>NC_139678.1:106458638-107033638 GCF_964106915.1 Podarcis gaigeae | reverse complement strand
CTTTCACACCTTTTCAACTGAGTGCTCATGGAATTAGTTGCTCTAGTGGTGAAAATAAAGCTATGGTGTCCATGGGGATGTGCAGCATGATGCTGGAATGTCTGTGGTCAGGCTAGAGCAGTACTTTAAGACACACAACTTAGGATGCAGACTCACATGTCTGTTATTTACTATTTGTGGACAAAAAGATTTGTGCTCCATTACAAAATGTGGCACCTCAAAAGCCATTTAAGAAAAGCTTGAAAGACTGGTGCACACTGGTACAACAACATATAAGCCAACAACTGGATAATTGCAGTGGCAACTATGCCTGTCATGTAATGTTAAGCATTTGGGGATTTTTTTTTTAGTGTTGGTTAATAAATACTTAACTCATATAACTGACATAATTCACCTATCACTTTCAACTGTTCAAAGCACTTCACAGATATTATCTCAGCGATCCTCACAACAGTAAAGAAAAGTGAATTGGTGTTATTATTATCACATTGCAGATGAGGATCTGAGGCTGAGAGAGAACAGTGGCTTTCTACTCAGCAGTAGGACTCCTGTTTCGTATACAGAAGGTCCCAGGTTCAAAGTCTGGCATCTCAAGGTAGGTATCCTGTCTGAAACCCTGGAGAGCAGCTACCAATCACTCTAGACAATCCTGAGCTAGATGGACCAATGGTTTTACTAGGTATAAGGCAGCTTCATATGTTCCTAACTCTAGACTGAGAGGCTATATTCCTATAAGAGGATCCTCCTCTTCCTGGCTCTCACATAGCTCCTGATTCAGACAGGCACCTTCCCCCATATAGAGCTACCTGATCACAAAGATCTTCAGAGAAGGTCCTGTTAGATGTACCATAACCTTCAGAACTCCATCATGCAGCAACACAGAAAGCGGCCTTCTCTGTGGTGGTGCCTACTCTGGAATGATCTCACTTCTACAATATGGCTGGCACCCATGTGCTTCAGTAACATATCTTTTTGTACCATCATTTCCCAACTGTTGATATTGTGGTATCGTGTCTTAAAACTATGCTGATGTTGAACATAGGTAGCAATTGTTCAGAAAAGCAGCTCTAAAATAAAATAAAATAAAATCTATCTATCTATCTATCTATCTATCTATCTATCTATCTATCTATCTAACTCCGGATAGTCAAAGTAACAAAACAAACAAAAAAACCTTGTTAGGAATTTAATATTTGATTCTCAGGTTTTTTTTTGTCAACCATTATTTAAACTCTCTTGATAGCTTCCCTTAAGCAGTATGTGATAATTTCACCATGCATTTTTGTTTTGTTTTCCCTAAAAGCCTGGAAGTCAATCAGCAGCAATCTTACAGGTAGAAAAAGATTCTTGTGCCTGGGAAACAGGTTTTCATCATTTCCTTGTAGAAATAACTCATTCAGTAGCCTAGAGGATAACAATTGCATTATTGTGCATATGAAATATGTAGGTAAGACTATAAAATAGTGCATTGTTTGTTGTCTTAGTTGTGTTATCAGCTCCACTTTGTTTTAAATGTACTTACTGTTTTTAGTTGCAACAGAACACAAGCTGGGTTAGGTATTCCACATTGCTGGTTTGCCTTCAAGATAGGCCTGTTATGGAAATATGCTTGCGAAACCCTTTGCTGACAAGCTAGAGACTGAGAGACAGTTTGCGCAAAATAATAATCTAAAACACACACACGCACTGCAAAACATCCATTTATATTTGAATCTTCTTGGAGGCCACTGAATTTTATTTGCTTACTTGACTTTCTGTACATGACGTTTCCTAGGAATTAGAAGCACACTTAAAAAGATGAAAAACAAAACATTTTTGAGCCCTATGACAAAATCAGGAAGTGCTAAAAATATTTTCTGACAGGTTTGCAATGTTCCCAGCGTCAAAGCCAACCAATGGAGCAACCCTAAAAGTTAAATTAAAAACAGCATTGATGACGACAACAAATGTTGTTTCCAGTAAGGTATATTTGTGAAAAAATGATTATTGAGAACTTGAAACTTCTGGTCTTTCTAATTTTATATTCAAAATATTAACAATATAGGGCAGATTTTGTGGCATACTGTGTTCTGTGAAAAATACATTCATTGAATCATTTAAGCAGCGATGGTGAACCTTTGAGGGCCCAAGTGCCATGTTTACTATTGGCAAGCCTCTGAAGGCTGCGTTCCAGCAGTGGGCATAACCAGACTGAAAGCCGCAACAGACAAAATTACATTCATTACTAGGATTGACAGAAAACTTGTAGTTAAAATCTGAACTATGGAGATTCAGGGGGAAAATAATAACATTGTTGTTGTTATTGTTTAGTCGTTTAGTCGTGTCCGACTCTTCGTGACCCCATGAACCAGAGCACACCAGGCACTCCTGTCTTCCACTGCCTCCCACAGTTTGATCAAACTCATGCTGGTAGCTTCGAGAACACTGTCCAACCATCTCGACCTCTGTCGTCCCCTTCTCCTTGTGCCCTCCGTCTTTCCCAACATCAGGGTCTTTTCCAGGGAGTCTTCTCTTTTCATGAGGTGGCCAAAGTATTGGAGCCTCAGCTTCACGATCTGTCCTTCCAGTGAGCACTCAGGGCTGATTTCCTTCAGAATGGAGAGATTTGATCTTCTTGCAGTCCATGGGACTCTCAAGAGTCTCTTGAGAGACTCTTAAGCAGGAATCGGCAAGCCACTCCAGTATCCCTGCCAAGAAAACTCCATGGACAAAGACAACAAGCATATAAAATCATAGCATAAGGATCCACAAGGGGGTGGGGAGTCAAAGGAGATATTTTGTTTGTATTTTGTATTTCTTTTTATGCCCCACAGAGCTACAGTTCCCAGCACCCTTAACAAGTTCAGTCACCACGATTCTTTCAGGATGTGGTATGTCTCTCTGTTCTGTGTGTGAGACTGCCTAGTGTGCGTATGTAAGAGTCTCTCTCTCTCTCTCTCTCTCTCTCTCTCTCTCTGTCACACACACACACACACACACACATACATGCAGATATAGTCATTCACAACATGAAGATAAACATAATTTCCCCCACTGTCTGTCTCCAACCCCCAAATCATCAGATCATCCATCCTTTTGTCACATTTTGTATCCCAAGGGCCACAATCCCTCATGGGCAGCCTTCCAGAGGGCCGCAAACCAGTGGTGGGCTTAGCCAGATGCAAAAGTGGGCAGAGTAATGGTTGTGAATCTTACCTTTGTACAATCAGGCACATTCCAGCCAGTGGCGTAGCGTGGGTTGTCAGCACCCGGGGCAAGGCAAGTAATTTGTGCCCCCTAACCCGTGGATTTTAGTAGGGGCAGAGAGCTGCGAGTGCGAGCGCCCCCCCAGATGTTGCGCCCGGTGCGGTCGGCCACCCCTGCACCCCCCACGCTACGCCACTGATTCCAGCCATGCAGAAGTTTCTTTGCACACACGCACAAGGGCCAATTTGAATAAAATATGGGGGGGCAGGTAAGCCTCGCCCCACATAATCCATCACATGACTCGGTGCATGTACACAATTTGAATGGCAATGCGCATTAACTTGGGGGCCCTTGTCCCCCTCAAATATTTTATTGGAAGGGCAGAAGCCCTCTCAGCCCCTAGGAGTTGACTTCTGTGCAGGCACACATATCACACCTCTCTCCCTACTCCTTCCAGGCAAGCAGGTGGCCTGATCACAGCTGAAGGGCTCATTCAAGCCAGACAAAAGCATACACTGCCTAAGGCAGCCGCCTCACCCTGCCTAATGACAGGGCCTGGCCTGGTAATAAGAACCATGAGGATAAACATTCATTGTTGTGAATAGGCCTGAGTGGTCTTCTAATGTGCTTCTTTGAAAAGGAAAGCTGAGATTCTTACAATGGAGCAAAAGCCGTCAGAACTCCTGCATTTGAGAAAAGCATGAGGCACTCTAAGTGCAGAACAGTGTGGTGTTCTTAGAGTAGTCTTTGCTCTCTTGCAAGTTCTGCTATGGGAAAGACTTTCTGGCTCTGGTCTGTACTCATTAGAGCAGCTGTGTAGTCTGGCTCTCCCCTGGGCACTCAGTTGGGAGGAGAAAACTCTACTTACACTTTCCCACTTGGATCTGAAGTGAGCATTGGTGGGTTTCCCCTCTCCCTGCGCTGACTCCACTTTACTGATTTGGGATTTGAACAAATACAGTGTTTGTTATTTTTGATTTGGTCGCAAGGATGGGTGAGGTAGGGTGGAACTATTCAGCCTTTAATATGCTGGCTGTCTGACCAAATTTTAAAGAGTATTCAGTCGAAAATCTGTTAGCTAGGGCTCCTTATGACATGCTAGGAAAACTATTTCGCAGCCTGGTTGACTTTTTAAGAATAAAAAATGCAGTCTTATATTTCTGAAATAGTATCTGAAATGCTTCTGATCTGTTAAGGGTGTGGTCCTTGCAACACAATGTGTGTGCTTGTAGGTTTGGAATAACGTGTACAATGTTTACATATTTGTGGACCTACAAGAGGAAGATCTAGGTCCAACCTCCTGCCATCCAGATGTTCTGGAATACTCCAGCTGTCACACATCTCATTTTGGCTGCAATGCTGTACACAGGCAGCTGAAATCCTATGGACATCTGTGGAATTTAAATATGTGCTAACATTGCAAGCTCTGGCTTCTCTTATAGTATCTTCCTTTCCCCCCTTCCTGTTACTGTTTAATATCAATTTCATGTATTACCTCATTGGTTTAAAGAGACAAATGTAAGACCAACTCATTCAAGAAGATTTATTTTGGTCCGTGGGGGGGGGGGGAATGGAATTATCTTAGGAGCAAATAGAAAAAGTAACAAAAGACACAAGACCAAACAATAACAGAAGATATGTTGTATGGGTGAATGTGGGAGGAAATTCATTGTACATTACAGTGGTGAGGCATTGTTACTATTTTGTTATCACAGAGAGATGAAAAAGGAAACAGATCAGCCTTTGCCACATTTAATTAGCACATGGGTATTGGTGTGATTCTAATCTGTTTTCCTTTTAATTAGTATAATTGTAAAGCATAAGAGAGGCTTTCCATATACGTAGAAACTGGCTACAATCTAGCTTTGTGTTCTAAGTACAAACTGAGCTTTGTGTTCTAAGTACTTCAGATACCAGGGATGGAATACATGCTCCTCCAAAACTGTTACTTTTATTTATGTGTACAACTGCTAATGGCATATCCAAAACAATGCATTTTGCTCACAGCTGCACACATTAAAGGCTAATGCATGTTCGCACTCTTGGTATTAACTTGAAGGGATTGGTCTTGAGCCTTCTGTGTTTTTTTTTATTATTTTTATTATTTTTATTTTTATTTTTTTATTTTTTATAATAATTTTTATTAAGGTTTTCCAAATTAGAACAAATCATAACAAATTAAATCCAATCTATTGCCAATAACTAGGACTTCCCCTCCCTACCCCCTCTTGTATTCCAAATCTTCCAAATAAGCAATTAAATTCAACAAATTCTTATCCCCAAATTACACTCTTCGTCAATAACCCAATTTATCCAAATTCTCATTCCCTAAGATCGATCTATACCCTTCCACGGGTTTCCCCCTTTCAAACATAGTACAGATAAAAATAAGATAAATATAAATAATAATTTTACAGCCTTTGGATTCCAATTTTCCCTCCCCTCTTTCCCCTTTGCGTTTCACTTATCCCTCCACTTCTAATATTTTCCTGGAGTTCCCACATTACACTATGTCCCTCCGGTTCTTTGCCAGTCTTTAATTACGGATGTCCAATCGTAGAAGGAGTCTATCAAATAAGGGCCCATTTCTTCTATCCAGGTTTTTATATCCAGGAGTAAAAACTCCAATTTTATATCCATAAGCTTGTCAAACCTGAATATCCCAAATGTTCCCCCAGTTCTGTCCAGTTCTTGTTGTTTCCTTGTTCTTATCAATCATTCTCCTCCTTTTTATTTCTCTGTTCCCCACAGAAATGTTCTTTTTCCAAAAGTTTCTAGTGTCTCTGCAGAGGTTTGTTATTCATGAAGCAAAGCATTACATCATGTTCCTTTCATTTTCCAACAAATAGTTCCATTGTTTCCTGTAGTGTGTAGACCTCTGTAGACAAAATAGTGTTCCATTCCTGCAGTTTCCCAGGAGATTGAAAGTTCCATTCAACTGTTCACATTTCCTGTGAAAAACACATGCAATGTCCCTCGACTCCTCTAGGTGGATTGCAGTAACAAAGTTCCCTTCCAGAATCACATCCACCAGACCAAGTAGCTTGTTGACCAATATTTAAAACAATTTGTATTCAATTTGTAACAAATATAACCGGCAAAGTCCTCATAACAAAGTCTCTATTTTAATCTTCCTTTTTGACAGCTCTTTGACAGCTGTCAAAACCTCCATCACTTTTCTCCAGGCAGTTTCACAAATCGCTCCAGGGATTCCGGGGGGGGTTGCTTTTAAAGACAATTCCACTTTTCTCCTCCAGCTCAATCTTATAATTTTCCCTCGCGAAGTTGCTGATTCGGCAAGATAAGGTTACACTCGATCTTAGTTATCCAGTCCTTTGTTTTGGCTCTTCTACAATTTAGGGGTAGGCTGACTTCCTTTTTTCCACCTCCCCCGTTCGCTCCGAATTTTAAAAAATTTATCCCCCTTTTTTTAATCCATATTCCAATTACTCACGGGTTCTTCTTTAGAGCCGAATTTTCAATAGAAGAAGTCAGCGCTCTCCGCCGGATGGCATGCGGCTGCGCTCGGCAGGGATAGCAGAGGACTCAAAGCACCACGCTTCTCCCCGGCACCCGATCCGTAGCCTTTAAAAAGGCTCCTTCACGAGTCGGGAGGGCGCTAACGGTGCCAGCCGAGTCTCCATGTCCACGGCCTCAATCTGGCCGTGGTTTTTAAGGGTCCCCGCATCGCCGGTGCGGTAGGACCCAGCCCCTGCCAAGCCGGCTCCCTCCGGAGCTCGGAGGGAGCCCGCCATTCGGCGATGGCGCCGACCCGGAAGTGATACATGGGTATTGGTGTGATTCTAATCTGTTTTCCTTTTAATTAGTATAATTGTAAAGCATAAGAGAGGCTTTCCATATACGTAGAAACTGGCTACAATCTAGCTTTGTGTTCTAAGTACAAACTGAGCTTTGTGTTCTAAGTACTTCAGATACCAGGGATGGAATACATGCTCCTCCAAAACTGTTACTTTTATTTATGTGTACAACTGCTAATGGCATATCCAAAACAATGCATTTTGCTCACAGCTGCACACATTAAAGGCTAATGCATGTTCGCACTCTTGGTATTAACTTGAAGGGATTGGTCTTGAGCCTTCTGTGTTTTTTTTTATTATTTTTATTATTTTTATTTTTAAATATTTTATTAAGGATTTTCTTGTTTTACAGAAGTGTAGTGCCTCGTTTTTTTTTTCTTCTTCTTCTTCCATGTAACGTTTTTACAAATCCGTTTCATTTGTTGAGGCATTAGGGGGAGAAGAAAACAGAAAGAAAAAAGAAAGGGGGGGGTGGGAGAGGGAGGATGGATGGGGGTGGGGTCGGGTGGCGGTGTTTCTATTATGTTTAATGTATGTAGAGTTTGGTGTCAGCGTTGCTTGTGTTGTTCACTTGTGTTCCTTTGGTGGTGAGAGAGGTTGGGGTTGGCTTAGGGTGTGATTGTTTGCTTGTGATTGGCTGTGGTGATCTTTGTTTTCGTGTGTGAGTGAGGTGGGTGGGTGTTTTGGATCAGGTTAGCCATATTGATTTGTATGCTGTTGGTGGATTATTGTCGTTGTCCTGTTGGGCTGTGTATGTGATAAAGGGGAGCCATACCGGGGTGAAGCCTTCTGTGTTGTTGATGCCTATCAAGATCCCTTCCCTGGTCACTCACCTTCAACTCAGACCCAATCAGTATATATGTAAAGTTTGATTTTTTATTTTGAAACCCATGTTCTCAACTTAGCATTTACTAACATTGAACCACTTCTGCCATTTTAATGCCCATTCACCCAGGTTGAAGAGATCTTTCTGAAGCCAAGGACAGCTGGACTGGAGCCACAGACACTTCAACTCAACGCCATGTAGCTTAAGTTATTCCATTGCTTTCAAAGGACACCAGGTTAAGATTCTTCTGCACTTACGCCCATTGAAATGAGTTGGCCCAAGTGCACTTAACTCTGCATTTGGATTGTGGCCCAAATATTTATGGCCAGGATCCAAAGAACTACTTTAGTCACACCCAAGAGTTTAGGTATGCACATTGGGATTATTTTACAACCTTTTTTGTTTGCACATTAGACACTCATGGTATATCATAAACTCCCTTTTCAAGCTCTCTTCAGTTCAAAAGCAAATTGCTGCGTGGTATGGGCCAACTGCTGTTTGAGGAACACAGTCACAAAGTTCTTTTTGGGTCATGGAACAAGATATTTAGTTCTTTGGATCCTCGTCCACATATTTCCAAATGATCAAAAATAGAATCTAAGATAAGGGCTGGGGAAATATTTTGTGTATCTACATTCTGCCGCTGACTTGTTTCACATGTCACATCAGACCATAGTTTAAATTATGGTTTCATGTGAATGAGCAGTAAGCTGATCTGCACTGCTCAAAAGACTGAACTTCACTCCTCCCCTACTCTGTTCTTCAGCACACTGAGGTGTCGGGGGTAACCAGAGGCTGTCTTACCATTGCTTGCTTACCTTCTGCCCAACCTGGTAAACTAAGGTTTGTCAAAGGCAAACAAACCATAAGCACTGGTTCACAAGTAATGGTAAGTAATGGTAAACTAAGTTTGCCCTCATTTGCCCAGCATCTGTACCTCCTCACTCCTCCTTGGACAATGGAAAGACCTGCAGTCCTGGAGGAAAACAAGGTTTGCTATGTGCCAAAGAGGGTTACAACAGTCCCCTTTAAACCAACTTGTCATTTTTAACCATAGTCTGATTCCTTGATTAACATTTGTAAATGGCTGTTGAAGTTACCAAGATTTATTTTAAACTGCACATTCACTGGGAAAAATAATTAACCATCTTTTCACTTGGCAGGTGTTTTGATTGTGTAATAGACAGGTGTTGATTATACTTATATGAATTGTAAGATCTGTTTCTTAGTGCAATTGTATGTCCCGCAAGAAAATGTTCTCTATTTTCATGACCCCTGTGTAAACTGAATGCTTGCCACGTCATATTGGGTTGGATTTTAATTTTTTAAAATAAAGATTAAAGGCACGATCCATCTAAAGTTGTGCTTTTATGTCCTGTTCACTTAAATTCAAGAGATTTACTTGGATGATAAACTATCCCATTGAAATCTGTAGGATATAAAAGTGTTTAACTTTGGATGGATTGTACCTTTTCTTATACAAAACAGACCCATGTTTCATGAAATTATACACGTGACCTTGACAGCATGCAATCTCTTTAGGAGACAAAACTCCCATCCAATTTGACAGCATGGACCATTTGAGCTGCAAATGATTCTAACATTAGATTTGATGTTCTAGCTATCCAAGAGGTCTGTAGAGATCTGAATATCAAGCAGTTCAAGAAAGGAGGCACTATGGACAGGTGCCCATAGATTCGATCTTATAGAAATGCCCTACACTCACATAATCTTGGAAGGTAACAAAACTGGTATCCATTGCAGTTCTCTAAACATGAATTTAATCAACTGGGACCTGCAACAAAATGTTATATTGCAAAATTATCCTGTTCAGGGTTTCCCCCCAGCCAATCATTCATTCTTTCTCCCCCCCCCCTTTTTCCCAGTTCCCCCCTCCTCAACACTCAGTCCTCATTGAGCTACTTTTTAATAAACATATATTCTCCCTTCTTAGCGTTTTATCCCCTAATGACTTTTTCTGCCTTTGCAAAACTGTGGCTTCCCACAGAGCCTGCTGATACCACCCTCTGGTGTGTGGATGGTGCTGTTATGGCTACATGAGGATCTACACTTGGATGATGAGTTTGCTATTAAGATGTAAGATTAGTATTGCAGCAAAGGATGTTTTCATCCACAGAAACAATTCCCAGAATCCACAAATTCTCTTGGGACCAAAATCAGATCCATGTTCTGCCAGTCTACTGCCTTCAGTTTTGTTTTTAAGGCCAGAAGTGATAGGAGAAATAAGTTTGAAACAAACAAAGAAAGAAAGAAAAAACCCTAGCCTTCTCTTTTACACAGGGGACTACTTCCAGTGGAAGGGGAAATGGCAAGGAACGATGCTGTGCTATCAGTCAAATATTTATGTAGGCAGGGGATAGACGGTCATCCTCATTTTTTTTTCCCCAGCTGTCCTGCTTGGTAGGTTGAAAAACAAAGCAAGGAGTGGGGAGAGTCAAAGATGCCTGGGAAAGAAAGACAAATCCTAGCACAACAGAAGAACAGACAACTGGCTGTGGCTTTGCTAAATAAGGAAAAGAAGCATGAATTTTCAAATGCCTGACTTGCAGAGCATAACAATCATTCCTTTCTGGAGGTAGGTGTGTTAGCTGTTGCAGCCCGGAAAAGAAAATACGAAGACTCTTGTAGCACCTTGAAGACTAACAAATTTATTACAGCATAATGTTCTGTGGATCTGAGTTTCCTTCAAATGAAATGGCAGGTACCAGTATATGTATTCATTGGTGTAGACTCCACCGCAGAGGAAAAATAATTGTAAAAGGTAGTGTTTGGTGGCAATGAAATGGGGGGAAAGCATAACTCTTTGTTTCTTGCTTAACTGTTTCTTGAGGAAGCAGTAGAGATCCCATCATTAAACATGGATTACTTTATAAGGCCTTGTCAGGAAGAGGAAAACATCACTGTTAAGGGAAGGGAAGACAGTGTTCCGGTGACACTATAAAATGGATTGATAAGGACATCCTTGTCTGGCTTCAAGTTTACAATGACTACAACATTGCAGATTTAGACAGTGCACACATTACTGTTAACACCGGCTCCCACTGCTGGTGTTTGAAGCCGAGTACGCGTGGTGTTAGCCACAATCCATTTGTATCTTGTAGATTCCTAAGAAATACTGCTGATTGATATGTTTCCCCACAAACCAGCTTCCATCCAATTTGAAAACATAAGATGCAGTTAAGGTGGGGTGTGTAAAAGATGCTTTCACTGAATAGGGGTTTGGGGATGCACACTCCAGCCCTCCAGATGTTTGGGACTAACAGGACCAGTGGTCAGGGATGATGGGAATTGTAGTCCCAAACATCTGGAGGTTTGCCTATGCCTGCCCTATTGCAAGCATAGAGAAACAGGTGATGTGAATCAGGTGAAAACATCCCTGACTATCCCTGGTGGATACAGCAGCATAAAAATGTGTCTTGAAATGCAATAAGACACTTCCCCCTCTCTCACTCTCTCACACATATACATACACATGCACAAAGCACCTTACTATGTTTTAAGCCAGTGATGTGTACATAGCCTACAATTCAGCTGAAATTATATTAAGTGGTAAAAGGGATTGTGTTTGGTTTTGACTACCTAACATTGAATTTTGGCAGGTTTTACAGGAAGCATATCTGCTTTATTATATTAAATACTATAACATTTTCTTCTTCAGAAAGATATTCTGACCTTGCAAAGTCTAACCCTTTCTAATTCTAAACATGCTTCATGCCCTCCACATATTTCTCCATGAAGTTCCATGGAACCCATTCAGACATAGCACTGTACATCTGCTGACCTTTGTAAATGCCAGCCATAGAGACATGCTGTTCTAATGCTGTGAGTGTGAAGATCATGGTGAGGATGTGGGGGATGGATCATTGTTGCTACTTAGCAAGAATCCTTAATAAAGCACATCTGAATACATGAGTGAAAGCATTCTGCATACACTACTATACTACATTTCACCAGGAGAAAACTGGTTGGTATTATACATTGATTATAGCAAAAATCAAACAAAATTTACAGATGGCCCATGGAATTAAAATACCTGGAATTCAACCATTAAAACTGTACATACATACATACATACATACATTACTGCACAAGCAAAGGAACCCATCTTTTCAGTTACCGGTATATGCTTGCTTCTGCTTATCAACAAAAGCAAAGTTGCTGTTTGTCTAATTAGTAATCAATACCATAAACTAGGCACCAGATATTGTGACTTATTTTCCTCATAAATATGAAAAATCCACAAGCAGTGAGCTAAATCAGGTATTCCACCCCCATATAATACAACCACAAAACTTCAAATTAAATACAATATTTAAGTGTCCTGCCAAAACTGCAGAGGGCAGCTGCTGAAGACATAAACCTGGCCAGTTATCCAAGCTCTGATAGCATTGCATTTGAGCTACTGAAAAGTGTTGTGCGTACATGGGGCTGCCTTGAGTGAGTGGACATTATATATAGTACAAAAGGCATCGGAGAACATATTGAGAATGTATCTCATCAGTCTTAAAACAGCTGATTTTGACATTCACATTAGTCCTATAACATCCTTACTCAGCAGCAATCTCATTGAGTTCAGTATGTCTTTCTTCCATGAAAAGGGATATAGGACTGCAGCCTCAAAATTTATAAGACTTGGAGTGAGACCTAAATTTCTTATGGAAACCTTTATTCAATATGAGCATCCCACATAAGATTTTCCTCAAATGTCTCTTTCTGAGTTCCACTATTCTCTGAGACCAGGCAGGTAGTGATCAGAGAGGGCCTTTCCAGTGGTGGCACCTCACTGTGAAATTTTCTTCTCGGGGAGTTTTGCCTAGTGTCAAGTCATGTTTTGTTCGCATAAGCATTTGCACTCACCTCTGAACACTGGAAACAGAAGCCCTCATTTTTCAGTTGCATTTATTACTATTGCTATTATTATTTATTGTGTTTATATACTGCCCTCCATCTGAAGATTTCCTTCCTGCATTTTAATGCTTTGTTATGTATATGATGTATTTCACAGAATCACAGAGTTGGAAGGGAGCCTGAGGAGCATCCAGTCCAACTCCTTGCAATGCAGGAACATGCAGCTGTCCCTTACAGGGACCAAACCTGCAACCTTGGCTTTATCAGCACCATGTTCTAACTATGTTTCCATATATATCGTTGAACACCACCTCAAGGGTTGAAGTTGATCACAACTTGGAAATGTTGTTAATAGCAGTAATAAATATGAAGCACATTCTAAATCATCATATTTGTAATTTTTCTCCAAAGATTCCAGAAGTCAGATTCTGTACATCGAAGTTAAGGTGTAATGGGAGCTTGTTCTCATGTACGTGTCCATAGGACTGCAGCCTAAATGTGCCTGCATTTCCCTGCCTCTTTAGTTGTGGTACCAAAAATGTTGATGATGTGTCAGCCCAGGCTTCTCTGTTGTTGAGAAGAAGAACGCTATTAAATCCTATGTTAATTTTTAAGACGACACAGAAACATTTGTTTCTATGCTGCGTGACATACTTCATTATGAATTGCACTTTCCTTTACTCTTTCCAAGTGACAACTGCTGTTACTATAACAGGTGATTATTAGGTGAAGAGGATCAACCCTGAAACAAGGAATTGCACAGAGAAGCTAACTCAGCATGAGTTCTGGAAGCCAGAAATGGGAAGAACTGGAAAACTGAATGGGAGAACCAAGCTGCCAAGAGTCAAGGTCAGAATTATGAACAACTTCTGCTCCTATCAGGCTTGTACTTCTTTTACTGCATTTTATATATATACTTAATGGTACAATGTCAGATGTAGTCTAGATAGACACAAATGTATCCAGGAGCAACTTAAATGAGGGTAGAAAGTCAACTATGTTACAGAATGGAGAATATGACACCCTTCAATTCCTCCAGAATTTCGCTTGGGAAATGAGATGCAAGAATGAGCATTATATAACCCACCGAAACGGGGTTTTTTTTTTTGGGGGGGGGTTCCCTCCTGCTCTGTGATGCCTTTGTTGATAATGTACAGTCGAGGCACCCCTGTGTGTGTGTTCCTGAAAAACCAAACTAAAACAAAACCAAACAAAATAAACTTTCAAAAAAACAGTCAAGTGGCCCCTAGCAGCGCAGCGAACGTGCTCTGCAAGGAACAATGCGAGGCTCGTTCAATTCTCCAAAAATGGCCCGGGGAGGCAGCTGAGCAGCCAGGAATCCCAGGAGGCAGGTGCTCCGTTCCTCTCCTTTCTTTGAGTTCTCGCTTTCCAACGTCCAGCAGCCGGAGAGCACCGGGCGCCAACGCTGCTGTGCCCCTTCGAAGCAACCCTGAGTGAGTCGGCTCCCGCCGCTTGGTGGCCCGGCTGCCTCTCGGAGCTCCCCTCACGACGACCGGCTGGACGCTACTCCGGAGCGCTCGCCGCGCGCGCTTCCCCCAAGTCAGTAGTACTGGAAGCCCGTCCCACCCTCGGCGGGATTAAGCGCCGCCCACCTTGCCCTCCCCGCGCGCCTCTCTGCTCCTCGCCTCTTCTCTTCCACCCCCACGCTCTCTCTCTTTCACCCCGGCCCTTTCCTTTCCACCCCTTGGCACTGCCACACAGCGGGCACGACACCCTCGGCTTTCCAGTCAGCGACACACAAACACACACACCCCACTTCGCGCGCCCGCGCGCAGGACTCTTCCCAACCGGCCGGGCGCTGGTGGTGGTAGCGCCGTCTGTTCCCTGGTCGTGCCTGGGCTGCTGAGGCGAGTGAGCGAGCGAGAGAGAGAGGCGACTCCCGGCCCTCGCGCGAGCGCGCGCCCTCCCCCTCGCGCATACACACACGCGCGCGCGCGCGAGTGTGAGGGAGAAGAAGAGAGCGCTCTGGTGTCGTCCTCGGTGCCCTCTGCAGCCTCTTTCTTGCCGCCGCCGCCGCCGCCGCCTTTCAGGACAGCAGGAGGAGGAAGGTCTGGGCTCAGCCGAGGAAGGAGGAGCCCCGCAGCTACCGCCGCCAGGAAGAAAGCAGCCGAGCCAGGGACATTTGGAGGGAGAGCGGGAGAGCGCGCGCGCAAGGGAGAGCGAGAGAGCGAGCCTCTTCCCCCCCCCCTCCCGCGCCTTCCTTTCTCCGTCTCCTTCTCTTTCCTCTCTCTCCCCCCCCCCACTTCCCCTCCCCTTGTCAAGTGCCCTCCCTCATCCCTGCGCTGCGGGCTCCCTTATTCCAGCTTCATGGGCAAAGTGTGGAAACAGCAGATGTACCCCCAGTACACCACCTACTACTACCCCCAGTATCTGCAGGCTAAGGTACGGTACTGCCGCCGGGCTGCTCTCCCTCTCTCCTCCGCCTTCTTCTTCTTCTTCTTTTTCCCTTGCCAGGGAAGGGCACAGGGGGGCGGCAGGGCAGGGCTGGGCTGCAGTTTTGCAGGCTTGCTAACTATAGCCGGGAAGGAGGAGGGAGGGAGGGAGGGAGGGAGGGGGTGCTCTGGGGGAAGGGGGAGGGGGAAGGCTCTTGGGGATGGCATCAGGTTACAGTCACACACACACACACACACACACACACACATACAGGAAAGAGCCTGCAGCCCCTTTCCTGGCTCTGCCTCTCCTCTGCTCCCTCTCAGGATATATATATATATTTGCGTGTGTTTGGGAGAGAAAGAAAGAAATGAGTGTCGGGCTTTCCCCTCTGAAGCTGGCTGGGTCACTGAACTGCAAGAGCTGCCTCTCTGTGCCCATCTCTTGCCTTGCTGCCATCTCCCAGGCTTCCCTCCTTTCTCATGTCTATCAGCCACTCTTGACCCTTCTCCTCCTCTGTTTTCTCCTTGTCTTCAGCTGTCTTCTCTCTCCCCTCCTGTTCACCCCTCCCCTTTTCCTCACGCTGCCTTCCTTCATCCAGAGAACATTCCTTCTTCTTTTCTTTTTCTTTTCTTTTCTTTTCTGCCTCCTTCTGAGATGTATCCTCAGCTGACAACGCTCTTTTCTCCCCTTCCACAATGCTAAATAGAGATCAGTGCGGAGATGGGCATTTCGCTGCCCCTGGGCTTTGGGACTTCCCTTGGGGATTTAAGTGAAGCCTTCCCCATTTCCGCTCCTTCCATCTCTGTTCTGTGCAGTAACAAAATGGGATCAAGTTTAGCCAGCCCTCATCCACATTCTGTTGCCTTTCCCCCTTGTTATAAGTGCATTGTAACTTGCAGCTGACCTTAAAGATACTTTCAAGTCTGAAAACAGCTGGATTGCAACAGAAAACCCTTTTTAAAATGACGGTGATGGTGTGCATTTGAAAGTTTGCTTTCAGAAATTTAAAATGTTAGCCAGACTGTTAAAAATGAAATCAGTTGTCAGTAGCTGTGGTTTACATTTTAATGAAGCTCAGATTTAACTCTCATTTATCTCTCATCACTGGATGACGAGAGTCAGAGGAATCTCTTTCAGTGAAAGTACAGCACTCGAAGCTAGTTTGATTGCAGATGGATTTGTTGTTTGCTGTTTTGTTTTGTTTTTCTGTTCAAGTGCATTTGACATCTCTTGTTATGCTCATGTCTGTGACTATGGATGCCTGTGGAATCCCTAAGGCCAGGCAGTACATCATGCTGCAAACTGGCAAATTCAGGGCTGGTTGCATCAACTGTCTGGAATATTTGGCATCCCAAATGTTCTCCAGCTACCAGCATTGCACACAATACACAAATTGTATCATATGTGAACTTTGACAATTATTATACAGTAATGGTTTTCTAGCTAACGGACCATCCAAAATGCAACCGTCCAAAATGTGATGAATGTGAAGATTCAGTTGTGAACATTGACAGTCTCAGACAAATTGTCTTAAAACTTACATATAGGCAGGTGAATGTTGACAATCACTGAAATAGGACTGTTAGCACCTACTAATTGTGTGTGTGTGTGTGTGTGTGTGTGTGTGTGTATTTACATATGTTCTCAGACATTCATTAAATTAATCTGAGACTGCTAGTGTTCACATGGGTATCCCCAAAGTCCACAAATCTTAGCATTTATACAAACTAGAAGAGTTCACATGCTAGTTATCGAAATAGTATCTTGCTTCTCTTAGAGGCAAGCCACCTAAGCCTGTAAATTATAAAATGGAGCAGTGACCAGGCTGTGGCTAGTAGGCGGAGTGCTGAGCCTATGATAAGAGGGAATGGGAAGGAACTCGCACTTCTCCTAGCAGCTATATTGGGAACCCTTGGCCTCCTGTTTTGAGAAACATGGATCTCTGAACTCTCTCTGCCTTGGTGTCTTTGGCAGCAGCAGTTTGAGCTTGGCAAATTCTTATCTGTTAGCAATCACATTATTTTCACATCACGTTGCTACAGATTAGCTGCATTTCATAAAAAGTAACCTCAAGTTGTTGTTGTTGTCTTACTAAATGTATCAACACTTTTGGATATTTTGAATAGAAACCATAGTAGGCATTGGAATATGGTTGGTGCTTAGAAGCTCTGTGTCAACTCAGGTTTAAGCCAACGCATGCATATGAGACAACAGAATCATTTATTACCAAGTGTTATGGTTTATGACTGAAGTGCACCCTTCATTATTTCAGTAATGCAGAGTAGAAGCCTAAAGGGTTTGGTGTGTTTTTCTTTTCTGTTTTACTTTTCTGCACATAACAATATGAATAATAAATGAATGAGCTCAGGTGGGGAAAGCACACTTTTGCACGGGAATATTTGCCTGAGCTATTTTTGTATGTTATTAATAATAGAGAAAGAAAGCACACAATATTTTAATATAGCTAATGCAGTACCTCTTGCCTTTTTTGCCCTGTAAATAATTGAAGGGAAAGATAAACTGTAATAAGCTTGCACTTGTAATTAGGATATCATCTAGAGAAAAGCCTCAAGGACCATCTTCTGAAAGTATGCTTCCTGTATAAAGTATTTAATATTGATTTATTCTATAGTCAATGACTTCTTCAAAACATGTATTGCAGTTACTCCTATGAAATTATGGTCTGAAATCACATTAGTCTTTGTTTCATAAGGGAAGCTCACACGTCAATTTGACCTACATATATGAACTGCTAGATTTGATGATTATATCCAAATTTCCTGATTTAGTGACATCCTGCTCTTTGTTTTCTTTTTTCTTTTTTTCTTTTTTAAGGGGAGAGGGAGAAAATAAAAACAATTTATAGATGGTTCCAATTGAAAAAGGGCAGACAGCTACTTTGTATAATTCAGTGGAATAAGTAAGCAATTTCTTGTCTCTACATAAATCTGGCCTGGACATGTGGGCAAATTGTTTCCATACACAAAAGCTCATTTGCCCTGTAATTTAGCTTAAAAGCGCACACTCACCCAAATAGGTTTAAATACTCCAGTAGTTCAAGTGGCTTCAGGTTTTGTTACACGGCAGCAATAGAAGTGCTCCACAGGTTTTATATAGCACATTTAGAAATAATGTGATATAATAGGATTTTTCTTTAAAGCAGATTTAAATAAAAATTACACAGCCATCAAAAGAAGTGAATTTACAAGCTACTGGAATTAGATTAAAGATCCCCATCTTTAAGCTAGCAAAAATATTCATTATAAACCAAAAAAAAAAAAAACCCAACCCAAATGGGGTTGTAAGGTCAAATATCCCTATATGATATTTTAATGACTGTAAATGAATTCATCAGATTCAAAATGCATGAAGCAATTTAAACGACCCAATCTTCATTTTTAATGTGTTCATTGCAGTTAGTCATGAAACATTCTCATTATTTCTGCAATATAGTCATACGATGAAAGCACAGAGTAGTGTAAGTAGCTGTGATTCCATCTCTTTTCCCTACTCCACATTTAGATGGTAAATTTTGTGGATCAAGGACACAATGACTCTTCTCAAAATAGAAAGAGCTATCATGTATAGAATAGATTTTGAATAAGAATTCTCCTCTGTCTGTTGCTATAAATAGAGACAATTTATTTTGTAATAAGTTTTTGGTTAGATTTCATAGGTGATCATTCAGCCGAAGTTAAACTCTTTTAAGTACTACATATTTCCAGGGGAAAACACTTATATCTGTATCACTGTATCACTTAGCTTTGGCTGGACCCTGCCCATACTATTTATATTCCTGGAGAATAAATGATCTGGTTTTACAATGGAGACATGATTAGCAGGTGATAACTGCAATGTTAAGGCTGTGTCCACATTCATATAAAACAGAGGCCATTTTAACATGCATATTTGCACAGCTGACCTGCTGTGCGAAGCAAAAGTTGTAATACAATGCAAGTGCAGAAATATTAATGATGAATACTATAAGTTCTCCTTTCATTTTGTTGAATTCAGAACTTCATGACAGTGGCTAAACCATCTGGAATGCAGGCAAATACAATAGCTTTTTACCTAGTCGTAATAAAGTATTGACCATGTTTCTTAATATAGCCTCTCCTGGGTGAAAGTATTACAAAATGTTGCCGTGTGGTTTATGAAACTTTAATTTTGCCCTTATCTCCAGATCATGAATGGTACATAAACAAACTCTACTGGTTATGCTATAACATTTTGCTTTGAGAACACTTTAAATATAGTTGTTTATTCCTGTTAATACTGTGAAGTACCTGATACTTGGAATAAGGAGGCACATTCAAACACAGTAACTTAAATACCAACACTCTTCTTCTTTAGTGTGCTTGCTTGGTGGTATAATAAACTTCGGAACAGCAGGACTGAATTTTGTTCTGGAATTCCTATAAGAATGCTCTTGTAGCATTTGTATGATATGTGGAAAATTTGTGAGTTTGATGTTAGATCTATATTAAGATTTTCCAAGGAAAATCCACAATTCATTTTAGCTGTAATTTAGTGGCTGGAAGCCTGACTGTATACCATAAATATTATTTGAATATGTTCCAACTGCACATGTGCATAGTATTTAAGTATTACAAAAATGGATATGGCCCTGTGCTAACAGATTGTAAAGATAACACAATGTACTTTTCTCTCATGGTCATTATTGTGGATGTAGGAGTGAAATAGCAGCTATGTCAAGATATCATATACAGTGGTACCTCAGGTTACATATGCTTCAGGTTACATACGCTTCAGGTTATAGACTCCGCTAACCCAAAAATAGTGCTTCAGGTTAAGAACTTAGCTTCAGGATGAGCATGTCTAGGCCAATGGTTGGCTAGTGGAGTGTTGGCTTTCAGTGAAAGTTTAGTTGCCAAATAGTCTTAAGAAGTGTCCTAGACTTTTAACAGAACTTGATTTGCAGGCATCATTTTTAATGGTGTGGAGATAAAATGATTCGTCTTGCTTGCAACAAACCATGAGCTGTAGCTGCATTTTTCCAAATTCTAAGCTGTACTCATAAGAATAGCAAAAAGCAGCAAAATGTGTTTCTTTACTTTTTTGTATTCATTTCGAATATGTATATACTGCCTCTGATTCACATCATACTAAAGTAACGTACAACAAAATAATTCAGGGCTAAACAACAATTATACAGTGGTACCTTGGCTTACATACGCTTCAGGTTACAGACTCCGCTAACTCATAAATAGTACCTCTGATTAAGAACTTTGCTTCAGGATGAGAGCAGAAATCGTGCTTTGGCGGTGCGGCAGCAGCAGGAGGCCCCATTAGCTAAAGTGGTGCTTCAGGTTAAGAACAGTTTCAGGTTAAGAACAGACCTCCGGAATGAATTAAGTACTTAAACTGAGGTACCACTGTATACCAGAATGAATAACAGGAGTGCTCTGATGGTGTTTCCTGCTTGGCAGGGGGTTGGACTCGATGGCCCTTGTGGTCTCTTCCAATTCTATGATTCTATAACAGTGGTTGACCAACCTTTGTATATCGACAGCCTAAGCTGTACTCTATACAGTGGCCTGAAAAAATAAGTGAATGAAACAAATAAATAAGCCAAATTCTCTTGTGGGACCATGCAATCTTGGTTGATGGTCCGTCCACCAAGAGAATGGTATTCAACCTGCTCTGGAAGGGGTTCCTAAAACACCAGGTTCACAGTTTTCAAGGACTTTCAAATCCCATTGAATAAGTGAATAAATCATATGCTCTACCTCCATTTAACGCATGTATATTTAGTTGTTTAACACTGATGAAACTAATAGGCCTGAAAACAGAAGTCTGCTTTCTTAAAATGTTCTCCAAAACACTTCCTAAAATCTGAGACATTTTCAAAGTGTCAGCATATGCAACGAAATATCTACTAGGTTATCATCTATCATTTCCATAGCAAGCTGGCTTTGCTTATCCACAGTTCCCATAGTAGCATAATATCCACTTTTCCATGATAAGAACTGCAAAAACCTAATTAGTGTCATGCAACAAGGGAATTCACAGACACACATTGATGGCAGTGTTCTCCAATGGCTCACTGTGTAAAGCACAGAGTTAGAAAGCAGCAGGTGGAAGGGAGGAATTGCCCCACTTTTCATTTGCATACCTGCATATCTTTCTATACTATGCTTCAATATTGGTTTCAAGGCAACTTTAGAAATACAACGATAAATGATGCAGGATTTAAAAAAAAAGTAAAAAGAGCAATTTCTAAGGTTAAGCAACATTTTGAACAAGGTGCTTCCTGTGAGTTAACAATGTTTAGGCAGCTGGTGTGTGCAAAAAGGTGTATATATTTCAATTTATGTGTAGAATCCCACTTCTACCTTATTCTTTAAAAGGGTAAGAAAACTGGCTTAGGATAAATGCCCTTTAAAAAAAAAAAGGGTTCCTTTTTGTTATTTTCTGTCTCTAAATTTATTTATTAATTCTGTTAAAGAGAATTTAAACTCTGGACTCCAATTGCAGCCACGACACTCAGGGTGATTTACAACACCATAAAAACATTCTGAAGATGTAGTTCTAGTGGTCCTCCCCACCCGCCCTTAGCTTAATAACAAAACAAAATTGTGAAACAAAGGTGTTGTGCGAATGCAGCTTTTTTTAAGCTGGCTGTTGCATACTGTAAAATGAATATAGGATATAAAAGATACCCTGCCTTTGGCCAGCCGAAACATAAAACTTGAGCTTCCCACACAACTGTCAGATTTGAAGTAACTAGACTACTAAGTTTTAGCCAAACTCTTTGGTTCTGGGAAGTGTTAGAATGATGGGATTTCACAACAATGATGCCTAGTTCAGCACAACTTATCTGCATGGTATCTGTTTTCTCCTGTAGGGTGAATCAAACTTTAAGGCTAATCATGGTTTATTGTGAACGAGCAGCTTGCTAGTGCACACTGCTAAATCGCTCCCACTTTGCTTATAACATTTGCGCTAGTGGAGGAGCAAACCCAGAAGACTTAGCTTCCCATTATATCTAAACCAGGAAGAGTGATATGTTGCTCTCTAGCAAGCCATGATCAGTAGCTGACCTTAAGTCATGGTTTGTTGTTGGCTAGTTGGTCATATGTGAATATTATTTGGTGATTCCAAACAAATGTTGATTGTTATATCATATTAGTATGCAAAATCCATGTATCATTTTTTCTTAAGTCATTTTGGGGGGAAATTAAGAACTGCTAGGACATATTTATCTAATGATATATAAACAAAAAATGTCGATACAGGCCCAGATACAAGAGCCAGAAAACATATACATTGTAAGAGATTCAAGAAATTTATCATCCAGGACTGAATGGTTGAAAACAGCACTTCACCACTTCTCCAGAAACTTGGAATAAATTGAAATGATGCAGCTAAAGGAGCCAACGGCAACCTACACTACTGCAAACTCTTAAAACAGTCACATTTTTAACTTGACATAGGCCATATTCACACCATACATCTGATACTACTTTAAACAGTGAATGTTTCCCCGAAAGAACTTTAGTAATGACTGTTTTAACCATTGTCCTTCATAGACTTAATACTGTCCCCCCAAAGTAAATATTCTTCCTCATGGATAGAAATATTGTCTCCTCACTGAAAAAAAATTAAAATGCTGTAAAAGGCAAACCCCATTGGTAATATTACTCTGTTGCAGTGCAGGGAAACTTACACATTTTCCTCACACATAGCATTTGTAGTGTGTAGGCATTTGAATTTGAAGAATGACATGAGGAATAGATTACTGACCCCTTCAGTACCACAGAACAAATCCTGATAGAAATGTCAGGAGAGCTGACCTTGGATCTTGTGTGTCTTTTCTAGTTTGGTCCCCTAATATATCTTTTGTTATTCCTGTGATAAGTTTGAGAAAACAGGCATTGATTGTTCTTGGGTTATTCTTTTATTTTAAATGAGACATTCAGTTCTATGTGAGCTCTCTTGATTTCATGTTTTGGAGCTGCTCTATCCTCTATCATACATCTTATGGAGCTGTGAAGAGTGTTGTATCCATGATCTGAACCTGCATGTACAGCTTTTTGCTCCCTCTGGATGAGTTTCCTCTCCATGGTATGGTGACTACACACTGGGGACCTTACTGCAGCCTACCCCAAACTTGTTCCCCTCAATATGTTTTGGACTACAATTCCCATCAGTCCCAGCTAGTGATCATTTCAAAGCAACCACACAGAGATCAGGCTTGAGTACAACTAGCCTGCACACCAGTTCCATCCATCTTCTCACGCAGTTTCTATAATTCTGTCAATTATTATTATTATTATTATTATTATTATTATTATTAGGAGGGCGTTCCACAGGGACTAAATGGTAGCCAGTGCAGTCAGACCAGGATCAGTGTAATATGTTCAAACCATCTTGCTCCAGTGAACAACCTGGCCATTGAATTCTGCACTAGGTGAAGTTTCCGAACCATCTTCAGAGGCCAAGAGGTTATGTATAACTTATTGCAGTAATCTAACCTTGAGGTTATCTGAGCATAGACAACAGTAGTTAGGCTATTCCTGTCCAGATAGGGCGCATAGCTAGGCCACCAGCTGAAGCTGATGGAAGGCACTCCAGGCCACTGAGGCCACGTGAACTTTGAGTGACAGCAAAGGATCCAGTAGTACTCCCAAGCTATGAACCTGCTCCTTCAGAGGAAGTGTAACTTGCATCAAGAGCAAGTGAACTCCCACCCATCCAGTCTAGGGAACCATCCACTAATAGTGTCTCAGTCTTATCTGGATTGAGTTTCAGTTTGTTGGCTCTCATCCAATCCATCACCAAGGGAAGACACTGGTCCAGCACTTCCACTGCCTCACCTGCAAATGTAAAGGAGAAATAGCGCTGAGTGTCATCAGCATGCTGCTGACCACGTAATCCAGACCACTGGATAACCCCACCCAGCGGTTTCATGTAGATGTTAAACAACAAGGGGAGAGGATTGAGCCCTGTGGAACCCCACATTGGAGGTTCCATGGAGCTGAAAAGCATTCCCCAAGCAACACCCTCTGGGAATGACCATCCAAGTAGGACTGGAACCACTGCAAAGCAGTGCCACCCACCCCTAGTTCAGACAGTTGCTCCAGAAGGATAGCATGGTCAATGGTATCGAAAGCCACTGAGAGGTCAAGGAGAATCAACAGAGGTCATTATACAGGGCAACCAAAGCAGTTTCTGTGCCAAAACCGGGCCAAAACCCTGATTGAAATGGATCCAGAAAATCAGTTTCTTCGAAGAGTAACTGGATCTGGTCTGCAGCCACTCTCTTCAGAACTTTGCTCAGGAAAGGGGGATTAGCAACTGGCTGGTAGTTAGGTTTTCCGAATCTAGTGAAGGTTTCTTAAGGAGTGGTTTTACCACTGCCTCCTTCAAACAGGCAAGAGCCACCCCCTCTCATAAAGAGTAACTGATCACCTCCGTGGTTAAATAGTGGTTAAATAGACTAACTTATGAACCTGGAATTCCCCAGGTTGAATCTCATCTCTGCCATGAACTTATTAGGTGATCTTGGGCAAGCCTAAGCATCTCCCTAAGCATCCATTTCCCCACCTGCAATATGGGAGTTGCTGTTGACCTCCATTGTAAGGATTACAACTAGATAATGCATGTGAAGTGCTCTGAGCCTGGGTTTGTCAACATGTGAACCTACACTTCATAGAACTACATCTTCCTTCAGGGCATATGATTAGACCTTGTTGGCTGTAGGCCTTTGGCCTGAGAAATATGTGAATGGCTGTCAGCATAAAAATATTAATATTTGTATAACACTTTCAAGTGGCACCACATGCACTCACTTGGGTTATAGATGTTTCTGCAGCACTCAAGGAAACTACATGACCAGAACATAATCATAATTCAGGAAGAGCAAACAAGAAAATGAACACCTGCTTCTTTGGAGGGCTGGAAGACAATGACTGCAATGCATACTTGATATGGGAATCAGGAATGACTGCAGGGAGGGACACAGAAATGAACAAATACCAGTATACACGTATAGCTGGACACAAATCTTTGTGACAGTGGAAGAGAATCTCAGTTTTACCTTTCAAAAAGATGTTTTGGTTAGCTAGAACAGTGTTTCCCAACCTTTGGTCTCCAGCTGTTTTCAGACTACAATTCCCATCATCCCTGACCATTGATCTTTCTAGCTAGGGATCATGGGAGTTGTAGTCCAAAAACAGCTGGAGATCCAAGGTTGGGAAACACTGAGCTAGAAGACCAGCTGAATTTCCATGTTTTGAAACCTCTTATTCTTCCAAAAGTGGGTGAAATGTGCACAGACACAGGGACCTTTCAAAGGTTTCATAGATAGAGTGAACCATTCCAGATGTGCTATGAGAATTTGTCCATATGTGGAGAGCATGTCCTGTAGTTTATATTTAGGATTTCCTTGTTTGTTTCTGCTACCTCAGGACATGAAAGCACAAGAGTCAAAATGCTACAGAAATATTCTTAAAATGTAGGTCTTTTTAAAAGGTGGAGAAAGCTTTGGAAGTAACTCACTTTGTCTGTTTAAACAAATCTATCTATGACAACATGTCATTGTCGTGCTACAATGTGCTACGGTTTGCCAGCTATAAGATGTGCCTCCTATGGAAGAACTGTATGTTGTTGTGAGGTCTTAAATTACTAAGTATTTTTTTTTGCATATAAGAAGAACTGTTAAACAAATGAAAAAGATAGGTTAACAACAATTCAATGACCTCCTAATTTCAAAAATGAGGTGATATACAATGGGGTGGTATCCAACTGAATTTTTGCACTAGTACAAGGATTAACACTAGCTCAAGGATATTTTACACACACACACACACACCTTTCCTGCCTCCATGTGCACCCCACACAACCCCCAAATTGGTTCTGGAGGGTAGATGAGAAATCCCAGAACAAATTGAGAGTGTGTGTGGAGGACTGAGGTGGTAGATTGTTCCATTGCATCAGGAGAAATCCTTGCACTGATGGAACAATGGCATGTGTTGACTTTGTGAACTTTTTTCTTCTATTATCCTCTCAATTTTTGTTGGGTTGTCTTGTAGTGTTTTAGCAAATATTGTGAGCTGCCTTGAAGGTTTTTAAATGGTTTTATTGCTTTAAATCAGGAACACCCCATCCTCTAAATGTAGAGAAAAAGTAAGCTCCATGTAACTGAACGGGACTTGGGATGCTTAGGATTGTGCTATAAGGCTGGAAGCCTATGTTCTGAGTATGTTGGCTAGATAGCTGTATGTCTGGGTCTTGATGTTACATCACCATTAGCAGGCTGCAAGCACAGCAGGAGTACTAAATTGATATGGCTGTTGGTTACTATTCTAGAATTTTATTTTTATTTTTCTGTTTTATTTTTTTATTTATCCATCCATCCAAGATATTTCTGGCCCTCTAGTCACAATGATTTGAGGCAGGAAATTTTATGGGAAATTTTCCAGGGCTTCGTTTTTGTGCAGAACATTTTTTATTTTTTATTTTTTGCTTCATAAATTCATTAGTAGCTATGAATCAATGCCAACCGCATGTACAGTAATACACAAATTTGGCAGTTTCAAAGTTTTCAGCTTTGTTTTCTAAATACAAGTAAAATAAACCTGCTGAATTAGATCACTCTGTAGGCTGTGGACTCTAATCTAGAGTCTAGGGCCTATTTCATGTCACCACAGAATATACTTGCTCTGTCTGCTGCATAGTGTCTTGAGAAGGACTTCATGCCTAAATATAAGGGAGAGGGAGACATGCTCCTTCAGCTACCTAGGTCCCATGTTGTTTTGGGCTTTCTAAGTCAATAGCAGTACCTTCAATGCAGTCAAGACATTTATAGGCACCCAACGGTGTTATACGATCCCAGCTACTGCCCCAGGCAACATCCTCACAGCTGTATTTTACATTAATTTTAGCATCCAGACCATTTTCAAAAGCAGCCTAAAGTATATTACAGTAATACAGAGAACAGATAACCTATTAAACCAAGACCTACTGCTCTGGTAATCTCTGTTTAGGAAGGCCATAGCTGGTGACTCAGCCAGACCTGGACAAAGGTAACCTGTGCCACTGAAGCTACTTAAGCCTCCAGTGACAGAGTTGAATCAAGGAGTACCACCAGAATATGTACGTGTTCTTTCAGGGGGAGTGTGTCACCATCCAGAACAGGCTGCCTACCTGACAATCACTCACCTACATGTCTTCCCTCTAGAGATTCATATTTGGTTTACTAGCCCTCATACAGCCCATACCTGCCTCTAAGTACTAGTTTAGCACCTGTAAAACAGGGACCTTTTCTGTTTTAAAACCAATGTTGTTTTTAAAAGATCTATGAAAATCAAGGATAACACAACAAAATAAGGATAGCTATTACTGTGTCTACAGGACTGACTTCCAATATTGCTCCTAATTTCTTGTAGCAGTGCAGATCAAAGAGGGTCCCAAGCTTGCCACAGTTTTTTAAAAAATGTTCTTTTCATGCCCCTACAGTACTGTATACATAATCTTCATGGGTGCGAGTGGGACTATGATTCTCCTTTGTGTGGTTCTAATGCACAATGGAACAGCTCTTCTGCCAGCGACCTTCCACACAGTCTTTGAAGCATACAGCCTTAAAGTATGCTGCTGCTGTTTTTATTGTTTAGTGAGAACAAATTTGGTTTATACTTGCCAAATAGGTCTGTCACTATCTAGTGCTGGAGTTTGTCACCTGATTCTGCCAAGGTGAAGTGTCTCCTTGCCCCAGAGAGAGAGAAAGAAAGAAAGAAAGAAAGAAAGGAAGGAAGGAAGGAAGGAAGGAAGGAAGGAAGGAAGGAAGGAAGAAAGAAAGAAAGAAAGAAAGAAAGAAAGAAAGAAAGAAAGAAGCATCATAGCCAGTGCACACAAAGGCAACACTCCATCTGTGTCTGTCATGTCTTTTGTTTAAAAACAAGGAAGCTGAAGCAGGGTTTAAAATAATAAATAAATGAAACTTCGGAAGAGTGGCACAGAATGAAAAACCTGTATCTAGGGATATTTTAAACTTAAATAATGGAAAACATAATTTAGTGAATATGTAAATGAAAACGAAAACAGAAGGCTTCTAAAAGTATACTAATATTGCTTCTCTATAACTATATATTGGGTGCGAATGCAATCCCAAGGAGCTAGGGATCATACCTTTATAGTTTGATTAAACAGATGATCAGTAAACAGTTACCTAGCACAGCAACAGTATGTTTCTGGAAGTTAAATTAACTCCATTAAATACTTTTCATACAATTTTGAAAGTGCAGCACTGGTCATCCACCCTCTGTATACAGTGGTACCTCAGGTTACAGACGCTTGAGGTTACAGACTCTGCTAACCCAGAAATACTACCTCGGGTTAAGAACTTTGCTTCAGGATGAGAACAGAAATCGAACTCTGGCGGCCCAGCGGCAGCAGGAGGCCCCATTAGTTAAAGTGGTGCTTCAGGTTAAGAACAGTTTCAGGTTAAGAACAGATCTCCAGAACGAATTAAGTACTTAACCCGAGGTACCACTGTATTCAGTTTCCAACTTGACACAATACATTTGCAAACAGACAAGAGGGAACAAATATCTCAGCTAAGGTGTCATAATAGTAACTTGCATTTTTAGCTCCATTTGTGCAATTCACAATATGTACATTATCCGTAATATGCACAATATTCACACTTGCTGCCACAAGGGAATGGCGGTAGGTCAGTGGGTAGATCAGCTGCTTTCATGAAGAAGTTTTCAGGTTCAGTCTCTAGCATCTCTAGCTGGGATAGACCCTGGAGAGCCACTGCTAGACATTTCTGACAATACTAGACCAGATGGTTTGACACAATATAAGGCAGCATCCTATGATTTAAGTGGGCAGGGCTATGTAAAAGTTATACTTTTGCAGCACTTCAGTTTGCACTGAGATGTTTAAGGAGTGTCTCCACCCCTAACATTCAGTCCAGACACTGAGGTCCAGTGCCGAGGGCCTTCTGGCAGTTCCCTCCCTGCGAGAAGTGAGGTTACAGGGAACCAGGCAGAGGGCTTTCTCAGTGGTGGAGCCCACCCTGTGGAACGCACTCCCAACAGATGTCAGGGAAATAAACAACTATCTGACTTTTAGAAGACACCTGAAGGCAGCCCTGTTTAGGGAAGTTTTTAATGTTTGATGGTTTATTGTACTTTTAATTCTGTTGGGAGCCACCCAGAGTGGCTGGGGAAATCCAGCCAGATGGATGGGGTATAAATAATAAATTGTTTTTGTTGTTGTTGTTGTTGTTAGATGGTGGTTCCTTTCTGAGTAAGAAAACCAAGAAATATATTCTGTTACTGATTTTTGTGGTCTCGGTGCATCCCATTGAAAGCAGTGCAGCTACTGAGTATGTATCTACAGTAAGGTATGCATTCTGAAGTGCATTGGGTGCAGAACTGTAGGCCTGCAGTTCCTGATCCAATAAACGACTTGCAAGAATAAATCTGGGTCCACGTTTTGTGGAAGTTCATGGAATGTCTTGGGGGCTTCAGCACCTCTTGTTGTGATTCAGTGAAGCTTGTAAAAACATCTTTTATTTGATTACCATTCTTACGTTTTTCTCTAAGAAAGAGACATCTTAGTTTTCATAAGGTGTTTCATGCTGCCGGCACATGACAGGAAAAGTATGCTCTCGTTGCAAAAATATATTGATTCATTTTCTTTCATTTATACCCTGTATTACTTCCATTATGGACCCCTCTTTTCTCATTAGTAGTCCCGTATTGGAATTCCACTTGTATTATTTGGGTCCTTTTTACTTCAGTGGGCAGGGATTCTTTGTGAATCAGAGCTCCCTCAGATAGCATTCTGAACTTTGAAAGAGTTTTTGAACTGAGTGTGCTGGGTCAACCCCATTGTTCCACTACATATGGCTTCTTCAACTTCTTAGTTATTTCTCCCTGTGGATCACACCTGCCTGGAGCTCTAAACTTTCCTAAAAAGACCAGCCAGTGATCTTCATAACCTATTCCAGAAGGTTATGAAGGTCCTCTGATAGCCCTTCAGATAGAGGGTTGTCCTCTGTAAAGTAGGTTGAGCAAATGGAAATGGCAAGGAGCATATCAGTGGGGCAGCACCACCAATGTATGTGAATAATCAAAGGTACAATATTAGCCACATATGAACAATATTGAGCATAATTTCTTTGAAAGGACAGAATTCATCATGATGCTAAGAAGCATACATATTTCATCAATGAAGCACGTCATAAGAATGGAATGTGTCCCATGACGAGCATGTTACAGGGAATTCAAATCAAACGATGCAGTGGGAATGATTTAAACAGTCCTTTTCAAGGAAACATATTGCACTATGTGAATAATGAATGCTCTCTAGTTCTTTCTTCTGAAAGTCATATACTTAATAGGAAGCTTAGGTTGCAAGGATGAGTGAAATGAATAAGTACATGGCATGATTAATATGTAGTGTTACAATTTTAGTTGTACTGCCAGTAAAAAGGATGCCTTTAAAGTAAACTTCTTTCAGGAAGAAAATGAATCCTCATTTTTAATTGCCATTAGCATTCACCCATCAGCTTGGAAAGACATTGTATCAATTATTTGCTATGAGATCAGCAAATCTAATATATCAATTTAACCGATAACAGGGGGTTACTGACAAGAAGAATCCTATTACTAGTCCATCTTGTTTGTTGTCTTGGTAGACCAGATTCATGCATAGAAAGTTTTTGACAGATAGCTTAACCTACTATTGTTTTTATCAAGTGGACTACAAGTCAAATCTCAAAATATGACAGAGTGCCACTGCCAAGCATACTATTTAGCCCCTTCCTTCCCATTATTTGGAGTGATTTTGCCTATTGAGCCAATGGGCAGACAGCACAAAGGATTCAGGCAGGAGTGCAGGCCTGGGATTCTAGGTCCACAGACTCTCTAGCACCTGTCCGGGTATGACACAGACCCCTTAACATTTGGGATACAAGGGTTACATATTGGCCAATGATCATAGCTGTCAACTTACAGATTTGAAAATAAGGGACCAGCAGCCTTGAAAATAAGGGACCAGCAGCCAAAATAAGGGACCGGCAGCCTCACCTGTTCCAGGCACTCCAGCCTTCCTGTCCTCCTGCAGTCTGGTCCAACTCATGCTGGTAGCTTCGAGAACACTGTCCAACCAACTTTGTAACCAGAGGTTCAACTGAATAGAATCTGAATCACATGCACTACAAGGCCTATGCAGCCTCAACTTAAGATGGCTCCTCAGCCTGGCTTTGCACTGCAAAGTTTGCAGCAGCACGTGCAACAAAATGGCGTCCAGCATTCAAAAAACCCCTCAGCTTGCATTAACTAGCCACACACAAGGCATGCAAGCTCCACCCCCAGTCGTTCTTAGACTTCTTATTGGGTGAGCAACACAGCCAAGCAACACAGTTGGAGCCTCTCTCCTCCCTGGCCGGCAGGGAGGGAGGGAGGGAGAGGAGCTGCTTCCTTTGAAATTTAAGGGACATCATTTAATGAACATTTAAGGGACATCCATCAGTAAGGGACAGCAGCAGGACATGGTGCTGGGATAAGGGACTGCCCCTTCAAATAAGGGACACTTGACAGTTATGCCAATGATGATGCTTCTCCAGCTGATAGGATTTCCTGAGAGCCGAACCAGACCATCAATGTTGGATGCCCATAATAGCTTATTTTTCTCCCACTCTCATGGTGGCTTTCTACAGATGGAAAACTGGTCATGTGAAAAGTTTGCTCTAAAGCTGCAGTTTTGCCCAGTGCAACTCTACCCATGTCTTAAAGGCTTGCAGTGGCACACAAGGCAGAACAAAATTACCGAAGGAAGACTCTGTGAACCTAAAGCACATGTATATGTCCTGCAGTTCAAAAGGTTTATAGATATTCCTAGATAAATTATAACATGGGACAGAGAATTATCAAATGTAAATGTTTTAGATACTGATATATTAAGCATATGATAACGGGGTTATGAACATTGTGCCTTTTGTCAAATTGATAGTTCTTACCAATGTTGCATAAATCATTCATCTAATGGCACACTTAAAGGAATGGTGGATGAACGCCAACAGGACTGGTCTCAAAGCACAACATGGAATGTTGAAAGTCAGCTGGAAAAAGAAAACAAAAAAACTGGGGTGAGGAAGACAAGTGAATTGGCTTGCCTGAGTCTCTGTATCCCTGGTGAAGACTACAGGGCTGGAACCCGGAACAGAAACACTCCTGTTTAGAGGTGATGGTACATTATAGCAATATTTCACTGCAAATACCATTTGTTATAAACAAGTCTTGCTTTCATTTAATCATTTATATATATATATAATCAGTTATCTTTTTTGAGGTAGTCAAAATGGACATAACTGCTCTTTAGTGAATGGTTCTGGCTCTTTGGCAATGGACTTCTTGAATAAGACAGAAATAATGCATGAGTTGTTCACTGAAAGAGGGGGGAAAGAATAATATGTCAAAACCAGAGACTGGGTGCCAATGAAAATTTTGACTTTCGCAATTTTGGTTTTAAAAGAAGATACTGCACTGCAAAATCTAAGATAGGCAAACATTTTTTGACCTGGTTGGGAACAACTTTTTACCAGTTGGATGCTTTCTCTTGTTGTTTCTTTATAAATTGCCAGTCAACCACACAACTCTAAAACATTTAATTGTGAGAATAGCTGCAGATCATACCATGTAGTTCCTTTTTGTTTTTCCTTGTACCTTTCAGAGCCTGAGATGGTCTGTCTTTGTAACTGAAAACCTCCATATAAATTGGATTATTTCAATCAAGACATCATGTAAAAAGTTGAAAGATGAGAGATTGGTTTCTTATTTATATTAAAATGCACTGTGATTGGCATTTGTAACATGCAATCGTTAGATGCAGGAGAAAGTAAAGTCTGATTTATTCTGGCTATAGATGGTAGATATTTTGGGGTACTACCCACACTAGATGATGATGATGATTATTATTATTATTTTCTGTAGTTAATTTAGCAACTATACAATGGAAATTTGAACTATATAAATCACATTCTTTGAACAGTAAATTGTCTTTGTTATTTCTGCACTATACTCTTTGTCCCATAACACCGTAACTATACGCCACTGTAGTTAATAGTGATAATATTCAAATGTGGGTGAACACTAGTCATAAACACGGCAAACAAGCACATTGAGAAAGAACTGCACATTTTTGACTGCAGTAGAAATGTGCACAAAATGATTGCAAAATATGCATGTTCACCTTTAATCTATTGCTTGTTGTCATATATTACCATACAAATGAATATTTTGGGGGAGTAAAAAGGCAGGCAATTCCAAGTTAACTGATGAGTGTTTCTGTATTGTTATTATTATTTTAAAAAATATGCCAGTATATGAGCTTGGTATGAGGCTGGAGCTGTAAATGGCAGGTTTTAATCATGTCCATGGAAAGGTCAGTCAAAGGCATAAAGTCACAGTCTGCAATCCAGAGTAAGAGAAATGTAAATGCTAAAGAAGAAGTAACTGTCACTTTTGGTTAGGCATATAAAGGCATGAGTTCCGTTATTGTGCTGATCCTGGCAAATCTTATACAATGTTTACAATAAGGTTTTGGAGAGTTGCCTAGCACTGGAGAATACACAATTAAACAACATAGTTCCATGACTCTCTCGTGTCAGCACACTGCTAAAAGACCTCCATTGTACTCATATGATAGCCGTTCTTGGAACTTTTCACATAAACAGGAGCAGAAAGCAGTAATCTGTAACTGTTTCCTATGCTTCCTGAGTACACAGAGAATAAAGTTTTAGATATGATGGAACAGAAGCTAGAAATCAAGTAATGCAACACTATGCACAATACTATGAAATACTAATGGATTTATACGCCAGGCTTGTGGATGTATGGTTGCATTTGTTAGCTGGTCTGTAGGTCTGCAGGCAATGCTCATCTACTACATATATTGCAAAATTAATGCTTTATTCTTTTGCTCCACCCCACTAGACCTTATCAAATATAATTAAATGTTCAGCACATTTTCCCTTTATTCCCAAGAGTTCCTCAGTAATATAAAATACAGGACTATTTGGGCAAAGTATTAATGTTCTATTCAAGATTCTTTAATTAAGTTCTTTTCCAGCAGTGTTGACAGCTGACAGTCCTACTGATATCTATTTTGTGAAGTGTCAGATTTCCTATACAAACCCCCAGAAGTAGAGTTGTAAATCAAACCAGGATATGAGAACATTAAGTCTTAGGCATATTAGCCACTGGCTGTTTATAAAGAGGAAATGGCAGATTCTGCACAAAAATTAATGGTGAGGTTATACCCTATAATTCTTCTTCCTCATTTCTGTGAGATTGAATTGATTTTAATGGAGAATGCATGTGCTGGTGACAGAACTATGACTTTTGAATTGAATTATATAAGCAATTCAGAATATTGAGAATTAAATTCTCATGGTTTGCGAGCTTTTCTAAAGGGCTGAACTGAGATTCAATATGTTCCCCAAAAAACAAATATATAGCCTGTGAACCAGAGAAGAATCAATTATAAACAAAATTCATTAATTAATATTATGACCTGTTTGGCCCTAGAGATCAAAATGAGAATTATTAATTAATTAATTTCAAATAATTACCTATTTCCCCAGTTAATGCGCTAGGATGTGCTAGAGCCACATTATTTATTTATTTATCTATCTATCTATCTATCTATCTATCTATCTATCTATCTATTCATTTATTATTAAATTTATATCCCAAAGGAGCCCAAGGCAGCAAACAAGAATTGATAAAACAATACTCCAAGAAAGTGTAACTATTACCACCTTTCATCTTTCTTAATGAAGTCTCTCACCAGAAGTCTTTTATTTAAGAGACTTACAGCACAACATTCCTATTCAGGCCCGCTCAGAACTAATTCCCACTGAGTTCAAAGATACTGACTTCCGGATAAGTGTGTTTAGGATTGCATCCTAAATGACACTCACTGGTATCTGCACAGCAGCACTCCTTTGCATTATTATCCTTCATCCTGTGTAGATAAGAAGCTGCCTTGTTTCTGTAATTAATCTGTGGGTTAAAGCCTCAGCGCCTAGGACTTGCCGATCGAAAGGTCGGCGGTTCGAATCCCTGCCGCGGGGTGCGCTCCCGCTGCTCGGTCCCAGCGCCTGCCAACCTAGCAGTTCGAAAGCACCTCCGGGTGCAAGTAGATAAATAGGGACCGCTTACCAGCGGGAAGGTAAACGGCGTTTCCGTGTGCGGCTCTGGCTCGCCAGAGCAGCGATGTCACGCTGGCCACGTGACCCGGAAGTGTCTCCGGACAGCGCTGGCCCCTGGCCTCTTGAGTGAGATGGGCGCACAACCCCAGAGTCTGTCAAGACTGGCCCGTACGGGCAGGGGTACCTTTACCTTTACCTTACTAGCAAACATAGGAGTGGAACCTGTTGAGGGCTGCAACTCAGGAAAACAGAAACCAGGCTGAAGAACGAGTTACAAAAGTTAGGGAAATGTTTTGTTGTGTCTTAGTTAATAGATTGGACATGACTAGATAGAATGATTCATTTGAGGGGGCAGAACCATAATGACTTTAAACAATGCTTGTTTTAATTAATGTGCCCAAACCTTTCTTAGTGGAAGACTAAGTTTATCTGAGAGACAGTGTGTAGTGTGTATCAGAGTACAATACAGTGGGAAAGAACATCTTTCTCAGGTTGCAAGGAGCTCTTTTTATTTGTTATCTGCCTATTCCCCTCCTCTCTGAATTTACTCCATCAAGCCAAGAAGTCAGAAACTACATAATGTTGCTGCAGCTGAAAATGTATAATGAACACTAGTCTAATGATCACTATCTAGTCTTTGAGCACCCAATATTAAGAATCAGGTGGGAAGATTAAAAAAATGCCCAGACTTTTAATTGTAATTCATTTCTTACTTGCTCTCAGCTTTAGGTATGTTGTCTTTTATTCTTCTATTTTACTGATGTTTTGTGGATTGTGGTTTTTAAAAAAATTGTTCTTATTGCTGTGTTGCAAGCTTTTGGTTGCAAATTTTTAACATGAAAGTGGGATGTAATAAGATATATACGTTTGTGAGAGAGAGAGTGTATCCATGTCCAACATACTACACCAAGGAAGAAAATCATTAAAGCAAGGATAGAAGAGTTGGGTTGCACAAAAATAATATGGATTCTTAAGGATGCACAGCAAAGTAAGATACAGAGAGGGAGGGAGGGAGAAAGACTTATATTGTTCTTAGCCTACAGTAAAATGAATGAAAACCTCAGTTCTATCACAAACAATGTTTTTCTTTGTATATGTCTGTTAACATGAAAGTAAGTCTAACCAGATTCAGAGTAATTTATTTCCAGTGAATGAAACCGAGAGCAGTTTCCCATATTTTAAATAAGAGGCAAAATCTTGTGAACAACCTGAGTATTATTTATGTACTTCTTAAGTTGTTGAAGATGATAACCACAACTGTGCACTTAAATCTGCTATTGTAAATGTGGATGGGGACTCAGTTTCTTGCTCTTAGTAAATGTTTCTAATATAGTGGGGAAATTGTCAGAAGATTTTGAAAATGCAAAGAAACAGATAGCAACTCTTCTTCTCCATCATCCTTTATCCTTCTCAGCAAAGGCGGATCTAGGAGAGTGCAATCAGTTTGGTTGTACCGGGCGCTAAGCTTCTGGGGCACTGCAGCAGGTGCTGCAGCAATGACACCCAATGGAAGGCGAGAGGCAGGGGCCACCAGATTCTGGCATCACACAGGGTGCCACAGAAATTTGAGATGCCAAGATCCACCACTCTTCTAAGTTAAAAACACAAAGAATGTGTTTTGACCCAAAGAGTGTCAAGATATAATGCATATCTATCATCTATCTATCTATGTATCTATCTATCATCTATCTATCTATCATCTATCATCTATCTATCTATCTATCATCTATCTATCATCTATCATCTATCTATCTATCTATCTATCTATCTATCTATCATCTATCTATCATCTATCTATCTATCTATCTATATCATCTATCTATCTATGTGTCTGTCTGTCTGTCTGTCTATCTATCTAATCACCTTATTATAAGATTATAAGGAGTACAGAACCTGTAGCTCTCCAGATAATGGACATACTGACTCCCACCTGCCCCCTACCAGCATGCCCAGTGGTCAGAGATGATGGTAGTTGTTGTTGTTGTTGTTGCTGTTGTTTTATAAACTGCTTTGAGGGTTTTAAAAATAATCAAGTGATGTATCAATTTAAATGAATGAATGTCCAACAAGAGGGACAGGCTTCCCAACTCTGGAATATATCATTTGCCTCCTGTTGTTTATCTTTCTAGTACTGAATCAGACCACAGGTCCCAAAGCCGTATATTTTGACTGGCAGCATTTCTCCAAGGTCTCTCCTAGCCTGGCAAATCTCAGAACCCAGAGATGCTACAGATTAAACCCAGGACGTTGTGCATACAGATTGTGTTTCTCTGCCATTATGGCCTGTGGGCAAAGGTGGGTCATTTGCTTTTTGGCAGGAGAAGCAAGTAAGTGATATTTAGTCTGACATGGATCTGTTCTATACAGAAACAAGACATAACTGAAAATCCACACCAGAAGCATTTGTAAATTTCTTTCTGGGTTTAATGGAAATGAAGCCTAGAATGCTGAGCTTCATATCTGCAGTTACTATTTAGAAAGGCTATGGCAGACTCTGTAACTGTGTGAGATAATGGTCCGCTTTGGGTACTCAGTGGGGCACAGTGCCAAAGGAATGGTTCCTTTCCTCCTACACTCAAGGTACTACTTGCCAACCTTTCCTGCAGCAGTGCATTTTTCAGAAGCTTTGCAAACACAAACAAAAATTAAAATTAAAATTAAAAAAACAACAACACTGCAAAATAGATCTTAGCAGCAAGATTAGAGTTGATTGAATTTAACTTTTAATACCTTTGCTAGCAATTGAAAAGACAGACATTTTTAACAATAAAGAAAAATAGCAGTAGAGGTTGTACAGTTTGACATATTTATGTATTTATTATATTATTTTTAGATCCAACTGTTCATTTTAACAGGAGCACAAGGTGACTAACACCATAAAACATGCACAATGCTATTAAACCAATTCTTAAAGCAACCACAAAATTATTATTATTATTTAAAAAAAACTCAGATCAGCAGCACTAATCAAGCAACAGACCATATTGTTAATGAAACTTTTCAGACATTATCACCAAGTCAACCCCATTGTCTTCCAGTTTAGTGTACACCCGCATTCCCGCCCACTCCTTTATGCTACTATGAATAACACAAAAAGTGTAGTACCCATAATAGCCAAAGTAATGCCTTGAGGGGTAAACCTAACTTTTTTATTTACTTAATAAGAACTTAACAAAAACATGCATCCTCCACTCTTACTCTGTAAAATAAGAGCACTCTTTGGCCAAGTTCAGATGTCATCCTGGCTGAGGAACAGGAAGCATAACTGGACAGTTTTCCCAATGGAGGGAAGTAGAAAAAAGATTCTCTCAAAGATTAGTATTGGGACAAACATGAGCTTTTAAACTTGTTCATAAATGATCTAAGAGGAGAGCAGTGAGGTAGCCAAGTTTATTTAGGATGCCAAATTCCCCAAGATTGTTAAGACAAAAAAAAAAGGAGTGTGGGGATCTCCAAAAAAAATCCCTGAAACCTGGATAAATAAGCAGGAAAATGGCAAATGTGCTTCAATGTAAGCAAATGCAAAAGTATGCACACTGGGGCAGCCCTCCCCATTAACATATACATTGGTACCTCGGGTTACAGACGCTTCAGGTTACAGACTCTGCTAACCCAGAAATAGTACCTTGGGTTAAGAACTTTGCTTCAAGATGAGAACAGAAATTGTGCAGTGGCAGCGGCAGTGGGAGGCCCCATTAGTTAAAGTGGTACCTCAGGCTAAGAACAGTTTCAGGTTAAGAACGGACCTCCAGTACGAATTAAGTTCTTAACACGAGGTACCACTGTACATTAATGGGGTCTGAACCTTGGGACTGTAGTAGATAGCTCCATGAAGATGTAAACCCCACAAGTGGCAGCTGTAAAAAGCCAGATTCAATGCTATGGATCATCAGGAAAGGGATTGAAAATAACACTGCCAAAAGCACAATGCCATTATACAAATATCTCGGGCGTCAACACTTTAAATACTGTGCACAATTTGGATCACCACATCTCCAAATGATTATTGTAGAACTGGAAAAGTTTCATAAAAGGATAACCAAAATGTTTAAGGAAGTGAAGCAAGTCCACTATGAGAAAAGGTAACAACTATTGGGGATTCTTAGGGGGGTTTTGGAGGGGAGGCACATAATGGGGGACATGGTATAATTGAATAAGTTCGTGCATGATGTGGAGAAAGTTGGCAAAAATTTTCTCCCTTTTTTATAATGCTAGTATTCAGGACCATCCAATGTTGTAAGATTTGGACAGACCAAAGGAAGGACTTCGCACAGCTAAGCAGGTTGTAGTAACAGCCACCATCTTGGATGGCTCTAAGTGAGGATTAGCAGATTTGCGGAGGATAGGTGTATCAATGGCTACTAGCTGTGATGGCTTTGTTCTGCCTCTAGTCTCTGTATACCTGCTGCTGGAATCGTAAGTGGGAAGAGTGCTGCTGCACTCAGGCCATGCTTGAGATCCCATAGGTATCTGGATGGCTTCTGTAAGAACAAGATGCTTAACTAGATAGACCTTTGGAATCATGGGATAATGTATGTGCCCCTTAATATTTTCTACCATGGGAGTTACCCTGTTTTCCAAAAGTACAATGTATTACCCTGTTTTTCAAAATGTATATTGTATTTTCCAAAATGTATATTGTATTGAATACAATGTATTGTATTCCTGCGGCACGTAAATGGAGTGCTGGCACTGGTTTTGCAGGAGAATAAAGAGAAGGAAAATGTTTCTCTATGTGCCTTGGATGGCACGCATGGTGGTGCTGCTGGCTGCTTCTAATGTTACTATTTTTGTCCATGGAAGTGCTCTTGCAAGTGACCACTGTGATCAAAATAGTAACACTGAGCTTACACTTGACCCTTTAAAAAACCATGGAAAAGGTTGGCATTCCCTGAAACTATAAGCATTTCCATCAGTTTATTAAACCCTTAACACCATTTAACTTACCTGCCTAACAATACTTAGTAAGTAGAAATTGCTCCTGACTTCTTGGTTCTTGTAACCATTACAAGAGCAGGGTTATGTTCCAACTTTTCCTGTGGTGCCTCTGCCTACTCTAAAGGGAAGAGTGATTTCCTCTCTTTGGAGCACAGCACTTTTGTGGTAACTCCACCTAGTTTAAGGGGATGAAAAGGCTGGGGATTTAGAATAACAGAATCACAGAACTGTCAAGTTTAAAGGTACCAAGGGTCATCTAGTCCTACCCCCCATCCAAACTCTGCTTAAAAATCTCCAAGGAAGGAGACTCCACCACCTCTTCTGGGAGTTTGTTTTGCTGTCAAACAGCTCTTACTTTCAGAAAGTTCTTCCTGATGTTTAGTTGGAAATCTCATTTCTTGTAACTTGAACCAATTGGGTGCCTACTGTCACAGTCTTTAGGCGACTTATAATAAAATGTTAAGAACAACCCATTATAGTGCAATAAGAACAGCACAACAAAATAAATGACTAAATACCTTCCTCTCCTCCAGTACCAGGGGAGAAATCACTATCTGTTTATAGGAGAGAAACCCCAATATGACCATCCTGGTGGCTTTAAAAATGAAAATTCAAGAATTATTTAAATCATTGCATTAATAAAGCATGTCACCTGAATGGTACACAATTCTAAAATGACAAAATACAAATACAGTCAAAAATTAGCACACCACAGGCTTCTCGTGACCCTTTCCATAGTACCCAACATTGCTGTATTTTGGTTGGTAATGCACACAGATCGGCTTGCTTGTTAAAAGTGGTATGGCATTTTGTGATGTTACTGTTTTCATCATATGAGTTATTGGCAAAGGCCCTCCACAAACAAAATGGTTACATCAGAAATGGCGTGTAAGGGCTGATCCCTCATTGCCCTTCCTTAGAGAACAAATGCTTTAAGCTCATTTCTCATGTTGAGAAATTGCATAGGAGGGAGAAAACTCTGCATATCCTAACCAAGGGCAGGCATACTTCAGGCTTCTGGCATCTACTTAGTTTCTGCTAGAACCCTGAAATCCACTAAACACAGGAGCCAGGTGCAAAATGATACACTTAGAATTTTAAAAAATCCTGAGCCCAGGCATTTGTTTGTAGTTCACATTCCTTTCAAACAAACAAACAAAAAACACTTCTGGACCCCACCCTGCTTCCTTTCAGGAGCATAATTTGGTGGGGGAGCATTTTGTTGCCATTGTTCAACAACTGGGAGCTACAAATCCTTGCTAATCGACTTCCAGTCACCATCCAATCTACCTGTAAATCCTGGTCTACCTTCTGTTGACCTCTCCTTAATATATTGAGGGGGTTGTGGGAGGAAAGAGGAAAGGGAAGTCCCATTGTGCAAGTGGAAATCTGTTGTGCAAGCAAGCTGACTTAGAGGAATGGTGGTACCATGAGATTATTTATTCACATTGAGAACCAACATAGCACAGTCACAGTGGATGGATTTTGGGCATTGACTGGTTGAAATCCCTACTCTGCCATGAAGCTCAGTGGGGAGTTGACAATCTCTCAGCCTAGCCTGCATGTCTGGAGAAAGAGAGAATGATATGTATTCCTTGATAGAAAGAACAAGACACAAAACTGATGAATAAATACATTTATCTAAATCTTTGTTTTTTATACTATTTATATGTAGTACACATGCTCATGTACTCTTTATATACTCTGCTTAAAAGAGGCAAGTATGGGGAAACTTTCTTCACTATAGTGGCTGTCTGTCACCATATGAATTTGTTGAAGGGGTCAGGTGGTATTTTTCTAAGGTTGCAATCTGTGAGTCCTCCACACTTTGCTATTGACCAAGATGGAGGTTGAAGGGGCTGTTCCCCACCCCCACCCCTGGACAAGGAATCCCAAACCAGCACCACCAGCACCCACTACCTCCTCCTCCTCGGAACTATCCAGCAGCTAGAATAACTGAATTGCCTGCCGACTTGCTGGCATTTTCCTTGGCTGTGTCTGTCCATGCCTTTCATTGTATATAAACCAAGAGCTTTGTACAGTGTGCATTGGTTCCCCTTGTTCAGCAGCAGCACTGATTCTTGCAGGGGTGGAATGTCTTGGAATCTTTCATAGTGCAAACAAACAGAACAGAACGAGCCAGGTTCAAGGTCGTTGTATTAATGGACAAAGCCCTGAACAACTTGGGTCTAGGGTACCCCAGGGAGTGCCTGAACCCTTCTAACCCAGCTTGATCACTGAGGTCATCTGCAGCAACGTCATTCCTCTTTTGACGACGACAATACAGTAAATGGAGCCTTTAGTGGCACGGACCCAGTATTGTGGAATACTTTGCCAATGGAAATTCAGCAAGTGCCTCCTGTTTCAACTTTCAAATGCTAGCTGAAAGTTTTTCTGTTCTGCCAGACCTATGCAGACCATTAAGAATACATATTTCTGCAATAGTTAGCTGATTTCTTATTTTACTTTTCTTATGTGGTTTTTACTATAAGGTTTTATGTATTGCTGTAATAAACATCTCTGATTTTTTTTTATGAATAGGATTATATACATATTTTAAATAAATAAATAAATGTTTGGGTTTTTTGGGTTTAAGGAAGCATGATCAAATAGAAACAAATCACAACAAGTGAGGCACAGAAATGTACAATGTATGCTGTGTTGGTGTGTCATTTGATAAGAGGTGCTCATAAACATTTTAATCATACACTTTATGGCCTTTTGCCCAAAGTCAATATTTTAATTACTAAGATAGCTGTGTGCCAGGTTTGAAGCAAATCTTTGGCTAACAAAGTTTATGTTTAACTTCCCCCACTCAAGAAAAGAAAAGAAAAGAAAAGAAGCAAAACAACCACTGGGATTGCAGCAGTGTGGCAATTTTGTTTCCAGCAGCTCAAAATGCATGCATTGAAAACAGGGTGATAAGGCACATCAAGCTTTTTATATCATGGAGGTATATATGATGCTGCATTAACTAATGCATGGACCTTCTCCTCCCCCTTTTTTAAGGTAGAAAGCAAGGTTTCCACAAAAGCCTTGTGTTTTACCACTTAAACACCCCATCAAAACTTTTCTATGCTGCCATGCTCATGCAGGCAATAAAGAAAGCACATTTCCTTAGTTGGTCTGCGATGTTAACATTTTTACGTGGTTTTTACTGCATATATATTGTTGCTGTAGACCACTCTGATTTTTTTATGATGATATGGCAATATATAAATAAGTGAATTAAATATAGTTTTTAGTGTCCAGTAGAATCATTGACGGCCTGTGAATTGTAATGTATTTGACAGCTGGGTGAGTCTGGCACAGGGGTCATCAAACTTTTTCAGTAGGGAGCCTGTCCACTGTCCCTCAGACCTTGTGGGGGGCCAGACTATATTTTGGAAGAAGAAAAAAAGAACGAATTCCTATGCCCCACAAATAACCCAGAGATGCATTTTAAATGAAAGCACACATTCTACTCATGTAAAAACATGCTGATTCCTGGACCATCTGTGGGCTGTATTGAGAAGGCGATTGGGCCTTAGTTTGCCTACCCATTGTCTGGCACAATGCCTGTATGTGGGAGGTTAATTAGGAAAACACTGATCTTCAGTGGACCCATTCCTATATGCAGGGTTGGTTTTTGCGAACAGTACTGGGGCCTTCTTGTTGCCCCCTGGCAACTATGCTGTGGGATTCCGTGGGGTACCATGGTACTGCTGTTTAACCAGTAATTTGTTGTTGGGTGTGGTAATTGGGAGACCTGGACAAAGTGTTGTCAGTAAGCTACGGACACCCAACTCTGCTTCTCTGAGGCAAGTGAATTAAGGGTGGTTGTGGAAACCCAGATTTTCAGATTCTCGTTTTTCCAGTCCTAAATTCCCAGCACAACAAGGTTTCTAGGAAGATAAAGTGCAAGACTGGCCTTACTGTGCAGTAAGGTGAAATGTTCACTTTGGGCATTGGATTCTAAAGAGGATACTGCTTCCTTGTATCCAGTCAGTATACCTTTAAAATAAAAATAAAAACCAGGCCTGGTTGGGTGGTGCAGAGGGACTATTACAAAAATATAGGCCAGCAGAAATGACTAGATGTCACACAGACTTAAAATATGTATTTGTGTAGCATTAGAACAAGAGTATGAGATTATTTTAATTGTTTCAATGAAACAACCAGAGTGTTGGGTCCTGTCCCCCCACATACTCAACAGTTAAAACAGAATGTGTGTCTCTTGTGGTCTCAATTACATCCTGTGTTAGTAATTAGCAGCATTTCCTCTCTGAAGGCCCCAGTCTTTGCCAGGGTGCATTTGTACACACATGCAAGAGAACACAGAATGGTGTTTTTTTTTAAGGGTAGAAGTGTGATATTCCGTACTAGAATATGAGGCAGAACAATAAATATATCTATATAATCTATATGCTTTCGTAGATTTTCACGGGTACAGGAATGCAGGTTTTGGTGTCCTCGGGTGTCTTCCCGTGTAAAAGTTGGGGTGTCTAGGCGACGTTTCGACGAGGTCTCACTCGTCATCTTCAGGCTGGTGCTTTCGGCTTCTTGTTACTGGAACAGAACACACAGAACGCCAACACCAATCAACCACACCAGACCCAAACCCAGACCCTCTCCACAGATGAATTACTGACACCATCCAGTAGCCAATCCATGGTGGCACCTCCGGATGCTGCACCCCCCTGCAATCCCTACACAGATCTGGCTGACACAAGCCACAAAACCACAGCTCGCCCCTATACACGAAGCCAAGCCAAAGCACAACTAAGTGCAATACAGCCATCTTCTCAGGAAAACTCTTCACAAAGTTCAAGAGGTCAAGACACAAAGACTTTAGCAACTAATCCACACCTAACGACCCACCTAAGTGGTACTCAGGATATCACTCAAGAAATCACTCAAGGTATCTCTCAAGTAATTAAGGAACAAAAGAAGAAAAGGCACACTAGCCTGGGAACTTCCTCTCTGCCCAGAACATTGGAGGCTAGACACCACACCCCCTCTACAGTATTTATAGGATCTCAAACATTGAGATCCCGCTCTGTTCCAGTAACAAGAAGCCGAAAGCACCAGCCTGAAGATGACGAGTGAGACCTCGTCGAAACGTCGCCTAGACACCCCAACTTTTACACGGGAAGACACCCGAGGACACCAAAACCTGCATATAATCTATATCTATCTATATCTATATCTATATCATCTATATATCTATATCATCTATATCTATATCATCTATATATCTATATCTATATCTATATCATCTATATCTATATCTATATCTATATCTATATCTATATCTATATCTGGCCAGCTAAACAAGATGAGGGTAGCTGATGGGTCTCTGGCTGGTTGAGCAGACAAGACCAATAGTGGGTCCAACGGTCAAGAAGGTGGTTTCTGCACATACCGCAGTGGGAAGTGTGGGGCAGATGGGGCTCATCAACTTGGGAAGCTTGCCCATCTAGGAGAAGGAAAACTGTGGTTCTAAACCTCCACTGCCTTGTGGGATATCTTTGGGAGAAGAAAAGGCTAAGGAGTAAACCCTACACAAATCCAAAGTGGAGTCCTTAAGACAGTTGGATGGCACCTTGTACTCTTCTTTCCGGCAACTCCTGCAGCCAAGCTGCTGCCAAACATTGCTCGGCTCTCTGAGCGAGGTCAAGAGGGGTCTTGTCATCTGGGCAGCTCAGGACCTCCATACACACTGCCCAGGCTCGCTCCACTTTGGTGCTGGTGATGCAGCAGCTTGACTTCACCCCCAGAGGTGCACTCCATTGTCTCTCAAGACAGATGGATGCCAACAACAGCATATAAAGGTAAAGGTAAAGGGACAGCTTCCGGGTCATGTGGCCAGCATGACTAAGCCGCTTCTGGCGAACCAGAGCAGTGCACCTTCCTGCCAGAGCGATACCTATTTATCTACTTGCTCTTTGACGTGCTAGGTTGGCAGGAGCAGGGAACAAGCTCACTCCATCACGGGGATTCGAACTGCCGACCTTCTGATCGGCAAGTCCTAGGCTCTGTGGCTTAACCCACAGCGCCACCTGTGTCCCACAACAGCATATATCTCCCCATTATTTTGGAACTCTTTGGAGTTAGAAAACAACATGAAAATATCTGGTACAGAACATTTAAAAAAAAAACCTTTTATGGTATTTGTATTATTTGTTCGGAAAGGTAATGAATTTTCTGCAGCCCCCAGAAGAATGGGGTTCTAAGGTTCTTTTAGAAATATATTATTATTCTCTCTGTTAGTACATGTGCTGGTATGTGTATGTTTCACAGAAGCAAGCATCAGCTGCTTGTGAAACATTTTCGGCCTATATTTATTGACAATGACAAACCCTTTTACAGCTGTATTCAATCTGGACTAAAATCATTTCCTGGAAAGAGTGAAATTCAACTTAGTATGCAAACTTCTTTGGAATACAGTATAATACTGTAGAGTAGGGGAGCCTGATTATGAAAATGAACACGTGCACCCTGCTGAGGTAATTTCTTATAAACAGTTCACTGTGGAAATACTTAATGTCACCATTTTTAGAGCTAAGGATTCATACGTTTTAAATATGCTTCCCATTTTTTCTTCAATCTACACCCAGACATGCACTTTTTTAAATAAAAAAACCTTTTAAAAACAAGTTGTTTTTTGGTGTATTCAGTGAAGGCATTGAAACACCAACATTCCAAACTCAAATCCTAAGCATGTTGACTAAGGAGTAAGCCCAACTGAATCCAGTGGGGTAAACATGCATAGGATTGCTCTGGCGCTGTATTAAAAAATCATGCTGCATCTCCAGCCAGCTACAGATTTTAGCTTGATTTTTGTGGTGTGCATGGTGGGGTGTTTTTTTTAAGTAGTCCATCTGTCATAAGTAAGTAGTTTGCAATAATAGTTTACAGATTTAAGGCATAATCCTATAATGAATATCTGCTGGTGGAGAACCTATAGCATTTGCTGGAAGCTCCACTATGCTAGCGGAAGAATGGATGCGCCATTAAAAATAAGCTTACAGAAAATGTGGGGACAGATATGATGAACCAGTAAAGTTATGCTGGTGGATTGCCTGAAATGGTTCAGTTATGAGTGGGACCAAACTCAAGGGAGTAAGCCCCATTGGTCCCAATGAGACTTAATTATCAGTATTAGGATTGCATTGTAAAACTAATACATTTACTAGCTGTAACATAAAAGGATTTAGTGCTTTTTTGCAAGAAAAATAAAAGAAATAACTAAGGATTAACATTTATTTGGTATTGATAGTTTTCATGGTGTGTTTTTTGTGATACACTGCTTTAAGTTTTTGTTGCATACAAGTAATATATACCTTTTGTTAAGTAAATAAATTAAGAGAATTAAAAAATGACTATGGAACTGGTCTTGCTGAAAAGTGAAACAGGTGTAAAAATACTGCTTACTCCCCAAGACTCATAGAAAAGGAAGATCTACACAGAAAAATAATTTATAATCTAGTCTGTTGCTTAATGGCTCCTCTATCACCATTGTTTTATTAATATGCTCTTTAGAATGTGCTTTAATCTTTGACAGATATAGTGGGCAATTCATATTCCACTGCTGCAGTGCAAGCTCCATTTATTTTGCTGAGGCTTGAATAGAACTGCAACAAACAGGGTTGTAAAGCAACAGTTATTGATGTCTGGTAAGTTGCATCAGTACTCAGTGCCCTTTAAGATGCACCGTGGTGGGGGTGGGATAAAAACTACTGAATTTGCTCAAAAACTAGTCCATATTATTTATATTGTAAATTTATGAAATATACCAGAAGCTGAAAATAATAAACACACTTACCTATGAGTTAAGATGCATTAAAATGCAATTGAATTAAGCCTGTATATGATTCTGGAACTGAGGTTTACAGAACATGGGAAAGCAGTTTTGTGTTCCTCAAGTAACAATTCTTCAAGTTTTGCTTTTACCTTAAACAATAAACTCAGAAAGATTAGGGCCAGCAGAGCCATCTTAACCCTCAATCCATTGCAATGGAGAGATTAGGATGCTCTGAAGACTCCCTTCTGAAAGCAGGGTGTTGATGGTGCCACTCATAATATCACCTCTAGTGACAGTCAGTGTAAACCTCTGCCTCACTATAAAATGGAAAAAGACTCATCCTGATCCTTGCTCACTGGCCCCACTCTTGCACCTTATAACACCAGCCTGACCCACATAAATTGAATTACTTTAGTTCATAAAAAATTCACTTCAGTTTCTTTGGGCAGGATTCACCTAACGAACTCCATCAGCGGAAGGGCTTCCACTTGCACAAGAAGGCTTTCCCCCTCTCCTCCCCCTGCTCATTCTGTCTGGCCAACTGATATGCTTGTGCAGACAGAACATTCAACATAGCACAATATTGAATTCCACTCTATGTATATGACTACTTTTTATTATTAAAGGCACAACAGCAAGACCAAAAAAATAGTTGTGAGACTTAAGGAAGCTTCTTTTTCCCATCTGCTCATTGGAATTGTTTCTTAGGGGTCTTGAAAACCACAAGTAGATTATTCTCTATTCATTGAACAAGCTGGCATTTCTTGGATTCAAAATTATTTTTCACTTTAGCTTTATAAAACTCGGCTGACATGATACAACATGATTCTTATGCATTCTGTTCCCTCTGTAGTACAATCTGCAGCAGCGAGAGGTAGCTGCTTGGAATAAACTGTATAAGAAGTAGATATTATCGTCATCTACTTATAGAAAGTAAAACGAGAATTCTGATTCAACCCTTACTGATTCAACTTATTTTACCCCAAGCTTTAGCCTGGATAATAATAGGAATAGATGTTCCAGTTTTGTTAATCTCGCTATCCTTAAAAGCAACAGTGGCTCAGCACAGGGGGGAAACTACTCTACAACCCAAACTATTCTACAGTTTGAGTTTCAAGGCCAGGCATAGGCAAACTCTGCCCTCCAGATGTTTTGGGACTACAACTCCCATCATCCCTGACCCCTGATCCTCTTAGCTAGGGATGATGGGAATTGTAGTCCCAAAACATCTGGGGGTCCGAGTTTGCCTATGCCTGTTCTAGGCATACAAGATTGTATCCAATGAAGTGGTCCTATTCATACAAGCACTTCAACTTGTGCAGTGGAACCTCCATTCTCTTCCCACACACATCCTGCAAATCTGTTCTTGGGGGTTGGAGGGGAAACCCAGCACAGATTTTGGGTGGGAAATGAGAGGAAGAGTGGAAGATCTGCTGCACATATTGAACTCCTTGCCCAAATGGGATGACTTCATTGGATACAACTCACAGCAGGCAAACCATGGTTTAAAGCTGCTTGACTGCATAAGTCTTCCAACTGCTCAGAACTCAGTTTTCTATAACTATGGTGCAGCAGCCTATTGTGGTGGAGGTTACACTAACCATAGCTTGTGAATTCAGGCATAACAGCAACCACAGTTAGCAACCGAAAGGGAGTGATAAAGAGAGAACCGAAGGTAGAGAGTCCACCATAGCCAAGCCCTTCTAAGCTTCTCCCAGCAGGGCAGAAAGGATTTGTGTGAACTGATTCCCTCAATGCCCTTAATAATGATGTGTCTTCATAGACTCCATGGAAGGGAGAAGACTATACCAAGGCAAATGTAATTTGTCACCCATTCTGTAGGCATGCCAGAGGAATGGGAGAGCTTTGCATCTTGCAGATTCACAGCCTATCTTGGCACATGTAATCATGGGTCTTCTTCACCTGTCTGATGTCAGGGCAGCAAATGGCTCCCATCCCTCCTACCAAAGCAAGCTATAGAAAACTCAAGGCTCACCAAATTATTCTGGGACCAGGAAAAAAACCCCATGCACTTCTACTCTTCCCTAGCAATAAAAATGCAATAAGAAATAAAATTAAATAGCATTTTGTTGCTGTTTCATGGTATCCCAAATCTGTTGCCTAAGGCAGCTTGACTCATTCTGCCTAATAGAAGGACCGGGCCTAAACAGCACCTTGCAATACATGGTTTTTAAGTTGGCAAAGTTTAGACATAATGCCAAACCATGATTTGATGTTACATCTGGATGCAGCCAGAGTACAGTGGTACCTCAGGTTACAAACACCTCAGATTACAAACACTTCGGGTTACAGACTCCGCTAACCCGGAAGTAGTACCTCGGGTTAAGAACTTTACCTCAGAATGATAACAGAAATCACGTGCCGGCGGCACAGTGGCAGCGGGAGGCCCCATTAGCTAAAGTGGTATCTCAGGTTAAGAACGGTTTCAGGTTAAGAATGGACCTCCAGAACGAATTAAGTTCGTAACCAGAGGTACCACTGTACCTCAAAGCAGTATGAGAGTACATTTAAAAACGTTGAAAAGAGATTGTTTGTTAAAAGTACTTACACCTCTATTGAAATAAAACACTCAATACATATTTATTTTGTTAAATACCTACCCTGAGAGTCTGTCTGGTAAATTTTTGTCACCTCTCTGGATATTAATAGAAGATTATTATGATTAGTCTATAATTAATGCAATGTTAATGATAGATGTGTATCCATGATGATGCGCCAAATTATAACAAAACTGAATGGGTGCAAACTTATTGAAGTATTCCCTTTGCTGCCTTTTGTTATTTGTTTCTTTATTTTAAACATTGTTGCACTGTCTTGTTCAGAGCAAGGATTGCTTACATGTATAAATAAAACACAAAAACTAAATAAACTCATTCTAATAAAACTGAATACAGCAGTTGAAAAACATTTCATGGACTGGCACAATGCTATAATCCAAAGTTGGAGAGCCAAATACAGTTGCAGAAAAATGCCACAACGTTTTTGTTCCAATAGGCATTATGCAGCTGCCCTCTGGAGTGTCTTTGCTTTCAGATAGTGAACGTTTTATTGGTTTTAGGAGCCATCCGGAAACATTATCGCCACTGTAAAAAGTACCATTAATTAATATTGATAGAACCACTGTTTTTAACACTACTTGTAGTTTTTGTGCACAATCATGCAATTTTTAAATTTGCATAATGGTGATACAAATTACAATCACAGAGAGTAACAGATCTGTATCAATAAGTTAGGTTTGTTTGTTTTGTTTTTTTCATTTCAAGTTTTATCCCTTCAGTGATGTTCTTTACACAAAGAATCTCAAAATTTGTTTTTACTCCTACTTCTTGCCAGCTATTATCAAGCATCAATGCTCATATCACGCACCCCTTTCTTCACAATTTTTTTTTGGGGGGGTCTGTCTGAAAGCTTAGTCTACATTAGGCATTACATAAGGTAAGCACTGGGATCCCAATCCCATGTTTCTCTTGTAATTCTGAGTGTGTAAAACGTTTACAGAGAACTGAGAGTAAAACACTTACTGTAAACCTTTCCCTGCAGTGCTCTCCCTACGCAAGATGGGATCCAAAACTGAAAGCTAGTGGTTGCCAATTGATTGTCTTCGCAAGTGCTCCACTAAGGACAATCTTGGTCCCACTATTTCAGCAAGTGTGACACTGGAAACAGGCATTTGCTGAGATAAGATCAGGTTAGGACATTAAGGTTTATAAACTTTCTGCCCTCTTTACTTTCAGCTTTCTTGGACATATGAAACTAATTATAATTATCTTGAATTTCTGCTTGTCCCCCAAGAAAGAAGGGCATTTTTGCTGGCCAGGTTTAATTCATACCCATCAAACCTCCTTTGGGGTAGGTTCTTGGGAATGGTGGAAGGAGAAAGAATTTGCCCATGTGAAGACCACCTGCTGGAAACTGTTACTCATATGGTTCTTAAATGTAAACTATATGCTGATCTCTGTCAGCAGTTTCTAGATCAACTCTGCATCCCCAAATGGAAATCAGAGTTGGAGGTCATACATTTTCTCTTACTGGGGAATGATCAGCAGCTCACCAAGTTAGTGGCTAAATATCTTTATTTGGTTTTTTGTCGCAGAAACACATTGCAGACGTCTGATCTTCCTGGAGACCTAGAGATGTAACGTTAGACTTTTTTGCCTCTATGTGATGCCAATAAAAGGTTTGATGATGATGATAAACTTTCTGTAGTAAGAACAGCTCAACTACCCTTTCACTTTACAATAGAGCAAAATGTCATCATGGACCATAGTGTTGCCAAATGAATAATAAATACAGTCAAAATCCACATGATGGGATTGCTTTGCTGCAGTAGCTGTATATGACAGGTTGATCTCTAAGCCATGTATTCTTATGTTTAGAGAAGCAGCTTTGGTAGAATTCATTTGAGCACACATTTGTGAAATCTTGTTGTCAGCTATCTTTAAAGGTGATTAGTCGTATTGTTTACAGGCTGGCCCTTTAACAGAAGAAATCAAGTTCAGCCTTCATGGCATTTAATCATGGCTCAGCATCCTCTGAGGCTAAACTTTGGACCTTTTGGAAGCTTGAAGGTTCCCAGACCTTCTCTGAGTTACTAACAACAGGTGTATCTCCTATGACTGTTTTAGCAAACTCTTCAGCATACCTTTTGTGGCCCTTTCAGATCAGATCTGCGTACTATACACAAGTCTTCCATGCTAGGCTTCTCCTCTTTAGGAGAATGGTAGGCAAACCGCAGGCGGGTCGTCCTTTTATATACCTGCTGGGATTGACAAGGCATCTGACCCTCACCTGAATCTCATAGCTCTCCTGTAGCTGCCTGTGATTAATTATTATTAACTCTTGGAGGAAATAAGTAGCATCACATGTCATGTGCATGGAAGTTGCCAAACCAATTAACCAACTAGAAGGATTACTGTTAATAGCGCCAGTTTTCCTATAATTTGATATTGCTGGATAGTTTTGATGAACTGCAAAAGCATTTTTAGTTTGCTTTCTGTTGCCACCCTGGAACTTTTCTTTATTAGTGCCACTTTGTTTTATATGATTCCTTGCAAATGAAGGGAAACAACTTTTCTGCTTGTATATGTTGATAATATAATTTTGTTTACTGTGGACAAACAAGGTTGTATAAAAACAAGACTGGGTGCAGGCCTGGCCAGGACATAGGCATCCTGACTGTGACAAAGGTGACCTGTGTGCTTGCTTGCTTGTTTAACAGCTGTTGGGAACTTCAAGGTCCCTGCTCTTCCTTCTTATGGTCTTTGTACTGGACCTGGAGACTCCAATAGAGAGCATTCCATGTCAAGAAGGAGGGCAAGTGGGCACTCTATCAAATGACAAGGCAGGAGTTACACAGAGCAGGGCCTTTTCACTGGTGGTGCCCATTGTATGCCTCACTCTTCCCAGACCTCATCTCTTTTGGCCTGTATTTTGGAGATTTATAATTTAGGAAGACTTTAGATGAACTGGTTGACAAGTCTTATCAGTCGCTGATGTATGACCAGATTTTATTTGCTACTATTCTGTGCTTCTGGTGCACCAGGGTTTACACCAGCATAATAGAGTTGGCACCAGGATGCCAGAAGGGATACAATTTACGAGCTTTCTCCATTATCTGCACAGCAGGGGGTGTTCAGTCAACAGTGCAAAGGCTGAGCTGCAGCATTCCCTGCTGGTTACCTGCTTTCAACAATAGGGGTCGCTGTTTGGTAGTACCCAGTTGGTTAGCTGTCAGATTCTAGAACTCCCTATTGGTGGCTTTTAGGTAATTCACAAAATACAGAGTCCATTCATAAAACAGTGTTCATTCATAAAGCAGTAACATAAATCTCCATTGCTACATATTGGGTGTATAGTTCAGCGGTTGAACGTACAAGTTTATGGCCATGCTGTAGTGTAGTGCTTATGCGACTGTGAATAAAAGGTGGCTGGGCTCATTGTCTCAGGGTTTGGGGAGGGGGAAGAGTTGAGAAAACTAACTTTTCATTACAAATGGAAACAACACTACTACTCACCTTTAAAACTGCCACACATCACACCCATATTATGGAACTATTCCAGGGTGATTGGTCTACTCGAGAGACCTTGAACACAGAAATATTGTCAGGCTGGCGAGGGAGAAAGAGAAAGGCATTTGGCAGGTGTAAATAAGAACAGAGGAAACTGGTCACAGTTGTCAAGTCTTTACCTGATTACTAACATTTGCCAAACAAGTGCAATATTGTTGATATCGAGGAAGAATTTCTTTGTGCATTAAAATAAGGACAATTTTTGCTGATGAGGGAGCATAGGAAAAAAATTTGCAGCTTAAAAAAAAGGCAAAACCTTTGTATTAGACATACGAATGAAGATGTATGTAGAACATGGAACAGAATGTTTGTGTATGAAGCATAACCTACACAGACCTGCTGCACTACAAATTTCAGTCAATTTGGAAACAATGTGAGCATATATTTTGACTAGCATGTGAACCCCAAAGAAGCCTGGGAGTGGCACTTTTGAGGTCAATATCAATTCAAAGAGCTGCAAGTTTAAATAAACTGTGATAGCTGAGTCTGCAGTGCAGATGTGTAGCTTAATTTGCAACACAGATATGCCTGCAGAATTGGTAGCATGTCAAGCAATGGAGCAGTTGTTCTATTTATTACATAATATGGGACTATTCCTGGGTTCCAGTTTTCTCACTAGAGTCATAATGGCTTCTGTAGCTAGGAATGTTTATGCCCTGCTTAGACTGGTTTGGCAGCTACAGCTGTTCCTGGATCAAGACTGCTTGGCCTTAGCTGCCGATGTTCTCATGATCTCCCACTTGGACTACTGCAGTGCACTCTGTGTGGGACTCCCCTTGAAGTGGTCTGGAGTCTGCAGCTCGTGCAGAATGTGACTGCTAGGTTGGTAAGAGGGGAAGTCTGATAGGGCCATGTACCACGGACCATGAAAGCTGCCAATGAGTTACTGGGCCCAATACTAGCATAAAGGTAAAGGGTAAAGGGACCCCTGACCATTAGGTCCAGTTGTGGCCGACTCTGGGGTTGCGGTGCTCATCTCACTTTATTGGCCGAGGGAGCCGGCGTACAGCTTCTGGGTCATGTGGCCAGCATGACAAAGCTGCTTCTGGCGAACCAGAACAGCTCACGGAAACGCCATTTACCTTCCCACTGGAGCAGTACCTATTTATCTACTTGCACGTTGACGTGCTTTCGAACTGCTAGGTTGGCAGGAGCAGGGACCGAGCAATGGGAGCTCACCCCATGGCGGGGATTTGAACCTCCAGCCTTCTGATCGGCAAGTCCTAGGCTCTGTGGTTTAACCGACAGCACCACCTGCGTCCCATAATACTAGCATACAAAGCCCTAAAAGACTTGGGACCCAAGTACCTAAAAGATTGCCTTCCTCAGTATCACATATTGATATTTATTATCCTGGTACCCATATTCCTCTTTCCTCTATGGAGGAAGGGCAGTGTACAAACCGAATGAATGAAAGAAATAAAATAAATTATTCCAAGTTGTTGAACCAACTTGTTCAGTAGGTATAAGGCTCTGCAGCATGTCTAGGCCAATGGTTGGCTAGTGGAGTGTTGGCTTTCAGTGAAAGTTTAGTTGCCAAATAGACTTAAGAAGTGTCCTAGACTTTTAACAGAACTTGATTTGCAGGCATCATTTTTAATGGTGTGGAGATAAAATGATTCATCTTGCTTGCAACAAACCATGAGCTGTAGCTGCATTTTTCCAAATTCTAAGCTGTACTCATAAGAATAGCAAAAAGCAGCAAAATGTGTTTCTTTACTTTTTTGTATTCATTTCAAATATGTATATACTGCCTCTGATTCACATCATACTAAGGTAACATACAACAAAATAATTCAGGGCTAAACAACAATTATACAGTGGTACCTCAGCTTACATACACTTCAGGTTACAGACTCCGCTAACCCAGAAATAGTACCTCTGGTTAAGAACTTTGCTTCAGGATGAGAGCAGAAATCGTGCTTTGGCGGTGCGGCAGCAGCAGGAGGCCCCATTAGCTAAAGTGGTGCTTCAGGTTAAGAGCAGTTTCAGGTTAAGAACAGACCTCCGGAATGAATTAAGTACTTAACCCGAGGTACCACTGTAAGTGATTCAACACAGAATACAAACAATTCATGAAAAACAATGTATCACAATTCACAGTAACCAAGAATCGTTGAACTAGTGTCAGGTCACAAATTGTACCATACTGTAAATAAGTCACAATTAATAATCTTAGAAAGCTTTTTTTTAATAATAATAAAAAATCACACACTTCAAGCCTAGAGCTATGCAATTTACAAAATGAGGTAAGAGTGCTGGCAGCATGTGGGATTAGGAACCAAACACCACTTTCAATTTAAATCTTCTTGTAACATCATCCTACCAAATATTAGATTAGTAAAGGTTACCCTAATGTTCCAAATTACTTTTAGATATTATGCAGGTTCACTCTTTATGAGGACTTCCTCACTGTGGCCTCATCCCATCTATCTCTTTCCCTTATTTCAGTGATGAGGAAAAAGGTGTATAAAACTAAGGCTAAGTGCCGTGCTAATGTGTCAGCATTGCTTGACTTGCCAGTACAGTCATACCTCGGGTTACAGCCATTTCAGGTTGTGTTTTTTTGGGTTACACACCCGCCAAAATCCGGAAGTACCGAAACGGGTTATTGCCGGGTTTTGGCAGCCGCACATGCGCAGAAGCGCTAAATCACACTTTGCGCATGTGCACCGAATCGCAACCCATGCGTGCGCAGACGCGCCACTGCAGGTTGTGAACACTGCAGGTTGCAAACATGCATCCTGCACGGATCACGTGCGCGACGCGAGCGTCCACTGTATAGTAGAAGAAACCATGTCATGATGCACCACTGCGTAGGGCTGTGCAGCAAAACTCTGTTTCCTTTTCTGTCTCACTGGAAATGCATCTATCGGCTCAGGTCATCCGTATGTGATACTATAATAAAATTAAGGTGTGGAGACTATTCCCATAAGGGCATATAGTCATTGTTTAGAAGCAAGCAGATGATGCGCTACATTATCATTCAAAGGTCAAGTTTAATTTTAGAACAGAAGTGTAAATTCCATATTTAGGAGTTCTTCATTTATTTGCTGTTTAGTTGTGGCATGTTTTCAGTTGCACAGATAGCAAGTTAAACAGGAGCCAGTGCTTGTGACTCTTCATTGTTAATGGTAACTGGCAAATGAGTGGACAGTTCCCAAGTTGTCAAAACCTGAAGTTTCCATAATTGCTCAGTTGTGTAATATATGGGGTAGTGGTGAATGAGAAAAACCTAGGTTCCCCCCCCCTACCCAAGATGGGCATAAATCGGGCAGCTCATCTAAGTATCAGCGTGGTACTCTTGTGCACACTTAAAATGTGGAGTGAATACCATTTAACACAGTGTCTTACATCCAAGTAAACACGTATAGGGCCAGGTGGTAAAAATGCAGTTTTTATTCTTGTAAAGCCAACATGCTTTTAAAAACTGGCTTGTTTCCTCCTACATTCCCAGGCTAGAAAGACTTTTTGGGCGCAGGGTTACCATGTTGAAACAAAGTAATGTTCCTGTGTAACATTTAAGTCTAGACTTTGCAGCCATAGTCAATCAGTGCCCCCAGAGAAAAGAAAAGAAACAAGGTTGCAACCTATGATCCTCTTACTCTGCAGAATCTTATTCACGTTTGTGGTTGTCTGCAATCTAATCATCCAATTTTGTAGCCATTACGAACGTATAAGCCATACTACTGTTGTTGTTTTCTGTTGGGAGTTACTTTTAGAGGGAAGATACAAGTAGATTTTTAAGCTCCTACTCCCAAATTAAGATTCCAGAATATCTCTCATTTTCGTTGTTCATTCAACAAATCAAATCCACAGCGAAGCAACTTAAGGGGACATAAAAACCAGTGCGTCTACTTTACAGATATTCGTCGTTTTATTGGGCTGACTGTTGTTGGCCGCCTGACTGCTATTGGGCGGGCCGCTCCATATACGAAAATTAGGTCATTTTAAAAAGTTGATCTCGTAGTTAATAAGAACGCAGTTACTTGAAGAGCGGGGTTTGGCGCTTTAATAGCAGTTTCACAATCTCTGTACGCGCCTGTGTCGGGTATCATATTACTGGAGATCACAAGGCTTTGGCACAAGCTTTGGAGTCCTCTGTCAAGTTTTTACGCACGCACATTCTTTCCTCTGCCACTAGGGTAGCTTGCAGTCTCCCCGGGGACATTGGGGTAGGGAGGTGGGGTGGAGAGAGGCGCGTTTTAGTTTCGTCCCTTGATGTGGCACGAGTCGAAAAGTTCGTGCCAAACTCTGCAGTGAGCGGAGCGCGAATTAATTCTCTGGCTTCTGTGCCTGTTGGTAAAAGTAGCTTTCTCCCTGTGACCTAAAGTGTTTGGGAAGACGGGAAGCGTCCTGGCTGCGCCTTCGTGAAGGCTGGGCCCTTTCCAAGCCATCTGCAAGAAGCTGGAGTCGGCCACTGACAACTGGGCCTCTCCTTGAACACAGAAAGTAAAATGGTGCGCGGTTTTCCGCGCCCACTACGGGGCTCGTAGGCGAAAACGCAACGCGAAAGGCTTGGGAGGGCGCACTCCCTTGGCAGTTTCTCTCGTTTCCCTCTCCAAGAGACCCGCAGACATTTCGCGCTTTCCCCGTGAGATTTACGGCGGGGAAGAGCGCGAGTCCTTTGGCCAAATTTGGGTTTCTTTGTTCTCCAAGGTAGACGAAGGTGTCGCTGGGGGGCTCTCTGGGTTCCCCTTCCCACACACTCGCTCGATCCCTTCTCCCCCGCCCGCCACCGGAGAGCTCTTGGGCCGGCACGTAGAGAGCAGCGCTGCTGCCGCTGGTGCGCGCAAAGAGGCGAGGGGCGGCCGAGCGCGCCGACTGACTGGCTGCCCCGAGGAATGCGCGGTATGCAGGAGGCAGAACCAACCATTCGGCGGGACGGGCAGGGGGGAAGGGAGCGGCCGGCGCCTCCTGCCGGCGCAGAACCCCGCGCGCTCGGGGGAGCAGCCCGCCCCTCGGGGGACAAAGGCAAGCGGCGCCGAGTGCCCAAGACTTCACTGTCGCCGCTGCAGCTTGGAGGCGTGGAGGCGGCGCGGTGCCTGCACTGGGCTGTTCCTTCCCCCCCACCTCCTCCCTCCTCTTCGGTTGCGCGCTCTCAGCCTCTGTGTGTGTGCGTTTCTCTCTCCCTCTCTGGGCGGTGGTTGAGGCCGATAGTAGGTGCAGAAGTCGCCGCCGCGGATCGTAGTAGATCGATCAATGAAGTGACTTTTATGGCTGGCAGGCTGGGCTGATTGTCTGCGTTCAGCCTGGCTTTGCAGCCGCCAGGGATCCCGGGAGAGGGGAAGGAGGACGCGCAGCAGCAGCGGCGGCAGCAGCAGCAGCGTTGCATGAGAGACTCAGCCAAGGGAGAAGAAGAGGGTGGAGGCGGCGGCGGCGGCAGAGGCGTTGAGCCAGCCAGCGGCAGCAGAAGAGGAGCCCAGTCCCAGCAGCCGGCGAGGGAGAGGCACTTCCCCGCGGCCGCCTCCCTGAATCGCGCGCCGGCCAAGTTGCCTCCAAAGTTGCTTCCCGGGCGGAGGGGAGGCCCGCTGTTTGGCTGGGCAATGATTTTCCCCAACAGCAGCAGCAGCAGCAGCAGCTCTGCGGGCGGCGGCAGGACTCCTTATAGAAAGCAGGTAAACGGGGGTGGGGGGTGGGGAATCGCGTTATAATATTTGTGGGTGGGTATGGCAGGGGGAGAGGCGGGGGAGGTCTCGGGGAAGGGAAGAGGGGTGGGGACTTGGAGGCGTCGGGGCTTGCTCTCGAGCAGTCTGCGGAGGAAGCGTCTTCGGGCCACCCCACCCCCACCGCCCGGGGGGAGGGGGGGCTATAGACAAGAAGTCCGTGTCTCTTTTAAGTTTATGTCACGTGCGATCTTCCTTAACCTTCTCTCTCCTTCCCACCCCACCCCTGGAGAATTAAGAAAGGACATCTTTTGCCTCGTCGTAATTGGGTTGAGCAGGAGGTGCCAGATTGGGCAACTTTCCTAGGTGGTACAACCACTGCAGCCCAGGGGGAACTCCCTATCAGGCTCCGAGCAACAAGTTAGGGGTTTTTTTCCCCCTCTTTGGCTCCCCTCCCCCATTCTTTCTTTTTTTCCTTTTGGCTTTCTAGAGCCTGCGACAACATGATTTGGAAATCGGTACTTTGAGACCGACCGTTTCCGTTTTTATTGAAACAGCCAAGAAGGAGTGGGAACCCCTTAACGCGAAGCGACTCCACTTATATCCTTAAATTAAAATAAAAAGCCACCCCCCCCCCAATAGTGCGGTCGCGGGTCTTGATGGCCCGTACTTGTGGGAAATATCCCCCCAGGTAAAAAACAAAACAAAATACATTTGGGATAAGACACTCTTTTAGAATAATAATAATAATAATAATAATAATAATAATATGTAAGGTAAAAACATGTGTAATTACTCCCATAGCCATTCTTTAATCTTAAGGAATAATGTTTAAAACGTGTTAAGGGGTAACTAGATGCAAAATTCTTATGGATTTGTTTCCCGCCCACTTCCTTCTCCATCCTGTCTCAGACTGTAGGAAAATTGGATTCTAATAAATAGGATGAATCTGCCCCAGTCTGACATGCTGATTTAATTATGCCGAAAAAGGACATCGTAGTAGGCAGAGTTTGTACAATGGTTGTTGCACCAATAACCTGCTTTTAAAAATAAGATGGCAGTTGGAAATGCCTCCTTCAACAATCTTCTGAGCGCTACGTTGTTCATTATGAAGCAGTTGTGGTTCATTCATTTTTTATTTTGCTGCCTTCCACAAAGTTCTTTTGCTGTTGGGTGTTTCTTTGTTTGGTTATGTATGTATTGTGTGTGTGCGTGTTTGTGAATCCTCTTTTAGAGGTGATCAGGAAGAAATTGGGTTAGAAAATAAGAACTCATGGTTTTCTTGTGGTGGGGAGTTGGGCCTGTTCTCAGTAGCTTAAAGGAAGTGAATCAGTGTCTGTGATGACTTCAGTGAGATTACACCAATGTAAGTGGTTAAATAAGTTAATTATTGTAACTTTACAGGCATAGGGGGTATTGTTTTGCTGTTTCATTTTACTTATTTACAGGTTTTTGTCCTGTATTTTATTCTGCGAACCACCCTGAAATCTTACAATGAAGAGTGACCTATAAATTTAATGAATAAAATAAATAAATAAAATGTCTTTGACTTTATTGTAGGCAGAGAATAGTTACTGTACAATATATACTTCTGCCAAGGATTTCATGGAGTACTGATTTAATTTTTAAAGCCACCTCACCAATAGTTTTTGAGGATATTGTGAATTTCATAAAGTACTTTGAACGATGAAAACCCTATTTTTTTCATGTTTTGCCAAATTTTAAAGCCTTAATTTGTAAGTGTTGGTAAATTTCATTAGTTCTAATAGTTAGTGGATACTGTTGGTTAGCTGGTATCCTCTCACTTTTTAATAGAGAACTATTACCGTGTAGATGGTACAGTAAAGGATAGCATTATTTGGTCTGCAAATACTATGTAAACAAATACTTAGGGAGTGTTGGAGTCTGAAAAGCTAGTTAATTAAGCCAGGCACTTTTTGGAGTCTTGTGTGTTCATTGATTTGTCAGTGGCACCATGGGCTGTTGGTGATGAAAGGCGGAGTTGGGGGGGGAGTGCAGAGGGCAAGCCTTTCACTTGGAAGGGGTGTATGTTTTGCATGCGGATGTGAGTCGGCCTGCTGGTCTGGAACACACTGATAAGATGCTCTTCTTTTCACAGTGCACTCCTTGAATTCAAAGAGCTAAAAGGGCTGACTGAATCAGAAAAACAAACAGACTTCTTTTTCAATGGGGAGCGGAAAAAACGAATGTGTGGTCATTATGTGGTCCTAAGACCCTGGGTACCAAAGATTCCTTTTATTGGTGTCAAGCCATTCTTTGGTGAAACACTTCTCACACAGGGAAGGCTGAGTGTGCCTGCATTCTTGCCTGCCTAAGCTCCTATTGATTTTAATTGGGGACAACTGTGGCTCCTCGTCACTCAAAAGTGCTTTTCGTGATGTCATTTTTGCAGATGTCTTTATGAATCTAGGTGATTTTTAAAAAGTGGTTGTCTGGTTTTTAATGTGCAGATATTCTTATTTCACCCTAAAATTATCCTAATGTTTTAAAATAGAAAATTTAATGACCCATGTTAAGCTTTTCAGCACATGTTACACACAAACACACACACCCCGCTCCAGTATGTTTCCCAGTTTTTTCATTAAAGTTAGAAAAATCCAATAAAATTCAATACATTATTGTCACATTATATCCCTTTTTAAATAACTATAAGTCATAATAGAGCATAAATGTGCCTTTTCATGAAGCATATATCATAAAAACACATATGCTTTTGTTGTTGATCAGACAAAATAATAAGAGTTCAAACAAACAAACAAAAAACCCTATATGTTATTTTGATATCGTTCTACAAGATAATAAAGTCTGGGTTCCAAAATCTTTTGAACTATCATTGAGGCGCTCTTAGTATATGTCACAGGGTAGTCCCATACATGTCTACTCAACATGAAGTTCCTTTCAGCTCAGAGGGCTTACTCCCACTGAAGAGGTAGAGAAGGATGGGCTGTCACTAGGTCCTAGAGCCTGGACAACCTTGGGACAATGCATAAGGCAAAGGAAAGACACCTTCTTGACAACTTTTGTAGAAAGAAATTGTGCATTAATTTCAAAACGTTGAAAAAATGTTCATGTGTCTTCCATATGCACATGAGTGTATTGCTGCTTAAATAACCTGTTCACGTTACAGAAGAATATATAATTACAGTACTTTGAGTAAAGACCTGCTATACTGCTTTCTGCTTCTCGTCTACATTAGTCATAGGAGCCAGTCAGCTAGATCTCTCTTTTTTCAGGTCAGAAAGAGATAGGTGGTGCCTAATCTTTTCCTGTATTCTACTGTTATGGTGAACAGTGAACACTGAACTCTGAAGTCATCTGTTTAAACAGGATTTTCCTGCATCGTGGTCAGAATGGAGCATGCTGAAGTCCTCTTTTGCTCAGGTCAGAATTACGTTGGAAACTGTGGCTAGGTAATACAGAATAATGGAACACAGTTGAAATGCGAATCATAATCTTCCAAGCAAGAGCAGTGATGTCTTTAAAAGTTATTGATGCTTTACTTTAGACAATATCTAAAATTGAAAGGGCATTTTACCAACAAAGAGGCTACCTTGGAGCACTATCAAATTTTAACTCTTTTACCAAATACGTTTTTTGTCTTAACCGTTTCAGAAACCTGTTTATGCAATCTGCTTTTTCCTTCTTGCTTTGTATAAATCAGAGACATTTCTTTGAGACTCCTGGGTATTGCTATATGAATAGAGAATTGGGGTGTTTTCACAGGTGATGCAAATTTAGCCTGGAATTTTGTTTCTTGTGAATCTTAGTGTGAGACAAGAGAGCGGCTTCTCAAATGCATTTGAATTGCAGATGTGAAAGCAAAAACTGATCTAAGCTTTCCTTAGGAAAGCATGGTTTGCTGTCGATTCTGTATGCAATTTGTGCCTCTGCAGAGCTGGTGGAGAAACTTGACTAGGGGAGGAAGTTGGGGTGTGTGTGTGTGTGTGTGTGTGTGTGGCCAGTCAGTACTGCTTGAAAATGAGTTGGTTGTAAGACAACCTGTTTTGTGAGGTGTTTAGCTCCCCTCCCCAACATCCACTTTTGCCAAGTAACAGTCATTCTTGTTGCATGTTGTTACATTTTTGATGACTGTAATGTTTATCTCACTAGCATAAGTAGATTTACATAGTTTGCTGCTTTCAAGCAGATTAACTGGGCGTAGCTGCATGTGAGGAATTTAACACTGATGCAGTGCTTGGCCTTGTTTAGTGGCTGACACACAAAACTCTTGATCCCAGGTCTGTTCACAATAGGATTTGTATTATAAATTTTAAATTTGGCTAAAACTGGCTTTTTTTTTTTTTTTTTTTTTTGCTTAGAAGTGGTAAAAAGAAAAAAGCTACATGGTGACCCAAGTTTAAAATGCACGGTGTCTGATTCTCAACATGTTGATTTTAAAGTATAGCATCAATTATCATATCTGTTTGCCGTTGTAAAATTCCTTCTTCAATTTTTATATTTTTTTCTAATGTGGGTAGATAGTGACGGTATAGAGATATGAAAGGCGAAGTCTTATACAAGGGAGAGGGAAAAGCTTGGTGATGCATTTTAGCTCAGTAATTTGCAGGAAACTAAAAAGCACCCCCACCAGCACACTTTGATCCTAAAAAAATTTTTATAGTTGCATTTGAACTTGGAAAAGCATGTGTATACAAATGCCTTCTGGATTAACATTTAGGCATCAGTCCACAATTAATTTACTCAGGAATAATCCTATTAAAAATGGGATTTGTGGAGTAAAAGATACTTCAGATATCAATTTTCTGCACACAGAGTAGTTCTAGGTACAGAATAATGTTTCTTATGGCTTGCAATAATTGCATACGCATGTGTTTCTGCATATGTACATGAAGTGCTTTGCACTTGAAGCTATGGCCTGTTGTAGTTTCCAATGTGGGCATGAAGTGGAATTATTTATGTTTCATCATCTGCTTGCAATTCTTTCTTTTCTTTTCTTTTTAAACATAAAGTGTAACCTTCGGGATAGTTCTCCTAAAGCCCAGACTGGAGAAATAGATAGAAAAAATATATCTAAACATGAATCCTTTATAACTCACAGATATTGTACTTCTTGCAGCTCTAATGCTCTATCCTGAATTCCGATGTAGGTAATTTAGAATGTGGCATTCCTCTCCATTCTAAAGAACAGATCTAAACATATTATTGTTCCAAATCTTAACTGAATGAAGTTGCTTTAAATCAAGTCAGGCTGTTTTGTCCATCTATCCCATTATTGTCTAGTCTTACTGGCAGTGGGTTACTGGCAAAAGACTTCAGTCAAAAGTCAGAAACAGAACGGTGCCAAAGGAAAATGTCAAGATGGACTATTGACTATTGTTTTGAAATGTATCTGATATATCAGACATTTCTTTTTTATGTGGTAGAAGGTTCTATACCCTACTTTCTTTTCCCTTTTATGTTCAGTGACGTATTAGGCAGAAGTACAAAATCATGATGTGGGGGAAAGTGGATAGAGAGAAGTGTTTCTCCTCCTCTCATTTCACTAGAATTTAGGGATCAGTCATTGAATTCCAGAGAAACAAAAGGAAAATATTTTCTCACACAGTGCAAAGTTTATAGCTATGGAATGCACTTCCATGAGTTGGGGGGATGACCGCTTTCTGAGATGGTTTTAAAAGGAAATTAAACAAATTAACGGAGGACAAGGCTTTCAATGGCCCTACTCAGGATGGCTAAATTATCTCCAGTTTTGGGGGTAGTATGCATCTGAATATCAGTTGCTAGCCACAGTGGGTAGGGGAATATTGCTGCACTCTGCTACTAAGCTGTAGACATATTTGAATTGCTTTATTTTCTGCCATGTACTGGTATGTCCTATGGCTGATAATATAATTTTGCCAGCCTCTCATATCATATCTTTAGTATAATTGCAGCAAAACATTACATTTTGAAAATACTTTTATCTGGGTGTACTGATTTCACTCTACTTATTCTCCACTTATTTTTGATTAGTGGAAAAATCTGTTGCACATTTTTAGTATACTGATATATTGATGAAGCATAACAAGGAGTCCTGACCAATTAGTCACACACGTTGTCATGGTTGATGAACATATTAAACTTGGTACTGAAATCCCACCAAACACACACAACAAATGATCCCTATCCCACCTGTAACATTTAAGCATGATGCATGTGGATCACAGTTGGTCTTCATGCCCATGACATACATTTCTGGCAACAGCATAAAATACATTGAAAGATTCAATAAATTCCTCTTTCTTTTGAACAGCTGGATGTGACAAAAGCACTCTCTGTCCTTGACAGGACAACTACCATTGGTCTAAAGTGTGCACATTTGCAGTAGGTTATAGTGGTGGTCCTGTCTTGGTCCTTTTTTCAGTCACTGCTTGCTTTTCTACCCGTTTTTAATACATTGAGTTAGTAGCTCCCTTTCTTGAAATTCTTCCAATTCTTCAGGTAGATTGTAAATTGTCATTCTGTTCAGGAGATGCTCACATTTGTTTTCCTCTATGAGCATCTGTCAAAACATCTTTACTGTAGACTATTTCTGACACTACTTTATTCACACTTTATAAGGCATGAATCTTAACATGTGTGCAAATGTACTTAGAAAGATTGTTTTACTAGCAAACCATAAATTTGGCTGACCAGCTTCCATAGGCTTGCCAAACACAGCAGTGAAATACATATATCATGAAGTGCCCTCTCCTTGCATTTTTTAGGACAGGCGTTTGAAAGTGCATTGGGAGGAGAAAACGGAATAATGTTGGCTTTCATTTTTAGTGGTTTGAAATCGATATCTTAAAACCAAGCAAGGTGACCTAATGTACATTGCAACACTGTGGCTACTAATGGATGGAACTGAATCCTGCTGAGTTCTGTAGCACTTACTTCTAGACAAGCAAGTTTAGGATTGTAGCCTAAATCACCCTTGTACCTGCCTTAGAAGCATGTTAGCAAAACCTGCTGCTTAGTATTATTGTTATAGCTGGAATTGGATGACAAAAGCTGGTCATTTTTCTGTTTGTTTGGCATGCCATTATTTGAAACTCCCAAGATTTTAAAAACATGGAGATTAAGAGCTATATAGTTCTTAGAAAATACAGCATGCCTTCTTGTTCTTCCCTCCCCTCCCCTTTCCCCAGTTACCAAGGGATCCTACAACTGTGCTGGTGGTATATCTTTATGGATGGTATATGCAGTTCCATGGCACAGAAGATTGTAACTGGTGACAAAAGAGCAGTAACTGAGGCTGCTAGAAATGTGTAGAACTTCATACAAGTCAACTTGCCATGGCTCCCCGTCCGTGCCTCCTCCACGCCATTCACTTCATAAGATGCACAGACATTTCCCCTTACTTTTTAGGAGGAAAAAAGTTTGTCTTATGGAGTGACAAATACGGTAATTAGTTGTGCATGGTCCTAGCTTGGTAGGAGATCTCATGCATTGCATGTGGAAAGTCCCAGGTTCAGTACCTGGTATTTCTAGGTAGCAGTTGATGGGCAAAATCCCTGCCTGAGACCTTGGCAAACTATTTTCAATCACAATAATACCGAGCTAGGTGGATAAATAGACTTCTCTTGTATGAAGCAAATCCCAATATATCTAAGAAGCAAGGATGTGTACCACAGTGTGAAATACAGCCATAGCTAACAACAGTCAATAAAGTTTTCATGTATAGGAGGCCTCTGTCTTGCTCTCTCAAGCAGCTGTTTTCACTTTATGGAGGGAGAGTCTCCAGAGAAAAAAAATCTCAAAACAAAAGAATGTATTTCCATATGAATTTCTCTCTCTCCAAAATAACGAATGTTTTCTCCTTAAGGAAATTTGCCTGGGGTTTTGCACTTGACTAAATTCAAACAAGAGGTTGGAGCCATTGCCATAGGGGAAGGATAAGTTAGATGCTTGCATTGCAGTGTGGTAAATTTAGCTGCACCGTGCAGAACCGTCTCAATTTGCAGTTTCCTGATGCAACAGGAAAGGGAAGGGATGTGCTGCACACAGATGAGAGAAGTGGGTGGAGAACCATTTGTTAATTCAGCAGGGAGTGTAAGACCGGCACTGTCTATTAACTAGAATGCTGCAAGCCTAGTACAGGTTTAATTAGTGTTGTTCTACAGCTGCATTTATGCTTACGCTATCCTCTCCTCCTAAAATACCTACTCAGTCTTGTTCTGGTGAGATGTAAGAAAAGATAGCAAGGAGCCAGATTAAAATATATGTTTAAATTGCTTTAAGAGCATCTGAACAATTTGGCAATTTTAGACAGTGCAGACTGTTCGTTGAGTCTGAGCTAGGTGTTAGCCAATTTTGACTTTATTCTGCTTCACACAAAAACTGTAACTTTAAAAAACCAGTTTAACATGGAACGTCAATATCCTAACAAGACGAAGACTCAGCTAAAATACATAATGCCCTTAACATTTGCGGTATTTGGAAAGCCAGAAGGAGATAGTGTTCACATGTGCAGAGCAGTCATTGGTACACTCGTTCATTATGACTTAATTGAATCATTGCCAATATGCCAACAAAAGTTGCCATGTCATAAATAATAATTACTAACCTGTCTGCAAAGACATAATTCTGTTAGCAATTTTGTGGTGGATTTGAAGGCCTGTTTTGTTTGGGCAGGGTGGCAGGGAACTGTGTCTCCGTCCAGATTACAAAAGCTCCTTCAGTGCTACCTGATGGAAATCCTTTCTTGGTACTAGTTGCCAGGCTAGTCTACTTGGTAACATAGAAGCTTCTCTTGTATAGTTACAATTTCACTCACAATGTATTATGCCTGACAATTGACGTCCTTCCTTCTCCCCCTTTACAACACTGTCACTGTCCTTTAATAGTATGTTAAGAGCTCTGTTGGGTTGCAAAACAGAAGACAGGACAGTCCTGGACTATGATGTATTCACTACACATGTGAGGAAACCTTCAGCCTCCTGCCAGCGAAAACTTCTCTTCAGACTGAGGTCTGAAAGTGGCGTGTTTTTGTTCAGGAAATTTGCAGCATGAAGTATGTGTTTTCCAAGACAAGTTAAACTCTCCCCAATGCACATCCTTTATGCTTAGCAGGTGATAACATGGCATATATAACTGATTTCCATGGCCCCTGACTCTTGCAATGACCTGTTATTGCTTATATTACTATATTTTAGCCTGTCAAAAAAGACCTGTAGCAGGGATGGTGAACCTTTGCCTTCTAGACGTTGGTGGGCAACAACTCCCATTATCCCTCACCATTGACCATGCTGAGTGGTGCTGATTAGAGTTGGAGTCTGACAACTTCTGGGAGTCCACATATAGTTGTTGAGGTGCTTTAATGGAAAACATGGTGCAATTACATAATTAGATTTGCAATTCTTGATGGACGTACGTAGTTGTGTTGTTACTGGAAGATGGGTAGGAGCAGCAGGTATGGTAACTTATGCAATGGTGATAGGGCACTAATTCATTCTTTGGAAGACTATAAGTATACCCTTTGATTAGGTGACAAAGCTGTCCTTGTACATTTATAATACGTTGGCTAATCAATGTTGGAGTAGCTAAATATTCTAATGAAGGTTGAGGTAGCCTAGAAACTGCACTTATTGAAAGGATTTATGAGGCTGACTTGGTTTCAATATGGTATTCTAGAATTTCTGGTTTTCTTTATTTGCATCAGATGATGTAAAGCTTCAAACCACAACTGACCACAGTTTTGAGGCAAGTGTTGGGATCATGTGGATTGTCTGACACACCGGCTTCTTGCTGAATATTTGTATCTAGAGCTTGTTTTGTGCTTCTGGCTGCTTATCCCTGAGCAACTAGGTCCCCTGTGTGGCTTGGCCAAAGTATGAACCCAGCCACTTCAGAGTAATTGCTTCCTTGTACCTAGTTAATTGAGGGACAAGTTGATCTCACTGAGATTTGCTTCTGGTCTGTTTGTATTACATATATATTATATTAGAATTTCTTGTTCATTGTAGCAAGTGCTTCTGTTTGTTTGTTTGATTAATCAAAATCTTTTAAATTTTGTTTTTAGTCTGCCTTGCTAAAGAGCAGTGTGAAATAAGAATGATAAACTGCCAGTGTAAAAGAACCAAAGGTACACCACCCATCTTCATCAGTAATCATTATCCTCTAATCCTTTTCACGGGTATTCTGAAACTTTTTGGTAGAGAAGTTCCAAGTTAATTAACACTGAATAAGTTTTTGCTGAAACTGCCTCCTTTTACTAAATATTGATTGAAAAATCTGTTGGTCATTAATGAAGGTCATATTGCCTAAGAGTTTTGGCACATGTATTTTTAACTGGATGTGTATATTGGATCGAATCCACAGGTTCTGGTCCTCCACTGGGAAATAATCTATTCCAAAGCCTCTGGAGGTAACCTGCTGAGGGGCCAGAGGACAAATAAACCACTACCCATTTCTTGAAGCTTATTTCTAATGTTTCATGATAAGGAGATGCTTACTTCTGAACAAGTCGCAATATCTAAATAAGTTACTTTCCCTCCTACCCATTGTTTCTTTCATAAATTCCTTAACATATATTGGTGAAGCTGTAGATGGTGCCAAAGCCTGTAGATGGTGCCTACAGTTTAATGATATTTGGCTTTATCCCAATGTTCTCTCAGGTAGTACTGCACTGTCGAGAGAGAGACAGGGAAAATGTGCCCTTGTTAATTCTCCTCAACCTCTCACTGGCTTTTGATGCCATCATCAATGGTTTCCTTCTGGAGCGGTTGTTGATGAGTTAGGGGTGGGTGGCACCAAATTGCAGTGGTTCTGGCCTTACTTGGATGGGTGTTTCCAGAGGGTGATGCTTGGGTGGTGCTTTTCAGTTTCGTGGGGCCTTCAGTGTGGGGTTCCTCAGGGATTGATTTTATCCCCTATACTGTTTAACATCTACATGAAACCACTGAGTGGGGTTGTCTTGCTTCAGTAATGGACTAGATGAGAGCTGGTGAACTGAAGATAAATCCTGATAAGACTGAGTCAGTCAGTTAGTCAGTAGTTCCCTAGACTGCATGGATGGGAGGATGCCTGTTATTGATGGGGTTGCAGTCCCTCTGAAGGACCAGGTACACAGCTGTACCTGGCTGATGGCCCAGCTGGTCGCCCAGCTGTGCCGATATCTAGAGAGGGAGAGCCTACCCTATGTTGTCTATGCTTTAGTAACCACTAGGTTAGATTACTGCAATGTGTTATACATGGGGCTGCCTCTGGAGATGGTTCAGAAACTTTATCTGGTGCAGAATTCACCAGCCAGGTTGCTCACTGGGGCAAGATGGTTTAAGCATAGAATGCCAACTATGGGCTGACTGCACTGGCTGCCAATTATTTTTCAGGCCCAATTCAAAGTGCTGATTTTGACCTACAAAGCCATGAACAACTCAGGACCACAATACTTCAAGGACCACCTCTTCTCATATGCACCTTTCCAGTCCCTGTGATCATCATCTGAGACCCTTCCTTGTGTACCTCCTCCACAAGAGGTCCAGAAAGCACCACCGACATGAGAGTGGGCCTTTCTTGCAGTGGATTCCCATTTGTGGAATGCTCTCCCCAGGGATGCTCGCTGCTGCTTTCATTACATATCTTTGGGTGGCAGGCTAAAACATTCCTCTTCTCCCAGGCTTTAGGCTAATTTATCAATCTATGGCCTTTAAAACTATGTGGTGGGGGGTATTGTTTTTGTTTGTTATTATGCTATATATTTTTTGTGCTTCTATATTGTAAACCAGGGATGCGGGTGGTGCTGTGGGTAAAACCTCAGCGCCTAGGACTTGCCGATCGCATGGTTGGCGGTTCGAATCCCCGCGGCGGGGTGCACTCCCGTCATTTGGTCTCAGCGCCTGCCAACCTAGCAGTTGGAAAGCACCCCGGGTGCAAGTAGATAAATAGGGACAGCTTACCAGCGGGAAGGTAAACGGCGTTCCGTGTGCTGCGCTGGCTCACCAGATGCAGCTTGTCACGCTGGCCACGTGACCCGGAAGTGTCTGTGGACAGCGCTGGCTCCCGGCCTATAGAGTGAGATGAGCGCACAACCCTAGAGTCTGGCAAGACTGGCCCGTACGGGCAGGGGTACCTTTACCTTTATATTGTAAACCGCTCTGTGATCTTTGTGTGATGGGCAGTATAGAAATTTAATAAAAAGTAAAATAAAGTAAAGTTTTATTAATTTGTGATAAATACCTACTACAAAAAAGGATAAGTATATGCACAGTGATACAGCAAGCTGAAGCAGTATGCCGTGCTTTGGAGATGGCAGATGCAAAGACTTCTGTGATTACAGGGACACTCTGGTTGCTACATCATTTCCCCCCCTAATACATCTGGGAATCACATTTGCATCCGTGTGCAGTTCACAGATGTATACAAGACTTGTTTGGTGCTAATAAGATCACAACATCCCCATCTGCTTCTACTCAGCTGATTGCTTAGTGTGTTTTTGCTTCAGGTAGTGCATTTTCAAATCACATGCACAAGGTCTCTGAACCAAAGTAACTATTCTGTAACTTCCCAAGTGTGTTTCTTGAAATTTGAATACTAAATAATTTATTCAAGTGAATGATAAATTTCAAGCAATCTGTGCTCGTATGCAGAACATGTTGAGGTATAGTCACCTAAACAATGTCTTCAGAACAGTTAAGAAGCATTTCTGAAAACTGGATAATAACTGGAACAATTACCAAATAGTGGCTGACATAACAAAATTTGGGGTAAATTTTCAACTAACGTGGCTCAGGTTGTCACTAATATTTGGCAAGGTTCTTCTAATTTTATGGTGCATTCCATCAATGACTTATTCTCTCACAAAACCCATTCATTAAAAAAGGAGCTGGTGCATGGTGCTGTTTGGAATGGTATCTTTGTGCAGAATTTGAAGCTTTGCAGAGAGCCAGTGTGGTGTAGTGGTTAGTCTCGTAATCTGGGGAACCGGGTTCGCGTCTCCGCTCCTCCACATGCAGCTGCTGGGTGACCTTGGGCCAGTCACACTTCTTTGAAGTCTCTCAGCCCCACTCACCTCACAGAGTGTTTGCTGTGGGGGAGGAAGGGAAAGGAGAATGTTAGCCGCTTTGAGACTCCTTAAAGGGAGTGAAAGGCGGGATATCAAATCCAAACTCCTCCTCCTCCTCCTCCTCCTCCTCCTCCTCTTCTTCTTCTTCTTCTTTGTGGTTCATAATTTCAGAGGCAAGAGGAATTGTTGCAATGCCTTTTTGGAAAAAAAAAAGACATCACCAAGGGAGGAGAGTTTTAAAAATTTGGAATTTTTAGTTAGCACCAAAAAACAAAATAAAAGTCAGACCTAAAAATAATAGTACCACATCCAGTCATATCACATTTTAGAAGCTACACGATTTCATTTAAGAAATTTATAGTACAGTATTTGTAAGGAGAGCAAAAATTCCAAGCTATGCAAACTCTTTTGAGCAACCAGCTTTCCCATAAAAACAGTACACTGCCAGTGAAATGATGGATAATTTTTTGTAATACATGACTAACATAACTATTAAAGCCTTTATTTAAGATACATCTGCCAGAAAGTGTTGGAGACATCTCTATGACATGTTGTCTACAATATTTCATGTTCTTTGCGTTTGACTCTGGATCCAAGATTTAAATGTAAATGGAACAAAATATAATGCTCCACCATCTCTTAAGAGAATGGAAGTTGGAAAAAAGTATTTTAGCATTTAGTGTGCATCAGGAAGACATGTTGAAATTGACAAAAATTTGGTTCAGGCACTCTGCTGTAGAACCGATGACAGTTTTGCTAAAGTTAAAATCTTGTTACAGCTGCCTAATGTGAAATTCAGCACAAATATTTACCATTCCCTGATAGTTCTGAGTAACTGGAACAGATTTTCTTTCAGAAAAATGGCAAAAGCATAATAGCCTTTTCTGTGCCCATCAGGAAGAGGCAAAGGTTCCATGTTCAGTACAAACAAACATGATTGATTCAGAGTATCTTATCTGTGAAGTTTGTGTTGGAATTGTCTCTGAAAGAATTCACATAGCATGAGCCACACTGTACAAGTCATTAGTGGGAAAGCTGTATGACAACTACAAATAGTCCTGCATTAGTGTACTTTTTTTTTTAGTACATTTTCTATGAATGACTGGCCTCCTCAAACTACATGTACATCCTGTTATTCTTCTCTTTCCTCTTAAAACGGCCATTATGAAGCAAAAATTGTGTGCCAAGGATATCTATTATAAGATGCATCTGCTTCTTTGGCAAACCCAGCCTATAGTATTGGTGGTGCTGGGATTGTTGCTAGGTTGTTTTGTCACAGGATTAGACCACAAATGGATTTTCTGGCTAACACAGGATCTGGCTTGTTTCTGTTTTGTTCGTGCTTGGAGGTGGGAAAATAATTTTGTGAATATACAGATATGAAATTGCACCTATGCACAAAACCTTTGCCAGCCTATTTGTTCCTATAACTTCCTCAGTGACGCATTACTATAACTTTGTTAAATTGTATTAATTGTTTTGATGAATTTGTTGTTGTTTGCTTTATGCTGTTTTTGATATTACAGTGGTTGCAATGTTTGTTTTTTAATGCTATTGTGAGCCGCTTTGAGCTCAACGTAGCTCAGTTGGCAGAGCATGCAATATTCAAATCCAGAGTCATGGGTTCAAGCTTTCTGTTCATGTTGGACAGAAAGGTTCCTGCATTGCAGGGGATTGGACAAGATGACTCTTGTGGTCCCTTCCAACTCTACAATACTGTTGTTAATATGCAGTATCTGAAGGACCACCTAGCTCTATAGAGCTTGCTTGATTATTAAGATCTGAATCCAAGGCCCCCCTGGCAGTGGCGTAGCGTGGGTTGTCAGCACCCGGGGCAAGGCAAGGAATTTGCGCCCCCTAACCTGTGGATTTGCGCCCCCTAACCCGTGGATTTTAGTAGGGACAGAGAGCTGCGAGTGCGAGCGCGCCCCCCAGATGTTGCGCCCGGTGCGGCCGGCCCCCCTGCACCCCCCACGCTACGCCACTGCCCCCTGGAAGTGTTGCCACCTGCAAAAATGGCAACCACCCTGGTTGTGCCATCCCCAGGGACCCTCAGGTGGCACCATATTTGGTGGTGCAGTAAGCACTATTTAAGGCATATGTATTTTCTCCTTTAATGAATACTTTTATTTCTGCTGTTTGTCTTGTGTTGTGGCTGCTTTCCTTCTGGTTTTTAATCTGCTGTTTTTATTGTTGGCGTTAGTTTTTAAATAGTATTTGATGTTAGCATTTTAAGAGTGTTTTTATTTGTGTTTTGATAGCCATCTTACAGGGAAATCCTAACCATATCTTTTCAGAAACGTATCTACTTAATTCAGTGGGACATACTCCCAGGTAATTGGAGATAGAATTGCATCCTTAGACTCAATCTCTTTAAATAAACCCTCAAGGCTGGCAAATGTCCCTTCTATGAACAGAAGAGGTTGAGATCCAGCAGCAATTCCCAGGGGAAGAAGACAAGAGAGGCCATTCACCCCCCCGACACACACACACACACCATACCCCCCCCCTGCAGTCCTGTACACCATCTCTCACTCTGTTCCTAAGAGTTGCTCAACCCTCTGGATAATAAGGTTTTACAGGGCACTGCAAGAGGACTCACTGAAAATCTTCTGTCCCATCCTCCTCCAGCAGCATTCCACAAGCAAAGTTCTACTCATCAGGAACTCTGTATCCATGCCATACAATTCCTTTGAAATTTTGAAAATTTGCATGGCACGCAAACCTCCCCTTTCTTGGTGACCATTGAATTTGCAACACCTGCCAAGTGGAGAGTGCTTCAAATTGCTCCCAGTAGCAGTGGGAATTCTACAAGTAGACTGTAGTCCACAAAAGCTTCTGCCATAATAAATCCATTAGTCTTTAAGATATAACAAGGCTGAAGCAGACAAATGTGACTACTATGCTCTCTAGAAGCTGGTCAATTAGAATATTTGGTGATGTATACCTGTTTTGTTTTGTTTTAAAAAAAACTTTGCTAATTTTATATTATTTTTATATTATTTTTATTTTATATTATTTTTTATATTATTTTATATTATTTTATGTTTTATATTATTTTATGTACACAGCTTAGTTTTTTTTAATTAAATGGTTTACACCTTTTTTTTCTAAATGAGCCAAATACAAATAAAATAAATTCTAATAATTTGAAGCTGTGCTAGGTGACAGCTTAATAAAGCATGGACTGTGAGGTACAGGGGGCAACTGAATTGGAATCCTATAAATCACGAGTGGCTTTCAACTCACAACACAGGGATTTTCTCCACTCTGCACTCACATATGAGGCTGCTGCTGCAGGGAGAGGAGACATGAGCCTATGGAAATCAGGAAAAGAACATGAAAAAACTTGGACAAATAAATAAAACACAGGAGTGCTTTCTGCTCACACAGGTTCCTCTTAGTTCCATACTAGTGAGTATCCAATGTGGTAGTCTGTCCTTGGACAACGAGGGTGCTTGGCATATCTGTGGTTAAGGATTTAGTTGGTTTATCTTTAAACGTGTTAAACCTTTCAGCCCTAATGTAAACACTGCTTCATAAGTAGACCCTAAAGGGGGGTGCTCCTCCTCCTCCTCCTCTATTTTTAAAACAAACCAACAATCCCAAAACATTTTTTAAACAAAAACAACACTTGAAATCTGCATCAGAACAATTGGATAAAAAGTTACTAGAGTAAAGTTGTTACTACTTCTTTCAGTTCTTAAAAATGCTTTCTAGCAGGAAGTAGTTACTGTGAATTGTAGTGGTTAGAGCGCAGGATGAAGTGTTGGGCAACCCAAGCTTAAGGTCTCACTTTGCCATGAAGCTTTTGAAAAACCACACCTCTGCTGCCCACGTGTTAAGTCAAGCTATATTTGAAAACCCTTAGTTTCATACCAAACAGCGTAAACTGATGAAGTGATCTGGCAGCATTTAAGTGAAGGGCAATTACTACTTTACTTCAGACCTTTGTTCTCAAATTCAGAGGCATTTTGGACATGCAGACACTCACACTAATTTAGGTATCTTGGGCAAAACGCTTCATCTCATCTTATATTTTAAAACTATACCTGCTGGTCTTTGTACGTCAAGACACTGGCTTAATGAAAGGCACGGCAGTTAAGTGGATTAAAGCTGATACTTCACATTTAATTCCTTGTCGCAAGCTGAATGCCAATGGCAAGATTGTTCAGATCATCCAAATATTCAGCTAGTACTTCCTTCTGAGATGATTTCCTCATAGTGCAGACTCTCCTTCAACCAAATCATACATTAGATTACTTGGGTACTGAAAACAATCTCCTTACCAAAGTTAAGAAAATACAATTAGCCTTTATATTCAGCTTATTAAATGTAATAAACTAGCATTTGCTTTGGAGAATGGTAGATTACTATCTGTCCATGCTAGTATGCTACATTTCAGATTTAATTCCCTAGTAAGGGGCAGGAGCCATAAATCATTGGCTAATTAACTCAGCTAACTTAGTGAATCTATTACATCTGGACATCTAACATTGCCTTCTTTCTTTTTGGAAGAAGGTGGCCTCACTCTAGTGACAAGTTAAGTCTGGCGCATCCTCCTAACATCTATTGCAGGTTAGGTATACAGAGCATAATTGTGTCTGAGGTCTTAGCTTTACTACAAATGTGTGATGGTTTTCTTACATTTTTAACTGCTGTGGCTTTAAAACCCTGGAAATGAATGGCATACTGTGAAGCATGCTGAGAATATTGTTAGACCTCTAGACCACAGTTCAGGGTACAGAGTGGCAATCTTGTGCACCCTATGTAGGAAGCAGTGCTAGAAACTAGCCAGGCACCAGGCACATTTTGTGACTGGCATAGGTCCAATTGCAATCATGTGGCAATCCCTGGATGCCAAGTTGGCGACTGGGGAAAGCAAAAATTCACTTAGAGAAGGATCTGAAATATTTACCTTGAAGCTTGAATTTCTTTTGTTCTGGATTGTTTTATTTTCTGTTTTAATGTGTTCTAAAGATTTGTTCTTTAAAGTATAAAGCAGTATAGAAATGAAAATAAATAATAATAATAGTAATAGTAGTTTCAATCGCAAAAAAACCCCAACAACCTGTGCCTAGACATTTCATTGTGGTGACCATAACCCTAGGCTTAAGGTGCCATTTGGCGATTAAATTATTTATCTGAGTTTCTAACACTGGTAGGAAGTTGGCTTCATTTAGACCAGTGAGACTTACTTCCAAGCAAGTTATGCATAGGATAGCACTGTAAAACCTCTAAGCAAATAAGCATAGGATTGCATTGCATGTCTTGTACAGGAAGATGCATCCTTAAGACAGGCTGCTTCTGTTCAAAGGCCAAACTAGGGCACTCCTGTGTGTTTAATATAACATGGTCCTCCTCAATAGTTTAAAAGGGGGCATGTGTCTTAAGCAAAAGGGTTGTCCAAATTAGGAGATCTGAACCATCCCCCTCCTGAGGTTTATGTCACTGCAGCTCGGCTGTCTTGATAATTTTTCTCTCAACCAGGATCACTTTTGGCATCTGATTCCCTGCTAGGAGAAAAATGAAGGGAGCTGAGCCACTGCGTAGTGGAAGAAGGGTGTGTCCTCCCTGGGTACATGGCTCTAAAATCCAGCACCCATTCCACAACAGGATCAGGCAATCTTTGCTATGGGTCGTGCTACTTCTGATAGAATCTGTTGGAGGCTGCACCATGGTGGTGGGCAGAGTCAAAATCCGTTTCTCTCTTCTGTCATCCCCCTCCCCCCTTTTTCCTCAATGACCTGCATAAAATAAGGTTCGAGGGCAATGGGTTACCTACGCTTTGCGGGAGGGCAGGTCTGTGTTTAAATAATAATTAATAATTAATAATAATAATTAATAATAATAATTTATTTTTACCCCGCCCATCTGGCTGAGTCTCCCCAGCCACTCTGGGCGGCTCCCAATCAAGTGTTAAAAACAATACAGCATTAAATATTAAAAACTTCCCTAAACAGGGCTGTCTTCAGATGTCTTTTAAAGATAGGATAGCTGCTTATTTCCTTCACATCCGAAGGGAGGGCGTTCCACAGGGCGGCCGCCACTACCAAGAAGGCCCTCTGTCTGGTTCCCTGTAACCTCACTTCTCGCAATGAGGGAACCACCAGAAGGCCCTCGGCGCTGGATCTATACAGCTGCCTCACTATCTGCTTTGGCCCCTAATTGTAGCAATGCCCCTATGTAAAAGGAGAAGCTTTCTTTTTCTTAACAGAAGCTAGAGGGTTGTATCTTGATTTCATGAAGGCTTTTGACAAAATCCCTCATATTGCAGGGAAGCCAGTAAAATGTGTACTGGACAAGATAACTGTTAGGCAGAGGAAGGAGCTGCATTGGTCCCGACCCGGCAGTGCACAGAGGGGGAAATGAGCTGCATTTGCCCCAGTGTCATGCAGCTTGTTCTTCTATGTGCTGGACACTGATGGTGGAGCGAGTCCCTCTACCAGCAGTGCCCAGCGGTGGTTAGCGGACTCTTGCTGCAGTACCAAGGGGCTGCTGCACTATGCAGATGACTCCTTTTCCTTGATTATGCAGTTCATCAATATTAACTAGGCGCTTTCCACAAAGTGGGACTTGGGATAATATAGGATAATATTGACAGAGTCTTCCCACTCCTGCCCTATTGTGTGTCCTAATGCTCCCATCCTCCAATTTATTGCACGTGTTATTTTGGATAAGGCTCTTCTGCAAATCGGCCTCACTAGTGTTGAAACAGGACTCAGATTTACTTTGTATATCTCTTTGTAGATGATTTTTTGGAACAAAATTCTTTCATCTTAATGAAACCGTGTTATGACATTCCAACCACCATCCCATGGCTACAAATATTTCTTGAGATATTTAAAAATGAAATGTATGGCTGACTGCTGTGCTGTGGAAAGGCGGGGAGAGGTGCCTGAAGTATTAGAAATTTCCATGCCCACTTCAACAATTGAGTAGGGCTGTATGCCAGCTCCCTCGGCCAGTAAAGCGCCGCAACCCCAGAGTCGTCCGTGACTGGACCTAATGGTCAGGGGTCCCTTTACCTTTTTACAGTAGAAACTGGTTCTAATTTCTTATACTTTATCCCACTTACTTGGGTTCAATTATCAAAGCAATTGGCTTTCAGCTGCTATTTGTACAGTATATGCCATAGAAATGTCCATAGGATGCTTTAGCTTTAGGTGCATATATCAGTGCTTCTCAAATTTTAAGTAGCCATGGGAGAAATTCAGCATAGCAGTTACAACAATCATTCTGTCAGCACACACTTTTCAGCTTGCCAGATGGAATGATCCCCCATTCCAACATACACTACTCTGAGAGTTCTCCCAAGCCATTTTTTGTTGGGGGGGGGGCGTCTTGGGTACAAGTTGAGGAAACCAGGGGAAGCCCCATTGCACTAATGGAAGCCCTTGTGCAGGCTTCCACCAGTGGAGCTATTCTGCCCATAGTGTCCATAAGCATTTAATTGAGTTGAAATATGTCATTTTTAACAGTCTCCTCTCTTAGGGCAAAGCACTAAGCCACTAGGTCTTTGCAGGCTTCAGACAGTACCTAAACATTGTTTAAAACAGTACTTATGAACAATGTGTTTGGTACCCTTGGAATTAAGACTTTCAGTTTTTCCATTGCCAAACGTTCATGCTTTGTCTGTGCAGCTGGCTTAGACTTCCAAGCACCAGTGTTTTTGAAGATCTCAAGTCTAGGGCACAGTCCAACTCCAGTCAAACTCTTGGTTTCATTCATTTAAGTCGGAGTGATTTATGCATCTTCTTTACTCTTTCCTTTGAGCTTAAAACTGCTTAATTTTGGTTGGAACATTTGGCTCGTCCTCTAAACGTTTTCCCTCATTTGGTAATATAAATATTGCTGTAGAAATAGTGGTTGCCTTTAATATGCTGAGTGGTTTATATATACATTCTTTGTTTCAACATTAAAAATCCAAGTTAATTTTATAACTAGGAACACATGCAGAAAATATGACCTAATTTGATGCCTGCTCTTCTTGTCTGTGGGTGTGAAGATCATTCACATTCATATTGCATTGTATATTTTATTCAACTGTTTAAAATATACGTATCCTAAAAAGAGCACGAAAGCAAACATCACAGGGACTATTAAAAAGTTGGCTAATAATATAATTGTGTAGTTCTGCTTATATACATCACTACAGAATATTAGAAATATGACACTATGAAAACTGTAACTATATAGTTAAGGTCCAGTACAGCCTCTGACCTGATTTTATGCATTTAACATAGTATTTGTGTTTGGGGGAGGAAAGTCACTCTAGTATTACTCAAACCCAGACCTTGAGGACGTGTGTGGTAACAGTCAGAAACAAGGGAATCAGTTCTTATATCGGGGTTTTCACTGCTACCAGCTAATATATTTGTTAACAGAGAGATTGTTCTTTCTGGCTTTGCTGCTGGGATGATTATTCTGACCAGAGAAAACATAGAAAAAGCATATTACTAACTTTGAAGCTTAAACCTATTTGGAGTAAACAGATTATGAGATCCAGAATCCAACAGAAGAAAACAACATAGACATATGCTAACCAGCTTACTCCATAACTTTGGCTAGCTGTTGCTAAGAATTTTCTCCATATCCAGGAGGCAGGGCAGATTACCCTTGCAAAAGCCATGCTGGTTTTGCTTCAGCAAGACTTGTTATTCTATATCAGGGGTAAGCAAACCAAGGCCTGGGGGCCGGATGCGGCCCAGTCGCTTTCTCAATCCGGCCCATGGACGGTCTGGGAATCAGCATATTTTTACATGAGTAGAATGTGTCCTTTTATTTAAAATGCATCTCTGGGTTATTTGTGGGGCATAGGAATTCGTCCCCCCCAAAAAAAAATATATAGTCTGCCCCTCTCCAAGGTCTGAGGGACAGTGGACCGGCCCCCTGCTGAAAAAGTTTGCTGACCCCTGTTCTCTATGGTTGGTAATCCAGTACACTTATAATAATGGATGCCATAAATGTACATAGTTTAATGCAACAGAACTAAAAATGTCAACTCTTGCTTCAAGGAGCTTACAGCTAGATCTTGATGGGTGAGTGAGAAAGCCGCAGAGCAGTAACAAAAAGGAGAAGTAAATTAATAAAGAATAATTGTTGTAAATTCAGTTATGTACATATTTTCAATGAGGACTAAGCCATTCAGTGTGTTTGAACTTAAATACGGTAATACATTACCAAACATGTACATTGCCTCTACCTGAAAAATTTCTTCTCCCTTCCCCCTGCACAAAGGAGTGGATAACTTTCCATGATATGACATAGTGCAGTATGTTTAGGGTAGACACAAGCTGTAGATATAGTCAGCTCATACTGATTTGACAGCCTTATTTTAAGTTGGAGGCTTTAGCCTGGTCAAAGAGAGACATGCTGATGATAAGAAGTTTATGTTCTCTACATCTTCAGTTGTGCTTGTCTGTTTAAAGAGAAACATTCTACCTTGTACTATATGCCACCCTGTGAAAGGGCAATATGATGTATTTGCACCATAATACGTGTGTCGTCTCCTTGCATGCTTTGAGTGACTTGCTCTGTAGGCTTCCAAGGTGCTGTGGAAGCAGGGATATTTGTACCACGGAGTAATAGCATCAGAACTTTTCCCAGGATGAATCAAGGTGCTGTGCAGTTCAGACTGTATGTCCTGAATGAGCTCCTCTGTTCTTGCTTTATTTTTCAGCAGCCCATCGTGCCTGCCCATCCAATGGCTCCTCCTAGCCCCATCATCACCAGCAGCAATAGCAACAACAGCAGCAGCAGCAACTCAGGTTGGGATCAATTAAGCAAAACAAATCTTTATATCCGAGGTCTGCCACCAAACACCACTGACCAGGACTTAGTAAAACTATGCCAACCGTAAGTATACATTTTGAAAATTGAGGGATATGTTGCTAAAGTGAGAAGGTGCTTTAAGTGATTTTGTGCAGGGCATGCAAACAACCCCTAAATAAATGAATGAATGAATAAATACTGAAGAGTAGTAAGTCAAAATGGTTGAAGCTGCCCATATGCATCACCTGTATGCTGTACAGCAACTTGTGTTATGGAGCTGTTCACTTGCAAAAACTTCTTCCTCGTATATAAATATAAATATAAGGCTGTTGTTTGCAAACTTTAAGAGGGATCATTTGAATAAAAACTAGTAAAATATTTGTGCTGTTCTTTTTTAGGATATTGTGTTGGGGTCTTTTTTAGGATATTGTGCCTCATATGCAAGAATGTATATTCTCCTTATTGGAGGGATGTCTTTTACACCTCATACTACAGTGTTGTACGAAAAAAAGTTTGACTAAATCCAATTACGCTCTTTTGTATAAGCACAAAAGCTTGTGAACTTGGAAGCATAACAACGATAAGAGAACCTACATATTATAGCACTATATGTTCAAGTTCTTGGATGGGCATTTGTGGAGCAGTGCTAGTGGCTGTTTACCTTCCACTCACAGTTATTTGGATCCAACCCTTTAAGTTTATCACTGAATCAAATGGCAACTGTGTAGATAGAACAGGCCCAGATTTCTCTAATAAAAGATATCCAGATAGGTGCATGAGGCTTGGGTCACTGCAGGCAACATATGTGGGTCTATGAAAGCTAACTTCTTTCAACATGGTCCTGAACAACTAGAAGCAAACGGTTCAAGAAGATAAAAACTAGCTGGCCTTTGCCAAGTTGTCACTGTATTAATTTTATGGATTTTGGAAAGTTAAGCACAAGCCAAGTTCTTCCGCTAAATTTCTCTTTGGACAATGTTGTTCCCTGCCTTATTAATGTGCTTTTAGCAGCAATAACATACAAAGTGGTTTGATACCACAGCACCCTGTACTTGGCAAGAGGTGCAAAGTGATACAAATCTTTCCAGTTTGACTTTAAAAATTACACCTAAACTGTTCATTTGTATTTCTGTTCTGGATTCTTCTTCCGGTTTCAGAAGGAGCTTTTGCCATATTTGTGTCGCTCTTAGTTCTGTGTCCATTTGTTTCTGCCCCTTCTTGCTTCGTCCACTGCATTCATCTCGGTTTTGGCATAGTGCTACTGGCAGTGATAAACTTGAACATGTTTGTATTCTGACGATTATTTTCTTCTTTTGGGAAGAACTTCTTTTGGGAAGTTACTTGAGAGAGCTCTTATCTAATTACAGGCGTGTTGTGTTTTTTACCTCCTTATTCGTAGCAGTAAAGTTATAATGTTTGCATTCTTTTTTGTGCTGCTTTGGGTGCTTTTTTAACAGATTAATGTGGGGAAAGTACTTTTCCTGGGGAGACCATTTCTTATTGCCAGTCTGTTTCCTCTTTGGGTATCTTCTATTCCTCACATCTATTCATCTGTTCTTTCTAACGGGTGTACAGCTTGTGCTTTTCCTGCCAGATTGGAACAGACTTCTGTATAGTGTATGTCAAACACTCGCTTGGGAGAGCAGGTGTTTTCAGATGGCATTAGTGGAGCTCTCGCTGTAAGTGGGGAGACAGGACTCTGTTTTCAATAGGTTGCCCTATTTTGAAACACAAATGTACCAGTGTTGTTTTGCTTTAGGACAGCCAAGTCCTCCCCCTGCTCTTTGAGAGACTACGGAATGATTTGAGGATTGTGCTCAATTGGACTTTTTGTTGAGGTGATTTGCAGCTAGTGTTTTGCATTTTCAAATTTATCATACAAATGCTTCCCAGGGGGAGGGGGGTGGATATTACTGAACTATGAGCATCTCACTGAAGCAAAAGATGGATGAGGTGAATACCTATACAAGTCCATGGTTCAGAACTTAAGAACATGTTGTACTTTGATCCAAGGATAGGAATTCTTATGCATAGCACTTTTTTGTGATGATGGCCTTTTCTTGGCTGGCCCCCATTCATTCTATAGTTGGGTGTCATAGAGTAGAGATGGTGATGTTGAACTTCAGCTCCCATCATCCCTAACAATCCTAGCTGGGGCTGATGGGAGTTGGAGTCCAACAATATCTGGAGGGCCACAGGTTCACCACCACAGAGCAAAACCATTTGTGGTAAGAACACTAGACTGCTGCTAAAACCTGACGTCCTCTGTTATCTTTACAACCCCACACTGTAAGAAGCAGTGTAACTTACCAGTATGCCTGTGTCAGGAGTCCATTGGTTGGAGATACTCCAAAAGAAAACTTTTTTGGGGGGGGGCACATTTTTATTTTTAGTATTAAGTGGTGTTCTGTTCTTAAGTGGCCCTCCTGCTGCTGAAACATGGTTGACATATCTAGCTTTGAATATTCTATTCAAAATCTATTTGATTTGTTTATTTTTAAAAATCCTGGCAAGCATATATAATAAAAAATCAGAAACAGAGTTCTTGCTCAAGTTCTTTCTCTTCCTATAATGTTGCTGTTATGGCTGCCACACATAGACATTAAACTGAACTGCAATTAGAAAAGCAGCTGTTCTTATGATAATAAAATTAGTGATATAATTACGGCTGCAGATCACAGTCCTCTTCCAGGATTGATGTAATAATGGACCACGGTCTCTTAAAGACTAGCTTTGTGATACATGAAGCAAAGAGACTGTAAATCTTTTGGAATTATGCCTTTATAACCCTACTTGAACTTCAGAAAGATGCACATTTAGCCTTAGAAAGTTGAACACTTTAGTACCAAGGAAGCAAAACTCTTTTTTTGTAGTTCCAGCATAATCCAAGAGGTAGCTGAGTTGATGGCTTTATGTGCAAAACATTTAGATGTAACAGTCCAGCAATAAGCTTTTCTGCTACACATGTAGCCTATTTTTTGTAAATTTGAGTAGCACCAATAAGCTTGCAGGTATTTCTACATCATTGTTTAATTAGATGGATTGTCTTCATTTCTGCTTGGGTAACTAAATTAATAACCTTAGGTTTTCCTCATTTGCCTCCCAATTTCATGAATGCATAGTTCTGAGATAGTAGTTACTATGAAATGGTGTGTCCTGAAAGAAGGTATTGTTGCTTGACTACCTAGAACCCTTATGAAAAGTACTTCACATTGCCATTGTTACAGGTCTCTCTTGCCGTCTATAATACAAGTAAGAGGCTTAGTTGGTGGTGATGCCAAAGAGGGCCTTATCCATAGTAATTTCCAGATTATGAAACACATTGCCCTTGATTATGGTTTGGCTCCTACTATGGCAGTGAAAACTGGTTTGTATCAGCAGGCTTATATGCCCAGCTGGTGTTTGTCAATGTACTTTGCTTTCCCATTTCTTCTTTGGAATATTATACATGCTGCATTGCTTCTTACCTCCTTATCATTACTGCATTCAAGTAGTTTAGCTCTAAGCTGATTTTGGCCACTCATAACAGCTGAAAAAGTGGCATGTAAAAAGTTAAAGTAAGCAAAATTAAGATAAACACTGAATATTTGTTACAAACTTAGCCATAAGCATGGGAAACCAGCAAAGCAGGTTTTAAAATGTATGCCAAAAACAATGGCAGCTTGGCTTGGTACCACTGATTTTTTTCAGTTGATATGAGGAAAGACGCATGTAGCAAGATTTAAATGCTTTATTGGCAAGAAGAGCACAGAAGACCTGACTGACAGTTTCCTCTGCTTTCTGTGCTATTTCCATTCTTGTGAGCCCCATCAATAAGATCTTGTTCCTTCAAGTCATGACTGAGTATTTTGTGTAGAGGAGATCATGGTGCAGAGAATGTGCATTCCATTTGGGCTAACATGTTGCTAGTTTCAACTGAGTAAGTAACCCTAATCATAATGATCACCATCGCCAATCTTGCTACTGTTCTTAATGGATTGGTGTAGTAATCTTACAGTTAAGCCTCATAATGCTGCACCTTTAGTGGCATGGCACCCACCTCTTCTTACTCACGAAGTATGCACATGTCTCTGAACTGGCAAGATCCTCATTCTATCAGAAGAACACGGGGAAGAAAGTATTCAGTGTTGAGTTTTATGCACAAATGCATTGTTTGTCCCCACTAGCACAGATATTTGCTTCAACATCATCTTCTCACTGCACCATGTCTCCCACTGGCTGTCCTTAAAAAAGGAGGACATGGATGCAGTTGGGAATTAAACTCTTTTTTCTCCTCCCTCCAAACAACAGCCACTGATGGGCAGGGCTGCAGATCTATGAATCTTCTCCTTGCTGGATCTTGGATTACTGAAGGGCCAGCAGTGAATCAATCACACTTTCTTACTTTCTCGGTGGCAAAAAAAGATACTAGTTAGAAAGTGAGGTACCTCAGCTGATTAGCAGATCTGTGTGCACTTATCCTATTCTCTGGTCTGGGAAATGGAGATATAGAAAGATCCTTCCCTTTGTGCCTAATACATTGTTGTTGTTTAGTTGTTTAGTCGTATCCGACTCTTCGTGACCCCATGGACCAGAGCACGCCAGGCACTCCTCTCTTTCACTGCCTCCCGCAGTTTGGTCAAACTCATGCTTATAGCTTCAAGAACAGTGTCCAACCATCTCAGCCTCTGTTGTCCCCTTCTCCTTGTGCCCTCCATCTTCCTCAACATCAGGGTCTTTTCCAGGGAGTCTTCTCTTCTCATGAGGTGACCAAAGTATTGGAGCCTCAGCTTCATGATCTGTCCTTCCAGTGAGCACTCAGGGCTGATTTCCTTAAGAATGGATAGGTTTGATCTTCTTGCAGTCCATGGGACTCTCAAGAGTCTCCTCCAGCACAAGAAATAAAAAAAATCTTTCTGCATTAATATCTGAACATGTTCCTGGCATACTCTTTGCAATTCATTAACATGCCTTGTGCATCAAAAGGAAAAAGTGCACACTGCTATGTTGTAGGAACATAGGAAGAAGCTGCCTTACAGAGAATGCATCTAACTACCTTATACTACTAGAGCCATCTAGCTCAGTGTTGTCTACAGCAACAGGCAGCTGTTCTGCAGCATTTGAGACAGGAGTTTTCCACAGTCCCATCTAGAGATGCCAAGGATTGAATCTAGGACTTTGAATCTGTGATTTGCTGCTAAGCCACACTCTTTAAGTAATGCATGTTTGCATTATTTTATTTTTTAAAAAATATCCTACACAGCAGGATTAGCTCACATGGCACTTTCCAGATGTTGTTGGACTGCAGCTCTCATCAGGTGGTTGGGGATAATAGGACCCAAGAGCATAATGGCTATGCTTGCTGAACAAAGATGCTAAGCAATGTTGTAGGAATGAGACTCCGCTATTTGATGGCCTTTCAACATTAACTATTTCAGAAACCTAACCATTGATTAAGCCTTTAGAGGAAGGATTTATTTAAATTATTCCAGTACTTTTAATTTTATCATTCTTATTATGCATCTTTAATGCCTTTAGTTTAATAATAACAATAATTTCTCCCCCTCCCCCCAATTTAATGACAGCTCTTTCTAATTCTTGAATAAGAGGAGGAAATGTTGATCTTTTTTAATTCAAATAACCCAAGGAATGAATTCCTTTGTGGTGTAAATTGTTACCACTTGGCAAGGATCCTGTTTTGATCTTGATTAATGTATTTAAATATAGTCTTATTCAGTGTTGCAGCTAATATTGAAGTGCTTGCTTTGAAGTCTTGGCTGAGCGATTATACTGGGCAGTAAGATTCAAGAGAGAAGCAACCTCTTGTTGTTCTCTCCTCTGAAATTACTGTGGCCTTTTCCCAGTAGGGTGCTCCTAACTGGGCTTATCCATTAAGCTTGTTTGTTTGTTGCTTCATTTGATATGTTATGGTTAGGCATTAACCCCAGAAGTCCCTGGATAAAACAACTTCAGGGATCACTCCAATTCTCAGAAAGGTAATGCTTCCTATTAGGCCTGGTGGGAGAAGGGAAGGCGAAGCAGCAGATAGTCTTAAATGGATATGGTGTTAGAGCTGGGGTGACCAACCTGGGAGGACTCACCTCTGAGATGAGGAAGCCAAGATAAGTATAAAGCCAGCTGGGAGCACAATAGCTTTTTGCTCTGAAGATAAACATATTCCTCCCCTCTATCATCAGGGAGTTGGGGCTGGCAGGTACATTAAACCTGGCTTGTTTCTGAGGCCACGTTTACTGTTCAGTTCAGTATTGGTGGAGGCTTGGGAATTCCCCTTGCAGAAGGGAAGCAGGCTCCACACACCAGGGTGGGAAACTGACCCTCCATATAATTTTTGGATTGCAATTCCCATCATCCTTGACCATTACCTGTGCAGAGTAGGATTGATGGGAGTTGGAGGTCCAACAATATCTGGAGGGCCATAGGCTCCCCACACCTGCTATATACATATTAATAGATATTTGTAACCTTTGGTTATCTTGTCCTGGTGATCTACTGTTCTTTACTTTTTAATACCTTCTGATGGGGCAGGCAGAATACTGGGATTCTAATAACTAACTTAGCCTTTTAAAAGGGGGGAATGACATACAGTGGTACCTTGGGTTACAGACGCTTCAGGTTACAGATGCTTCAGATTATAGACTCTGCTAATCCAGAAATAGTACCTCGGGTTAAGAGCTTTGCTTCAGGATGAGAACAGAAATTGCATGGCAGCAGCGGGAGGCCCCATCAGCTAAAGTGGTAGCTCAGGTTAAGAACAGTTTCAGGTTAAGAACGGACCTCCAGAACAAATTAAGTTCTTAACCCGAGGTACCACTGTACTTTAAAAGGATAGTCACTTAGGTGTGTTCAGGCACTTCTGTGTTCTCCCTCGTGGTTTCCCTCGTGTTTTATGCTAGCCTTAGTTTCTCCTGTTGAATCAGAGGCACTCTCCAAGTTTGAAGAAAGACCATAAGTCTGTGATAAAACAACCACTTGCAGAAGGCTCCACGATTAATCCCTGGCATCTCTAAGGTAGGGCTAGGAATGTCCCCTAGAGAGCCAGTCCCAACCAGTGTAGACTGTGCTGACCTAGATGGACTCAATGGTTTGACTGGGTATAAGGCCGCTTCCCATGTTGCTCCAACCAGTCTGCTGCACAGCATTGGGGGGGGGGGAGGTGCTACTAGAAAGAAAGTCAGAGCTTGGCTTAGTAGTTATTGTTACTTCATTGGAATATGTTAAATATTGGAATATTGTTACTTCATTGGAATAATGTTAAAGTCAACTCATTGGTGTGCAGTTAGATTTTAAGAGGGAAAATGAAGCGATGAAAAAAGAATTACAACTTTGATTTTTAGATACTGTATCTTTTCTATTTGCTCAATTTGTATTGTGTGTATAATGTTAGTGTGATCAGTTTTGAAGGTGGAATATTTTCCTATGGAAAACTACAGTAATGGAAAAGTTTCCACCCCATATAATGGATTTCAGACCATTGTTTAGGAGGGTAATTGACTTAATTTACAATGGTTAAGTAGAAGAGCATAGGAATATAAGGGCCTCAATTACTCTTCTGTCCCAATTAAACCTACTCATGTTCTTTCTTGTATGTTTCAAGACCAATAGTAATGAGAGGTAGAAGAATAGCACGTGTGTTGCTCTCAGATGAGATGATCCCAGTCTCCTAAACATGGTTAGACAAAAAGAACATTGCACCATCACCAGGCCAAAGTAATCAAATTTTGAGCTTAGTGATTGCTATACTTTCCTCTTGCTAAATCACAAAAAGCAAACTATGAATTTTGCTTGTATGAATGCCACATTAATTTTTCACAATTCACTGTTCAGTGTAATTGGCCCTCTTTAGGTATCTATCTATACTATTGACCTTGCTATGCCTATTCATTACCAGAGATCCTTGGTCAGTAAAGGGTCGCCTGCAAGCTTGGGTCTGATTTATTTTGTTGGATTTTTCATTTGTCTGTGTTCTGCACATTACTGTGAAACACAGTAAATTCATGATTAGCTTAACCTTTTGGCCTTGCTTTATAAAGAAAACAAAATTATTTCTGTTCTCACAGGAAGTGTGTGTGCTTGTTCTTGGTGTATACATGGCAATATTCCCATGGCTTGTGGCATCCCACAGTTGGACAGAGGTCTTTCCTATCACCTGTTACCTGAGCCTTACAACCAGTGCTATTTTTCTAGAAAAAGAGGTGTCAGAACTCACCATGAATGTCTCTCTTGTTCTCTTATAATGACAATGATGCCCATCTGAGAGGTGCCAGAACTCAGTTCTGGCGAGTTCCCTTCTTATAACTCTAAATGCTGGGGATTCAACTTGGGATGTTCTTCTTGTAGAGCATGCACTGTGCCACTGAGCCATAGTTGCTCCCACTTTGTGATCTGTTTGAGTGTTGCAGAACAGAGCCAGTTACTATTTTCCTTCTACTCATAGTCCCTTGGATCCAGCCCAATGACTAGAGCGTGGTGTCGTATCACATGTTTTCATGGAAGACAATATTCTTAAAATAATTAAAGGATGCTTTGATCTGTCTTGCCAGGCTCTGTCTTCTGTCTGGTGGAAACTTTAACATTGAAACTTCTGTAACTAAAACTGTTGCTTTCCTCTCTGTAAACCAGTAACAGATCTTATAGTCATGATTAGGAAATGCACTTTGATGTGTTTATTCAAAATGTCCTAGAGATGACACAGCCATAATACACTTAATTCCCTATTCTTCTATTAGTATATCAAAATGCACTCCCCATATTGAAACAACTAAGTTTAATTTTGACCAAAAAAATCCCTGTTCAAGGCTAAAATAATGTGTGGGTTACTGCATTTCCGGTTGGATTTTGGACTACACAGGCTGGTACCCAGTCTCTACAAACAGGAGGAAAGAAACATTTCCTGACTTCTAAAGCATTTCCCTCCTTTCCTCTTGTTTGCATAGCCTTCATTTCATTTCCTATGCCAAAATTATTGCACAGCTGAACTTTTCCATAGCAAGCTTTGCATACACAAGACAATTTAAATGTCATGGGCTGGATCCAAAGATGGGTTAGCAAAAGAAATCTGGCACTGACACAAATTGTTATGAAACAACCAGCAAATGCATTGGCTGCATTCACACATCACAGTAAGCCTTAAACCATGATTGGTAAGCCAAATTTTGTTCTTTGATCAAGGTTTGTTTCAATTTAGACATACTGCTAAGCCAGACTTTGTTTCCTTTGCAAGCTAATAGGAAGGACCAGAGTGGATACAATTCACTTATATGCACTACTTCATGGTGTATGACTTCCCATGATGTGCAAACATGGCCATTGGGTGACACAGTGCAAGAGAATTCATTCTTCTAACTTATAAATCTTAATATGGCTGATTTTGGGTTTTTTTGTTGTGTATTTTGTGTTTTTGTGTTGTGAACCGCTCTGTGGTCTTCGGATGAAGGGCTGTATACACATTTAATAACTGAATTAAATTATTAGTATGCATAAGTACTTCATAGAAAACAACCATGAACTTTAATTTTCTTTGAAACCATGAAGCATAAAGTTAGATTTACCTGGTCCCTGAAGGGTCAAGCTTCATAGTAACACAGAAGCACAATTTAAAACATTTTTTTAAAGGATATAATTATTTTTATGTTGTGAAAATAATTGGGCCCTCTTCAGGTCTTTGAACAAAGTCATCTCACAGGTACATGCAAGCATATGTCAAAACACTCCAGAATAAAATTCTACTTTGCTTTTGAAGTTCTACTAACGCTGCTGGCCACCAGGTGATGTGGACATTCCTATCACAGTGGGATGCACATCTCGTTGTATCCCTTTCCTCCAGCACTACAGAGCCTTTTGGGAAAACACATGCAGGGTCATGCTTTGACACTGATGTCAGTACTTTGAATGAGACTGAACTTCTGTCTTTGCTTCTGCTCCTCCTCTCATGCTTCCAGAATGCTTTGTCCACTTTCCCTAAAGGAATAGCATCCCCATTATCTATAGTTATAGGCCTAGTCTATTTCTCTGTCCTAAATTATCCATCTTTGGGAAAATGGCATCTTTGTCATTTATACACATATATACACATACTTCATAATAATGAATTGGCACTCGCATTGGAATGCCATTTGCTCAGTGCTATCCATAATCTTATCATTAATTCGTAAAATTCTATCCTTATCTTCTCCTCTGATTGTTTGTTGCAAGCCTTCTTTCCTGTGCACCTCTTTGGTTAATTTATCCATTGCAGCCCAGTATTAACATGTTTCAATAACCATTCCCAAATTGTGGTTGATTGGGAATGTTTCCAATGTCTTGCCCATAATTGTCTTAACAGAAATCAATGAGTTTCATGAACAGTTTCATAGGGCTTGGTAAATCTGTCTTTGTCACATTAAATGATATCAGTAGGATATGAACCAAATGTGAGAGATGCTATCTTGAGATATGACGCAGTATTTGTTGCTCGTACACCTGAGCCTGTTGGCATCCCCATCAGATATGAAGATGATCTGCTCCAGATGCCTTACATTCTAGCATTTGAATTGAATGATTGAGGATATCCTATTAAGTTGCACTGGTGTTCTAAGAACCACTGAAGCAACAGTTTATACTGTATTTGCAGACTTAATGGCATTGTCTTAATAGAATGAAATATGGGGAGCCATGTTTGTTCCGTAATGGGAATTCCAAGATCCCATTCTCTTTGCATTAATGCTGATTTTGATTAAGAGTACCAATTAACAGTGAAATAAGTCCTATTATATTTGGTGTGGTTTATTCCCACATAAGAGTGCACAAAGTGTGACTCTCCTCTGACTTTTCCTGAGGGCGGAGGACATACTTATGAAAGGTCATTGACACTGGTGAAGATCATTGACACTGGTGAAGGTAACTGAGAATGACAGACTTACAAAATGTAGTTTGAAAGTGAATAGAATAAATTGAACACTGCATAAACAAAATAGGGTGAGTTCTGTCCATTTTAGCACATGCGGCTGATAGCAAAAAAGCAAAGAGTGAGAGTTGAGTCTTTAGAGTTGCTTACATTTCTTACATGTTCCTTGAAATACTATGTGCAACAGGCCAGCTTCTGCATGTGCTGCAGTGGTTAGAGTTTGTTGTTTTGTAGCTCAGATGAAATTCTTGCTTGAGCTATCAAGCTCACTGGGTGGCCTTGGATAAATTGCAGTGACTCAACCTACTTGCCTCATAGGGTAGTTGCTGTGGTTAACAAGAGAGAACCCCAACTACCTCACATTGAACTTCTTAGAGGAAAGGTGGGGTGATAATATGCCATAGTATTCCAGCCACATGCTACATACACCTGACTTGACAAAATGTTTCCCTTGGAGGATTTGAGCATGAGTTATTGAAGTCTGCATTTGTTGTTCTTGTGTAGATACTTCCATTGCAAAAGGAATAGTGCAGGGATGTGGCTTCCCATTCACTTTTTTTTTCAAGTGAAGAGAAACTGGTTTGACTTGTATTTCTTGTGTGATGAACACATTCCAAGACACTATGCTTATTAAAGTATTTAATTTAAAGTAAAGTACCTTGAGTGATGTTACTTAAAAGTGATCTGGACTTGAACAGAGCAGAAAGAGTTGCTTATGCTGCTGTTCTATTGTGTTACATGTAGTAGAAAGTTTACTTAACTATACAGCCTTCCCTTCCCCTTTTTTATTGAAAAGGTTGTAGAATGTGAAACAGTCCATAAAGATTTATAGAGGAAAAAAATATATAATTATGAAGCTCAAGAAGAGGTGTGAAAATGTTGTCTATAGGGGAATAAATGAAAGAACAGATAGAGAATGCATATGTAATAAATCCTAGTACACACACTAGGGCTGTGTGATAAATCGCCATATTGTTGAATACCGTATTGAAATAACATTGTGATAAGTGTTTTGACAAGGCAATATACCTGTGAACAAAAGGTGGAGACTTGACAGCTTCCCAGGGGGTAGCTCAGCTGAACAGATAATTTGCAGATAATTTGCAGGCCTCCTTTCTCCTGCTTTGTTTGCGCTCTCCCTCCTCCCTTCCTAACTGGAAGTGGGGCTTCCGCAGCTTCTGATTGGCTGCAGAAGCCGCAGTTTGGTTTTCAAACATTTTGGAAGTTGAATGGACTTCTGGAACGGATTCCATTTGACTTCCAAGGTAAGACTGTAATCATCGTTGACTGTTAAGGATCCACACCACCGTAAAATATTTCATGATGATGATTTTACTTTATTTTTTGTATTTGTATAAAGCTGCTTCAAGACTGAATGTGCCGAGTTAAATAAAAGTATTGCTGTGATGATTGGGAATGTGGTTTGTATAATAATCTTTAATAGACGTAGATCATGTTGTTTTCCTTCCAACTTATTTTTAAAAAACTAACTGAAGAGAAAGGTGGGATGTAATCATACTTGTTTATGGTAGCAGGGAACTCATGAAAAATACTAGAGGTTGGAAGAAATTCCAAGTGTCTAGGGGTAGGAAAACAAAATACATGGATTTTCTACTCTTCTCAAAACCAACACATTCTGTGCAGAGAAGATAGATAGTGATAGAATCTTCCAAAGAAATTGGCTATTAATTTTTTGAGAACATATGTACTACCATCTGTGAAAAAAAGATGCTGGCCAGATATTTGATTTGATTTATTGTATAGGTTTGTAGGGTTTCAACAAAGCCATTTTTAAATATACTTAAAACATTACTTCTGAGCGACACTGAACAGTCAGATTCCTCTGGTCTGCACCAGTTCCAGGTCAGCCGCTAGGCACCAGCCATGGTTGGAGGCAGAAATGCTTGTGAAAATCGGTTGCTGGAAACCAAAGGGAGGGGGGAGAGTTCTCTCCTGCTCGAATCCTGCTTGCTAGTTTCCAACATGCATCTGTTTGGTTGCTGTACAAACAGCATGCAGGACTAGATGGGCCATTGGCTTGATCCAGCAGAGCTTTTCTTATGTGAGATAATGTTAGCAGAAATGAGAGGCGGTAGCTGACGATGTAGACATGACATTACCAGTTGGTGACTTGAGCAGTGGTGGAGGGCAGATAGGTCACCATGGTGCAGGCACACAGCTGCTTATTGGCCAGCAGCATCCCATGTGGGCATGGAACTATGACATAGTAAGTCCAGGTCCATGTGGGGTGCATTGAGATAGTCAGCAGCTGCTGCTGACCTGGCACCTCTTGCCTCCAGTCTCCCACCCTCCAAAAAGGGCACAGTTTCCTCTTAGGAATGTGTGCTGCTCCTTTGAAGAATTTTTTTTTTTAAAGCAAGAAGTATGTGTAAGTCCAAAAAGTGTTTCAGAATGATCCATCTCCTCTCTAGTTCATTCATCATCTCCAGATGTATATGCGCAAAATGGCACCATGAACATAGGTTAAAGTCGCCATAATGGAATGTCTAGGTGCCATTTTTGTTTGTTTTGGTTTTGCGGTGGACTTTATTATTATTATTATTATTATTATTATTATTATTCATTTCATTTCTGTACTGCTTTATATTTTAAAGAACAAATCTCAAAGCAGTTTACAACACATTCAAACATGAAACAGAACAATCCAGAATAAAACCCTCTTTTTTAGGGCAATGAATGCTTTATGTCTGCTTGGCACTGTGGAGACTGTGTGTTCCAATTATTATGTATTCCAAAATACAATAATTTGTTTTAATGTAGGGGAAAAATAAGGAATTTTTAATTGTAAGTGTTGTATAAATGAACTTTACTTTTACTTTCCAAACATGATAATGTTATGAGAAACCAAGTGGCTTTTGATTTGTAAATGGTGTTAAAAATGCATATTTTCCTATTTTCTCTAAGATTTCCATTCCTTCCCCCCCACAAACCAGGAAAAAAATGCCCCCCTGGTTTCAAAATTTCTATAAATTTTATACATCTGCACCTAGCATCTGAAAGGAAACTACCACCCCTGTATTACTGGCCTTCATCACCCTCGGAAAACTTGAAAGTGGGTATTATGCCACTAGATAAAATATTTTTTTTAAAAGTTTATTAGCTTGTAGTCCTGAAAACACAGGTTTGTGTTGCAGGAATGCAATGGAGGAGTTCTTACTGTGAGTTCATATTTTTTGTCTGCATATTCCTTGATAAATAAATTTATCAGGAAATAAAGGACATTTTTATGCTGTGTTGTATTACTGTACCTTATTGCAGTGTACTATAAACCTAAAGTGCAGCTTTCATGCAACAGCCATATGAAACACATGTCTTAGAGCACGTAAAACTCTGCAGGCTTCACTCTGATCAGAGCCCAGATCTAATTGATGGAACATAAGAAGGGCTTTTCCTTCTATCAAGTCGGACCATTTTTCCTTCTAGCTACATAATGTCTATACCAGGGGTAGACATTCCCTCCAAATGTTGTGGACTATACCATCTCTCTACTACTCTCAAGTATCAATTCTGAAAAATGGGAACAAAAAATCCAAAATGAAATGCTTTGGAGTGCTACAGATAAAATTTAAGGACAAAGGATGGAATCCAGCTGTTCTGGTCCACAAATGCAGTATTACATAATATAAAGGAGTTGAAGCATGCAGTTCCCCCACCTTCTGTTTAATAGAAAGTAGGCACAGTGGGCTGGTCTGATGCAAAGCCCTGTTGTGAACTCAGGTCACTGCAGCCACGGGTAGGATTGGGTTGTTGGGCAGTACTTTTGTTTCCTTTTTGGAGGTTAAAGCAATTGAGTAAATGTATTTTCACAAGTGCAGGGTTGCACAGTAGTACTGCAGTTTCATTCTTAGTGCTGGAATTTTGTAAGCGTAACTTCTGCTTTCTTCCTTTTATGAAAAAAAAATTTAGATATGGGAAAATTGTGTCTACGAAAGCTATTCTGGATAAAACGACAAACAAATGCAAAGGTATGTTCCTTGTTAATTCTTTTTCAATTTTTGATTTAATATCCTTTAAAATTTGCTTTAAAAACACACACACACACACACACACAAATGGTCTTGCCATGCATTACTCTGGAGCATTTGTTCCCTAGTAGATCTGGAATGTACCCAGCCCTACAAACAGGGTGCCAAAACTTCAGATGACTTCAGTCAAATTTAACATGCATGGCACTGTTTGCCATTTAGCCTCAGCTTCAAAGAAGAAAGGGAGGTTTGAAATGCTTCCACCACCCCCCTTAGCCTGCCGAGATCAGAACTCTTTACAAAGGACCATTTGACGGCAGAAAGTATCTGAAAAGATTACATATTGTGTAAATTGGCTTTATTAATTAGAACGAAGTAGTGTTAAGCAGTTCTTAATTGCATGTTCCAATCCTCTAATTGTATTTGTGTTCTGTTTCTTTTTGAATATAATGGAGCGGGGGGGGGGGAAGGGTTTCATTTTCACTGACATAATTATAGCTGGGGGAGAAACAATAAACTTCTTTCTGAGACACCGGGTGCATTAATTTAGTTTGGTGACCTTCAGTGTAATTATGATTAGATCATTTCCTAACAGAATGAGTGGTGGGTGGAACGTAATGGCAAACACTGACATATCAGGTTGCAGCCCCTCTTTCCAAAAGGGGAGGAACACCACTCTTAAGCACAGGAAAGCATCTGCCAAGTAGCAAGGCTAATATTGACTCCCTCTGCGATTAGGGACAAAGTTGACAAGCAAGAACAAAGAAAGTGAAAGCTCATCATTAACCGAACCCAAACATTTTACTCAAAGGCTAGTGGTAAAAAGCCAGTTATTTCAGAACACGTACAGAGGATTTTAATCTCAAAAGAGATTCTGTTAATTGGATTTGTCCACATTATTTTCATGCTGATGCTAAACTTAATGCTCAGATGTATCCAATGTTTGAAAACAGGAATTACTTAAACTGAATTAGGCTGCAGTCCTATACCCATTTGTGGGACTGTCCCAGGGACTTCACCTGAATAAACATGTATAGGATTGCAGTGTTAGGATGACAAAGTACCTTTTCCGTGGTGGTCCCCAGCCTGTGGAATGACCTTCCCATCAACATACAGCAGGCAACTGTAGTGAGCTTCTACTTACTCAAGCTTCCGCAGGCCTTTGATACTAGTCAAATGAGTCCTGCTTACTACAGTTGGCATATGTTATCCTTCTTCTTTATTGGATTGTTTTGTACTTAATTGCTGTGCAGCAATCCCTCATTTCATGTGAGGGGTCTCTTCCCAGGAGGTTGTGGGGACCATCCAGAACAGTGTGGAAGATGAGTGCAGAAGGAAGGTAGAAGCTGCACAAGCCGTCTCTCTCTTTCATTAACAAAGGCATATGCTAGAACAAAGACTCTTCTGCGAATGGAAAGACTCCATTTGCAGAAGGCCACTACAGTCGTACCTTGGAAGTCGGACGGAATCTGTTCCGGAAGTCCGTTCAACTTCCAAAAACCAAAGCACAGGTTCTGAGTGGCTGTAGGAAGCTCCTGCAGAGAATCGGAAGCCACAGAGGCCCCATTGGACGTTCAACTTCTGAAAATAGTTCGCAAGCAGGAACAGTCACTTCCTGGTTTGTGGCATTTGGGAGCCAAAATTTTCGAGAACTAAGCTGTTCGAAAACCAAGGTTACGACTGCAGTGGAAACAACATAGTGTCTTCATTTTTCTTAAGAAAGAGAATAAAACGTAATCTTACTTACAATATCTAAATATATTAAATATATATTATATCATATTTTGTTTAGAATATATATATAAAATATTCTAAATATTGGGGGTATCCAGTGAAGTATCTCTGTAAGCACAAGGACTTTGGACTGCACAGTGAAAATTCACCTCCCACTCTTATCCCTGTGCACTCCCTAAATCTGTTCTGGGACTTCCCGCAATGCTCCAGAACAAAGTTGGGAATGTCACCCTAGGTGAAGATATGGAGAGAAAGTTCCATTGAACCAATGAAAATCTTTGCACTAATAGATCTACTTTGTTGGATACTATCTACTGTGATTTTTTTAAAAAAAATATCAAAGTAAAGCTTTGCATTTCTTTAAATGTCATATTCAAGGCATATAAAAAGGGCTTTGTTTACTTTCTCCCTTTTAATCAAAAACTTAATTTCAAACATTTCTGATAGTTGGGGAAATGCACCACAGTAAAAAGCAATACAATGCACAATAAAATCCAAATCCAAACACAATCTATATTCCAAATAAATTAAAACTTGTAACAACAAAGGCGAAAGTAAATAAAAAGGTATTCAGCAACTGAACTAGCATTGGCATATGCCTTATTGCTCAGGGAAGGTTATGTGTGCCACCACCAAAAAGACTGCTTAATCTCCTCTGTTTTACCACTATGACCATCATCAATAAAGAACATATAAGAAGATGCAAAACAATCTCTTTAATTTAGTATATGGGTGCACTCCCAGTTGCCATCTATTCCTTGGCTGGGTTTAATAAAGATTTCTGGATTCCCATCTAGGATGACTGTGATGAGAGTGTCCACCCAAGCAGACAGCATGCATTCCTCCTTTTAATTTAACTGCATGTAGTGAAAATCTGCTGGTCTGCACAAAGCACTAAAAACCATGAGCAAGCTTTAATGAGCTCAGACACATCCTCTTCTTCACATCTTCCTGCATGGCTGTATCTTCCTAATTTACTTTTAGTTTCAAAGAATATCCGCTTCGTATTACACCCCAGTTTACAACAACCAATGATTAGTTGCTAAATAAGCCAACTTCAAACCATGGTTTATGAAGCTGGCTTGTTGTAACAGTCTGTTGCTTGTTTTAAACCAGGATTCTTGGTTCAAGCATGTTGCTCACCCATAGTTCTTTCAAACTAGTCTTGGCCATGTGGGTGATGGGGAGCATGCAGACCCTACTCTTTGCTGAATCTCTCAGAAGCTTGCCAACATAAGCATTGAACCATGGCATGGTGCAAGTATGAACCAACCCAAGAATAGCATGGTTTTTTAAAAAAAAAGTCTGGATAAGCAGATTGTAGTATTTAGTGGTATTGCAGTCATATTTCAGTGCAGATAAGGGTTAGCAACAAATATGGGCTAAATACATTTGGCCATTCTCTTCATGATGAGATATCACCATTAATGGATGAATGCCCATTGTATATTGTATATTCAGTAGATGTACAAATAATGTGCATATACAATTTTTGTAAAAGGCTACAAGTGATAGCCTTATATATGGCACTGAACAAGGAATCATTATAGGCAGTAAATGGAGCATGTGCCAATAAAAAACCAAAACCAAACAAACGTCTCAGATATTTGTTTTTTTGCAATATGAAATGTTTCAAACTAAGACAACATCTCTTTTCTAGTGAATTGTGCAGTAGTAACAGTTAAAGAAAAAAAAGCCTTTTGGAAGCTCCGGAAAACGATGCAGAGTGTGCTTTCATAGACACTATTTCCTCATCCTCATTTTTCAGGGGATGGTTATGAGGATGAAATAAAACATGCATGTTATAAGTCATTGCCCTTAAGCTTTCAGATGAAATAGGAAGTGAACACTTCAGCTTTTCTTACCCAATAAATAAGCGATGTTTTAAATTCCAGGTTATGGTTTTGTAGACTTTGACAGTCCAGCCGCAGCTCAGAAAGCAGTATCCGCTCTGAAGGCCACTGGAGTCCAAGCACAGATGGCAAAGGTAAGATAAATGCATTTGGATCATTCGGAGAGTAACCTCAGAAACCTATGGCCTCCAGTTATTGTTGGACTTTTTAACTCCCATCATCCCTCACTGCTAGACCATATTGGCTGGGGATAAGAAAAGAGTTATAGTCCAGCAACACCTGGGGAGCCACATATTCTTCACCCCTGCTCTACACTCTGGTGATAGTGGATCCTTCCTGGCATGAAATCAATGCCCTCTCATCAATGCCTTCTCATAATGGACATTCTCATGTGTACTTGAAGTCCTCCATCATTTAAAAAAACAAAACATGCTCATGGGGCAAGGTCTTAAACCATCACCTAGGATGACTTTTGACAGTACTACTCCTGGGGTAGTTAGATTTTGTTACCATAAATCTATAGCGATGACAATTTGTCACTTGAAGAGAAACTAAATACTTTACTCAGGAAGTAGTCACCTCTTTTGGCTACCTTACAGAGCATGCCTGGAATCTTCCCCTCTAATTCCAGTCTGCAGCCATGAGTGTTGTTGATTAATGTAGCCAGTGGCGTAGCGTGGGTTGTCAGCACCCGGGGCAAGGCAAGTAATTTGCGCCCCCTAACCCTAACCCCCAGATGCCCCCCTGCACCCCCCACGCTACGCCGCTGAATGTAGCCAAAACAGCACAACAACGCAGAGAAAGGAGGTTATCAGTAGAGGAGTGGAAACCCCAAGGTTGCAACAACAAACCTTTAGGAAGAAAAGTAAGGGAAGATGAAATCTCCAAACAGCCCAATGAAGACAAAATGCTCAGCAGGTACCACTTGTATTACTAAGCTAACCATCAAGACAAAAAATATGTCACTACCAGGCACATATTCTCAGCAGCTTGTTATGACAATGAAACATGCATTGTTTCTTGTTTTCAAAAGATGGAACACAACAGTTTTCAACTCTGCTGTTTATGCTGTATTTATGTTTTGGGGGGGAAGTGCAATTGTCCACATTAAGGCCTATTTACCCATCGCCCTTCTTACTCCCCTTAAAAGAAAGGTATGTTGACTTGGTTATGCGCATAATATGCAAGTTAATCAGGAACCAAAAGACCAAGCTCTACAGTATGACAACCAGTGTTCTGAGGTCATTCAGTACTCCAATATGAAGATGCTTGCAAATAAAACCAGTGAGTGGCAAATTCTTGTAAATAGTTGCAACTCCAGCCATCACATACTGTGGCCTAGCACATGGAACTTGGACTAGAAAAATGGCTTGCTTTGGAGATGGAGGAAGCCAAATGTCAGGCATGATTCACTCACTAAAAAATAAATTGCGGGATTTTTGTCAGGTTCTGCTGATCTAGAATCAGCCATTTCAGCCACCAAAAGAATCGTAATCTGATAAAACTCAAGTCAGCCTGAGTAATGCTACAAATGTTGCTATTTTATAAAGGCCAAAGGTTGCCAACAGAATGCATATAAATTAGGAGAACGAGCACTCTTGTGGAAAGAACTGAACAGCGGGGGGCAGGAATAAACTTTCTTCAGAATCTGAACTTCATTAAATAGAAAGTCCCTGCCATTTCCTGGAAAATTTTGTTTTGATTATAGCAGCAAAACACTTAATTTTTCTAAAGCATACTTCCCTACTTACAATGGTAATTCAGTGCTTACCTCTCTGCATTAACGGCATATGAAATGAAAGAAGTAGAAAATGACTGAAGAGTGTGAATCTTTGCAGAGTTAGAATAGAGCAGTTCAAATAGTCTTTATTTGTATGTCAAACTTTCATAAGACCAGCAAGTGGGAGCCATTGGTATGGTCGTTGCTCTTGTTGTTATCCAGCTACAAGTCAGTCAAAATATAATTACAACAAAAGAGATACATTAATGATAGAGATATAATGATAGGGATATAAAGGCAACAAAACTCTCTGGGATGCGTGGTCATCAGCTGCCAACACATTGTAATAGCAAATCTATTCCAACAATACTGTTTACCTAAACAGAATATATATAATTTCTTAAGTGACTTGCAACATCCTGAAAAGTATGTACTCCTGTACTCTGGTGCACTAATATATTATAGACATATCCCACCTTTCCACAAGGTTAGTTAATTTTATTGTATTTACTATTTCCCATGTTTTGAGCCTCCAGTCTTTTGCTGCCTGGGTCCTTATCTTTGTCCAGTTGTGACAGATTATAATACAGGCAGCTGTCAATAATAGGAACTATTGTAAACTATGAGTGATGCAGGTCTTCTGCACATACATATATTGCTATCATTCTTTAAAGTCTATCCTTTTAAGTTTGAAAACATAGTACTTTCTAAAATATTCAAGTGACTAAATAATGTGAGAGCCCCTCAGAATGATTAAATATGAAACAAATCTGGCACAGCTTTCTTGTCCGTTCTGCTTCTTCTTGAGTAATGTATAAACCAGGGTGGCTTTTTTCAGCTTAGGCAATATTTTTCCAAATTCTCCACTGAGGAACAGTGGAGCTAATAACCTGAAATGTCCTTGGATTAGTTCCAGGACAGCAAAATGAAAACCATATGTCTATTACTTAATGCACATTTTATCACATGCATGCACACTTGTTCTTACTTGACTTTCTTGCATTATGGCTGTTCTGTGGGTCTCTGTGTTAATGGTGGTGTCATAATATTTAATATCTAGGCACGTGACGGGTGAGAGGAACACACAAAACAAAAACTGGAAATAGTGCACATTTCTCTCCAATGTTAATGAGCCCTCTTTGTGTGAATTTGGGTGGTGATGCTTTTAAAAGCAGCAATTTGTTCATGGTTATGCTCTTAAATTTCAAACGGAAGTTGGAAATACAAGAGGATAGAAATCTGAAAAGGCAACAGTGCTCTGAACTATGTGTATGTGCTGATGGGGTCCACTTATAAAACTCAAAAGGCAATGTGACTATAATTTCATCACCCTTATTACATATGATGAGTGATAAGCATCTAATTCCATAGTATTTGGAATGAGCAGAGTTTCAGTCAGCAAAGGGGAGAGACAGGGAAATGTACTTCACATGTGAATAGCAGAGTTGGCTAACTAGAGATGTCATCCTGGTTCAGGCATGCAGAGACCACATTTTCTAGATTATATAGTGGCCTGGACCTAGTCTGATGGAGAGTATAAACCTGTGTATGGTTTGAACCATTGCAGACAGAAGCTTACAAGCTTCAATGTTCCTTTGCTTGCTTATTTTGAAAATCTCACACAGAAAGATAACATGTCACAGAGAACACTAGCCTAGAACCTGTGCATCTAGTCTGCTGTAGACTGAGCACTATGTTTACTAACCTGCATCAAGAAGGAAATGTAGTTTTAGCCCATAGGTAAGCTTAATTTTTTGTGTAATGCAAGGGACCGTTATTTACCGTTATGTTGGCTGGTTAAAGGGGTTAGCGCTATAAAGTTAGGCAGCTGACAACATTGTTATATAAATGAAAGGGTTCAGGAGATGACATCTTAATGTGTTTGCTCTTCCACAAAACATTTCCTATTTTGAATAAGGGCTATTGATGCTGTGTCTTGATATCTGGGTGTGCTGTGTAATCATCTTAAAATATACAGTATGTTTGCTTTTATAAATAAATTGCTTATGAGACCCTTAGCAGTTTCATTTATGGTTATTTTTTGTCCTCTTCTTATGTTGCTTTTGTCACCTGACGGACTAATCTTCTTAATCCCCTCTACCACCTTCTCACTCTTTGCAAAAGGTACAGCTCTGAGCTGGGCTTCGAATGGCTTTCTGTAAACTCCCTTTAATCTTACTGCCACCCCACATACAATGTACCTGCATCCTTCCCATCTGTAATGTAGCCAAATAAGTGGCATGTGGTGCAATACAGTAATTTTATTAAAACAGAAGTTATGTGATCACTTAGTGCACAGAAGGGTATGGTTTCTGTTATGTTTTATTCCCTCCCCTTTGTTACACATAAAGCAATGGTTATGTAGCACTAATACTATTCTATTATGCCAACCCTTGCTACCACCACCCAAACACACTCTAAACACCTCCAGTTCTCACTCCAACTACCACCCAGTCTGAAACTCAACTTATTCTCTGAACAGGCTCACACCAGTGTTGAGGCTCCCTCTCAAACTCTTATTCAGTCACCACTCACTTCCAGCATTCCAAGAACTCTCTCCTTCTCCCAGCCTAACACATACCTTAATTTAAATACCATAATTACCTACACATTTACCTTAATTACTCTAATATCATGACATACACACACAATTATATTTACTTAAACACCAGAACATCACCATAGATAGTAGAGTGAGATGTCTCTTACAACATACTTACTCTGGACCACTGCTTGGTCTCTTGGATTACGTGAACTCAAGTGTACTTCTTAAGTTGATTGTGTTAGTTTGCCTACTCCACCTAATTTCTATGAGCTCAGTGCAATGTTAAAATGAGGTCTGAACACCTATACATGCCTACAGTATATGCCCATTGATTTAATTAATTGAGAGTTCCTCTTACAAAATGAAAAGTATTTATTTTTATTTTCCCCCCATGAATGCTTTTGGCTTTTTGTGGTCCTCTCAGATAAGGTTAGTGGAATACACGTGGAGCTTCTAAAAGGTCTCATTGCATTGCTTTCTTAACAAAGCCCTGAACATCTTCATACAAAGGGTTGTCCTCTTATCCAAAAGGCACTTAGGAATGTCTCCATTTCATGAATTGAAAAGAAACGCTGTTTCAGATTTGCTCAGCTATGTTCTAGGAACCATAGTCTGGCGAAAAATAAAGGCCCCTTTCAGCCACGCTGCTTGTCTTGTTTGAATGCCACTATAATCAGGAAGTAGAAACTGTCTTTTGTGTTCATACATAGATTTAAGACCAGTATGAATGGCACACCATTTTTCTGTTTCAGTGAAGCTTTCTAGTAGCAGTGCTGAAAGTTCCGTGATGGAATTGAATCGAGGAATCTTGTGCTAAGCTCTATGAGGTTAAGACTTCTCTTCCGGCACTATCTGCCCTGTGGGGAGGAAGAAGAGGCTAGGGAGGCAGGCACAGACAACATTAGGGCCGGCTCCAGTGGGACTGTCCCCTCCCATCGGGCTAACTTTGTTTTAGTCCTTTAGTATCTTAAGCTGCCTTGGGTGCCCACACAGAAAGGCATATGTGAATGCAGTGAATGAATGAATGAATGAATGAATGAGGTACTAGATTGTGATTGTCAGCACTGAGTTGCAAGCTGAGGAATAATTTGGTCATAGTTGCACTAATGTGCCAAAGACTACCATATTATTGTGGGTTGCTACACATGTTTCCTCCGGCAATACTTAGATCATTTGGGGGATGGGGGCGCAATCTTTCCTCAGGTGGCAATTTTTTGAAAGAGTTACATGAGCATCATTTCACTTCACTACCTATATATATCCCTTGTTGGGAAGCAAGTAACATACTGAACCATGATATACATGGCACTTTCTCCCCTGCCATTGCAATGTAATCAAGTTCTATGAACCAGAAAGGATTATTAATCATGCCTACTGAAAATGTTGCCATACAATGTTAACTATGCTTCTGTTGGCATTTTTTATATTTGACTAGATAATGCAAGGTGTGTTTCTTGTTTTTGGTTTTAATTCCCCCTTTCTCTAACTAGTTTAAAGCTGCAGTTCTATATCCACTTACTGGGAAGTGATCCCCAAGGAACATAATGGATCTGTGTTCCCTGTTTCTCTCTCCAGCTTTCAAAGAGAGCTAGATAAATACATATGGTGGTCCCGATGTGTTGGGATATTGTTTTGGTGCTCCCAGCATACTGAGAGCTTCTACTAACATGGTCTTTTAAGGAAATCTGCAATAAGCCCCACTAATCTTCTGGAACTTCCTGGGGGGGGGGGTCACAGCCTTTCTGCAGAGCAAAGAAAATGCAAAGCTGCTTGCAAGTATATTAAAACATAACAAAAGTTGTTAAAGCAACAGTTAATTTTTAAAATATTAAGTGGGAGGAGGGGGACACCTATATGACAGCAGCCAGATTGGATCGGATCCAGCCTTGCTTACAGTAGACCTACTGAAATCAGTAAGTTAGTTGTGGCTAATATAAGACCCATCAATTTCAATTGCTTTATTCTAAGCATGACAATATATCAGCAGAAGCTATGAGAGGAGGCTACATAGCCACTGTTCCCAGACAGAGAATTACATAATGTAGACTCCATGATAACTAGAAAAAAAGGCCCAGCTTTATATTACAAGTTGGCTCTACAAATTTGGGAACATAAATGAAGGATTCAGCCACAGACCTCAAAGGCCATGGAGGTATATCCACAGTGGCTGCAATTCATCCATAAAAATTTCTACAACATATGAATTTTGTTGTAATTATGATGTTTTCTGCCTCTGCTGATCTTTTCCCCTATTTTGTGCACCTATTGCACAATATAGGCAACACGAGGCACCATTCCAAACTAAATAAATACAACCATTTTTTTTTTTTTTAAGAGGCTTAGTATTTCAACTTGTTCGGGAGGGGGACTTCTAATTATAGAGATTGTGATTTCAAGGGTGAGCTCTGTGTTCTAAGCGGTCTTGGAGCACAATTATTTCAACTTCATGCTTCATGTACTTTTTAAAAGGAAAAACAGGATGTGCGTGAAGACGAAAACCATATGATTAAACAATTAACCGTGCTGTTAGCATTACAACAGCATTCATTGTAACAAAGTACCTTTAAATAGTTCCTTGAGATCAATGAACAAAAACAATAAGCATGCTAATTTATTTTATTTTTTTTAGAGAGAGGACCCTGATAATTAGCTTACTAATGTAGACTTGGGAGTTCTTTTTTACTGATGCATTTTTGTGGCTGTTCCAGACCAGAAATATAGCCATATATGGATGCCTAGTTCAACCCATTTGCTGAATGGGTCAGAGCAGTAACTGACAGCACTGCAGCTGAAGCTGAATAGTTTTACATTTAACTGTGGGTGCATCTTCAGTAATACACATGAGCACTGCTTCCATGGGAAGGCAGGCCAGCTAGGATCGAATCCCTTTTGCCAAAAGGGTCTTCCATACAGTCACATGTTTTCTGAATGGCTGTCTGTTAGCCGTGACCCTTTGCAATGGAAGAAAAAACAGATGTTTTATCATGCTGCCAAGTTGTTGGGGCTCCCCCCCCCCCTTGCATGTTAGGAACAGTTCTACACACAGGGAGTTTTTGTTAATTAGTTTCAGATGATGACTGGGAGTTTTACACCATGCAGGACCTCCAGTTACTGCTCTTCTGTCCAACACACCACCCCCATCTGCCACCCCTGCCCTGCTCAAGCCGATGCTCACGGCTGGCTGTCCCCATTTCTTAATAAATGCTGAACATAGTTTTATGCTTATTAGATACTTAATCCCTTGAGTGCCTAAGGAAGAATAACATGCATACATACAAAAGAACACTAACTTAAAATCAGCCTTGTTTTGATATGCTCGAGGAAAAGCAAATAAGTGAATTCAACAGACTCGAAAGCTTTTTGTTAGCGGAAGCCCAACACAGGAGTTCTTCTTTTGCAAGGACCAGTTTACTACTTATATTTATTATTCAACGTGGTGCGGTATTAAACATAACTATAATAAATGCAATAAAACAATGCAGTCCCTTCAAAACAGAAACATAGCATGCACATTTTGATACATAATCTCAAAAATCTTTACAGAAACAGGACAACAGTATTATAAAATATCATAAAACATTCACCATGCAGTGTGGAAGGTGAAATAAAAGCTGGTATCAATTATCTGGGAATGCTTATCAAAAAAAAAAAAGGTATTTAAAAGGTAACTGAGACAAACCACTGTTGGTGCCTTTTGTATTGCATAAAGTGGGTGCCATCATGGAGAAGCCCACTGCTGTGTTGCTGCCTGATGTATTTTTTGGTTAGGCCGAAAAGCATCCTCTACCTAAAAGCATTGCTGTGTTATTCTTTCTTTCTTTTTACTAGCTAGGACCTGCTACAAATTGCTGAGGTGACACATATGCTTTCTGAATAATTTTGTATTGTATATTCAGTTTCATTGTCTCGCCTTTGAGAAGCATGTGCTTCTCGTGAGTCTTTGCTAAATGGATTCTCAGAGCCTGATCATGCATGGAAGTTGCCCTCACTTTAAATTTGTTACTGCTTTGGGGTGTTTGTACTATTCTGATGTCATCTGTTTATTCATAATCTGCATCTTTATATAATGTTAAAATAGAGCCAACGACTTCTTAGTCTTCCCTGTCAAAGAGAGAATGAGATAGTGTATATAAATATGGAAGGCAGAAAGGCCTTCAGGAATAAATATGGAAGGCCTTCAGGAGGCAGAAAAAGAGCTCCTGATCATACATGCTCTGATTTATCTCAAGCTCACTTGAACAAGATTTGTAAAACAAGTTAGAGCCAAATACTCCAGTGCAAACATACAGATTCCCTTTCTGTCTACAGCAGTCCTCGCTAGCTTCAGGGGGTTGGATAGGAGTCCTGAGATGGATTTCTAGAGGGGAAATTGGCAACAGAAAACCTATGGGCAGAAGGGTCTCCTACTTGCACATCAGAATCTTTGAACCCAAGCCACGGGTTTTTGACCAACTCTGAGCAAAGCCACTTTATTCTTCAGAACTTTTGAAATAGGCCTTGTGATCTGTTGTAGACTTTCATGTGAATCATCTTAGCTAACTGATTAAAATTGGGACAATTTTTTCAGGGATGCAGGATCCAGCATGGCAAAAGCCCTTCCATTGTGCAGCAAATACATTCCTTTTTATCTATTTATTTTCCCATGAATGTAATTCTAGAGATGATAATGGCTTATGTTGTCAGAAGAAGGAAGAGCTTATTCTGTGAATGATAGTAACGATGAATAGATGTAATCATACATTTTGGCCACAGCCATTTCTCTAGTTTCATTGATCTCCTAGGGAAGTCTTGAGAGACTGCTATTCAGTGACTTCAAAATTACACATTTAGCTTCGACTACTGTTGGCACCACTTTATTGTGGAGACTTTCTCAGCAAAGTAAGTCTCATGGGTACAATTTTATGTTCAAAATTTCCAATATTCTTCTGAAAAGTAATATTATTATTTTTATTGCTTTTTTTTTCAGCAACAAGAGCAGGATCCAACTAATCTATATATTTCCAATTTGCCACTTTCAATGGATGAACAAGAGCTGGAGAATATGCTGAAACCTTTTGGGCAAGTTATCTCTACAAGAATACTTCGTGATTCCAATGGCACAAGTCGTGGGGTTGGCTTTGCAAGGTACGATGGTAGCTGTCTTTTATATCGCTTCATGAATAGTATCTTCAGAACAATTATAGTTAAAGTAAAATGAAGGTGCTTAGCAATGGAAAACAGTATCTTACCATGACAAGAAACTCAAAACAAAGATGGTAGGACTGATCATTTAACCAAAATATTGATGGGTCTAATAATAATCAAGGATGCATGGCATGCACCTATTAGTACTGTAACTAATGGGTTTTCACACCACCTTTGCTTTAAGGTGCAATTTGAATTTTATTGCTCTCTTGCAATTAAAAGATGGGACACGACTGACACAAGGGCAATATTGACTTATTAGACAATACAGTATTAAACTAAAATCAAACAAGTTGTTAGTTGCCTTCTATTCCAATCCTAATATTGCTGTCTTATTCTTTGCATGTTTTTAATTGGCTCAGTTATTTTAAGGGTTCTTACACAATGAGTACTCAGAAATAATTACCCAGTATTGCCATATCCATACAAAGGTAATATACAAAGTTGAATTCGATTAGTAATTACACACAAGAAACCTGTTAGACTAAATAAGGAAAACTGTATTCATACCCAAGACAAGTTGAATTTGCTTTTTAGATAGTTCCAATGTGCAATGAGAAAAACACTGCCATTTGAATGTTTACTTTCAGTCTTTAATAGTGGAACGATGATTGGGGGGAAGCATAAATCTTACCCCAAATTTATTTTTTCAAAACACACAATTAAAGCATCCTTCTCGCACACATACAAAAATGTGCAACCACTGCATAGAGCTTGTAGGACGAGCCGGGGAGAGACAGTGAGATAGACAGATATGGACACAGACATAATTCCAAACCATAGGAAGCTTCTTTATAATGAGTCAGATCACTGGTCCATCCATCTCAATATTGACCAATAGCATCTCTCAAGGAGATTTTCCAGCCATAAATTCTGGGAAGTGAACCAGAAACACACTACATTCAAAGCACGTGTTATACCACTGAACTATGGCCTCTCTCCCTGGTTTGGCACTACAGGAACAAGCTTTGGGTTCATCTACTAAGATTCACTGCCTCCCTTTTTGTCAGAAAACTGCAGTTGGCCTGCTTTGCATGTGTTGGCAAACAATGGCCAGCAAGCCATGAGGAAAGACATCACAGTGCACAAAGGGATGGAGGGAGTGCACAAGTCATATGTTTATCCACATACTGCCCAAGCCTTGTTTTGTCATTACGACTGGACTGGGCTGGAGGCTTTGTCATTGTGACCTAATAAGAAAGCAAAACATGTGCAAGTCAATATTACACAGTTATCTCTTTTTTTGTCTTTTACACAGGATGGAATCGACAGAAAAATGTGAAGCAGTAATTGCTCATTTTAATGGGAAATTTATTAAAACACCCCCAGGAGTTTCAGGTAGGTCTAAGTATTCTTCTGAAAATTTTACAATCTAATGATTCCTGTAACTAGATTATGCAAGCTGCACCTGCATAACACCACCTCTAAAAGGAGCGTGAACAGCACTACAATATCCCCGTTACATACTGTCTGGAGCCCTGAAGAAGGACACTCTGTGCTGTTCAGGCCCTTGGGGGGGTCGAGGAAGAAATTTCAGGAATGCAGAAACATCTCTTCTTTCTTACCTTTCCCTTGAGTCCTTCCCCTGTGGGCTAGTGGGCTTCTAGACCCAATACAAATTCACACACCTTTACTTGACCATCCAAGTCATCATTGCCGGAATGCTTTCATGAGGACACATGCAACTTGTGAACTGAGCAAGTGGGCATAGCTGGTAGTATTTCTGTGATCACAGCAGCATTTTCTTTACATTATAGAGGTTTGCATATAATAGGAGAAGCTCTGAGAATACTGTAACTCTGACAAGGGAAGGTAGCTCTCTGAATTTGTATTACACAGCTCCAGTCTGCTGCTGAGTATGGGCAGAGAGATTAAGGGTGCTGTTGACTCCAGTCAGTGGCGTAGCGTGGGGGGTGCAGGGGGGACCGGCCGCACCGGGCGCAACATCTGGGGGTTAGGGTCAGGGGGCGCAAATCCACGGGTTAGGGGTTGCAAATTACTTGCCGTGCCCCGGGTGCTGACAACCCACGCTACGCCACTGACTCCAGTGATCCAACTACTGTGTTTGTAGTCAAGCATTATCCCATTTTCTGGAAAACCATGTGAGTCTGGACACTGAAGACCCTGAATATAGGCCATTGCTACTCTGAGTATTGTAGCATTCTGCTGCTTTACAAGGATTGCTCTGAAGCTTCGGGCACAGGTCCTCCCAACAGCTGTAAATAGTTCTAGATAAGGTGTGCAGGGAGGGGAACAAATAAGGCTTCTATTTTTAATTAGTCCCCTTTTTCCTGTGGCTTTGCAAGCTTGTTCAATAGCGCTGAAGGTGAATGAACCTCGATGAGAAAACCTGATACCCAAATACCAAATGAAGATGATAATTTTAGATCCCCCTCTTCCTGTCTAAATTAACTTGCGCCTTTCTGGTGCAAAAAAATTAGCAAGTAAACAAAAAAGGTCCATGAGGTGTTCTCCTAATGCAGCTTAATTTATTCATTTGCTGCTGTGAGACTCCCAACCCATCTTATGATGGAAAGCTGTCAGCTCATGATAATTGATTGCACTTCTTATTATGGGCTCTTTTGAAGCCAAGAGTTGACACCCTTTTACTATCAGCCTCTGCCAGGGAGTAGCAGATTATTGCTAGATAGGACTAAATTAATATGACCAGAAAGACAGAAGACAATAACAGAGTGAGAGAGGAAATTTACTATACAATAAATAGTGCTTTTCTTTGACTTTCTGGGGATAGTAAAATTGTGTCCTATAAGAAAGAATAGACATAGTAGCATGCATGGCAGAATTCATGTGAAGAAAGAAATCAAAGGTAGGGTATTCACATTTATTTATTTTTCTTACATTTATATCCTGTCTTTGTTTCATCATGGAGCCCAAGGCTGCATACATGTGATTCCCTGGTGCTTGTTCATCCAGGCAGTGGCCATCCTCAGACCGGCTGAACTTCAGCAAGGTCGTGACCTCATGTACCTTCAGACTATATATCCCATGTTTTTTTTCTCTCCCTCTCCCCCTCCCCTCTGATGTGGGTGGTAGCCACACATTCTTCAAAATGGTGTTTCAATGTAGAATTTCCCAGGATGCCCCCAGTGCAAAAAAAGAGAAAGATAATATACTTCCTTTTCCCATGTTACTCCAAACACCTGTTGTTTGGGTAACTGGGCTGACTTAGCAACCAGCCACTTTTGAGCAGCCTGACTCTGACCAGCAGACAGTGGTACCTCAGGTTACATACGCTTCAGGTCACATACGCTTCAGGTTACAGACTCCACTAATCCAGAAATAGTGCTTCAGGTTAAGAACTTTGCTTCAGGATGAGAACAGAAATTGTGCTCCGGCAGCGTGGCAGCAGCAGGAGGCCCCATTAGCTAAAGTGGTGCTTCAGGTTAAGAACAGTTTCAGGTTAAGAACGGACCTCCGGAACGAATTAAGTACTTAACCCGAGGTACCACTGTAGACAGTTTGATGGGACAAGGTAAATTAACCTTTGCTGTGCCATACTCCTACCATTACTAAGAAACTCTCAGTTCTCATGTTACAGGAACTAACCTTTAACAGACTCTGCTGCCTTTAGAGGCCATTTGGGTGGAGCTATACAAATAGCAGCAGACTTAGTGACAAATCTGGGTTGAGGTTAGTATCACCATTCGGAGGGACATGGCTAATGCTTCAAAGCACTGAAGGTACCGAGGGTTGAACCTGGGACTTCCCTGCAGGCAAAGCAAATGCTCTACCACTGAACTATAGCACTTTCCCAGATGTTATAGAACTTGCAGCATAATTTTGAATGGTTGGTTATTTGTGGTTGACTTAGCTCTTGCAGGTGATCCCACATGGAGGCCTACGGGATCTCCCCTGACCACCACATAATGTATGCTACCCAGCATGAACATCTTCTCAGAGCAGGTCGTCAAAGCCATTTCCCACTACACCACATTCCTTTCCTCATAATTACATGTGCCTTCAGCTGACCTTGTTATGTTACTGGAGTCCTATGTGTGTCTTCAGTCATCTGTCTGATTTGACCTTCACTTTGTTTCTTGGCTTTGTGAGAGAGGCAGGCATTGCTTCACTTCCAAGTTCAGGAGACGCACCATTAGCAAAGCTCTTCCCAGGTAAAGGGCAAGGAATAATCTGCAGCATGAGAATGTTTGCAACGCCAAGAAACTAGGGTAAATTGGCAAATTTCAGTTGGATGGGGGAAATGTCGTAATGGACGGAGAATCCAGAAGATGGCAATGGAATAGGTGTGGGAGGAGGAGGAACATCTGTTTAAGAAAAGCATGCTGTCATAGCGCAGCTTAGCTAAAATAACGAGAGTTTGGAACTGAAAATGGAATAGCTAAATAGTTTTATAAGAAAGGAGGTCGGGCCTCCTGGATTGTGTGAAGCAGGTCAGGAAATTCTTGTGCAAACAGACTCAAGGAGACTAGACCAGCTGGTAAAAAAATACACGCATACTTAGTTTTAGTAGGTTTTTTTGTAAATTTGTATGTGGAAACACTACGTTAAAACTTCAGAGCGCACAAACAGATTGACTCTGAAGATTACACTTCCTGCCATAGTCTTAGGCACAGCCTGTGGTAGCTACAAGGTAACATTAAAGCAGCCTTCCACTACCTGATGCTCTCCGGATGTTTTGGATTACATCCTGTTTCCTTCAGAGGCCAACCAGATGCCTAAGGGAAGTCTGCAAGCATTGGAGCCCAACGGCTCTCTCCTGCTATTCTTCCCCCATCAGTCATCACTCACTCACCATCATCCATGTATATGTGGAGCTAGGATATTTTTGCCTCAATCTTTTCCCTCCAACTTGACTAGCAGCCATTGCATTATCCTTCATTAGCTCATGGTAGCAAATTCCATAAGTTTTAACTGTGTGCTGTGTGAAGAAGCGCTTCATTTTTTCCATCTTGAATATCCCAACAGTCATCTTCATTAGATGACTCAGGGGCCTAATACTGTATGAGTGGGAGAAAAACGTAGCTCGTACCTGCTTTCTCCATAGCGTACATGATTTTTTAAATGCCTGTATCATTTCCCACTTTACTCCCTCCCCTGCCTCTTCCAAAAAAGATATTGTAACTTTTCCTCATAGTGGGACTAGCCCAGTTGCAGCCATTTTGGTTTTCCGTTTTCTGCACTTTTTCCAGCTCTACAGTATCCTTTCTGATCCAAATTGTACACCGTATTTCAGGTGAAGTTATACCATAGATTTGAATAAAGGCATTACAATAGTGCCAAATTTTATTTTTCGATGCCTTTCAAATGATCCCTAACATAGAATTAGCATTTTTCATAACTGCCACACTGGTTTGACATTTTCATTGAACAATTAATTCATCACAATCAATGTTAGAAACGTGATTAACAAATATAATAAATAAGAACAACCTCATCCCTGTCCTGATCATTCACCACCATCCCATACCCCCATCAATGTGGGGTTAGTAAATTTTTTGCTTCAGTGCTCACCTTCTTGCACTTACCTATCTTGAATCGCATTTGCCATTTTAATGCCCATTCACTCAGTTTAGACATTCACTTTTGGAACCGCTTGCAATCCCTTTTTTTGCACTCTCTTTCTGGTTTTAACCACCCTGAATAATTCTGTGCCATATGCAGACTTGTCTGCCTCACTTCTTATGTGGATCATTTATTAACAAGTGTGGAGGCACTGCTCCTACTACAGGTCCTTGCGGGGAAATTCCTTCCACTGTGAGAAAAGTCAATCCATAAAGGGCTTGTCCTCTTACCCTGTGATTGCTAATTTTACTCAGGCACATTTAGTGGGGAACATCATCAAATATTTGTTTGAAAGCCCAAGTATACATTGCTGATTCAAACAGCACATAAGAATGTGAGTTACCATTTTAAGTGCAACTCACAATGCTGTCAAAACCACACCTTGGAACATTCAAGCTGATTGTTTGATTCTGTGCCACCCATCCATGATCTGAGTTTTGTTTTTAATCCTTCTGACATACACAATTCTAACATGGGTTGTATATTTCGTAAAGCAGCACATTTCTGTAGGCATCTTTGTCTGTCTAGGATATTACCTAACTGTAGATTTGTGAGGAACGAAATTATTAGCAAAAAGTGTGAGAAGCCATGACTATAACAGCATTTCCACTCAGTGATTAGGGATAACAAGGAAAAAGAGAGAAGGACTCTATTTCAGCCAGATGCAGGTGGTGCATTTAGGTAATGGGGTATGACTGAGACAAGCATTGCCACTCCTGAAATTGTCCTGTGTTAAACTTCAAAAATAGAACAAGAACTATAATGAAGAACATGAGCGCTTGACTTGGACATGGAAATTCTTCAGCCTGGGTTTCATGTCTGTAAAATCGGAATAATACTTGCATGGGTTACCTGCATATGTTATCAGATTATGTAAAAGCCACCACTAGCTCATCATGCAATATGATACTTGTATAGAACAAGACAGAAAACGCTGAAAGTCACCTTTCTGGCTTGCGCAGTGGAAATTGTTTAAAAAGCACTCAAACTTGAAAGAGTTAAAAAAGCACTCAACCCTTTTGCAGCATCTTTGTATCTATGCCCTTAACCATTAGTTGCATGGTTGTCAAAAGTAATTTACTCTCTCAGAGAACCCTTTTCTGTAGAAATCTGTGGTACTGGAACAATATGTAAGTAAAGGGATGCTGTTGAAACACTCAAAGGGTGTTTTCATTTAACGAAAGGACCAGACATGGAAACCATAGAAATGAATTCAAGTGGCTTCTGCTCATAACTTGCCACTTTTTCTTTTGAATGCAGAGCTCAGAGTTAGCCTTCCAAGATTCTGCTGGCTTCGGAAGCATGCCAGAACATATATTGTGTGTCCTGAGAGCAATTTATAGTGTCCTCATTTAAAAATGTATATAAGTAATCCAACCAGAGCACCTACGTAAATAATGTTCAGTGAATACCTGTATCTAACTAGTTTCTTTCATGTGTTGCATAAAGTAGCACAATAAACATGTAGCTTTTTTATGGCCATTTGGTGCCAATCCTAGGTCTTCCCACACAGGTTTAAATGTCATTTAAGTCATTTAAGTGACTGACCTCAGCCCTAAAGCTGTTTGTTTGGAAGTAAACCCCATTGGTTTCATTAGGGCCATTGCACACATGCATCTCAATCACTTAAGTGCATGAGTGAATAAGCCAAAGTAGACTTAATACCATAGGCAAAGAAAACTACTTTTGTCTCAGATACAGTATTTTTGGATGAAGTTGAGTTGGACTAGCTGTTAGCAATGAAGTGACAGAGCACGTAGGTGTGACTTCGTATATAGCACATCTGTAACCAGAAACGTATAATGAGAGGAGAATTCTCTGTAAACCAGGGGTTGGCAAACTACGTCTCTGGGCCAGATCAGGCCCACCCGGCCATTTAAGAACCCACCACCCGCCACAAAGCCGAGACTCTCGGCAATCGCAGCAGGAGGAAGAGGCCAAGCAGTGGTGGCTCTGGCACTCAAACGCCGTGCCTGGTTTACCTCAGTGGCTTTTGCTTGCTCACTTACCCCGATATCATTAATATTGTTATTAGTATTTGTATTGTTTTGTGCCCCCAGAAGCTGAGTGCGCATGGGGAGTTAGTTGGTGGAAGGACAAAAATCCTCTTTCCTCTCTTTCTCTCTGCTTTCCCACCAGCCTTTCCCCTCTTGTTCTCCCTCTAAGTCAGGCCATTGGGGAAATAGTAGTAGTAGTAATAATAATAATCTTCTTCCCATCGCCATCGCCGCCGCCGCCCTAGTGCTCCTGTGGGCCAGAGACCAGAGTGGATGAGCTCACTCTGCCTACCCACCTCACAAAAAGTGGTGGCGGCAGCAGCTCTTTCTCTAGGCGGGGAGGAAGCCTGTTTCATGCCACCGCTGCCAACCCTTCGGCAAATGAGGCAGGCGACAAACCGGGAAGGTGGCTAGGGCTGGGGGGGGGACTACTTGCCCCCCTTGCCTCTTCTTCCAGCTCCACCCCCCCCCCTGGTGCTGCTTCCCCAGAGCTGCCATCTCTCCTTCGCCTCGGCTGTTCTCTGCATATTGAACTTGCTTCCCTTTTCTCTGTGGGGCGATTGTGGGTCTGTGTGTGGGTCTGTGTGTGTGTATGTTTTGGGGGGTGGCGGGAGGATGAGCAGCATGGTAGTGGGTGAGCTTGTCTGTTGAGGAGCCTTCCCCACCCTGCTTTAATGCACACTATTTTATTTTATTACACCTGCCCTTCCCCCACCCCATTCTTCCCAGTGTGCATAGGAATTCATTCATTATTATTTTTTTCAGCCCCCCACAAGGTCCAAGGGACAGTAGACCGGCCCCCTGCTGAAAAAGTTTCCTGACCCCTAGTGTAAATCATTTGTCAGATTATTTTTTTGATCATAACATCAAAACAGATTCCACACTGCAGACCCTTCCTTCAGTCTACAGCTCATTGTGCTCTGATGCATCTGTGGAGCTCCTAAAGAAATCAGGCTTTCCAAATTACATCAATTAATGCAGCAGCTCTATGTATCCATCCTTTTTCAGCTATGGCCCTTTGTTGAAATAATGAAGAAATGTCACATGTAGGTGTGTTGGAGTGCTTGTATCTACTAAAACATAGCAAATCTTTGCAATCAGGATGTTTGGGAATGCATGAAAACACTGGGCACTAAGCATGTATCTGAATGTTATGGCTTCCAAGCAAAATAATTTGGGGGAAACCTACTATGTAACATCTTTTCACAAGTGACAACTTTTGAAATGCACTTTATTTTTATATCACAAAGGTTATTATGTAGACTATTCCTAAATGGTTTGTTTTGTTGTTGTTTTAGCTCCTGCAGAACCTTTGTTGTGCAAGTTTGCAGATGGAGGACAAAAAAAGAGACAGAATCAGAACAAATATATACAGAATGGAAGAGCATGGCACCGAGAAGGCGAGGTGAGACTTGTAAGTCCTCCTCTCAACCTTTAGTTAGTGTGTGTGTGTGTGTGTGTGTGTGTCTATGGATGTGCATTAAAAAAATAATAGTCACAAAGAGATGTGCTGCCTTGGTGTCCTCCTGCATTGTTCAATGGAATATTACAATCCTTCATTCCGCTTCGTTGCTTGACATATTTAAATGCACTGTTTAAAATATTGGGCCATATTCAACCAACCTATTGTGTTAGCGGAAACCAGTGCTAGGGTTCCCATGAGTGCAATGGGAATTCCCGCCAGCAGTACTTCTCCCCCTACACACCCTCCCTGAATCTGTTCTTGAGGAACTGGAAAACTACCAGAACAGTGCACTATAGGAAGGGAGGGGAGATAATTCCATGAGCACACACATTTCTATCTCCTTAGTCCTATGTTGAGTACAACCCATTGTAATTATATGAATGCAACCCATTGTAAATATTTTATATGAATGTATTTTCTTTTGCTGTGTGTGTGTGTGTGTGTGTGTGTGTGTGTGTGTGTTTAAGGCTGACTTTTCTTAAATAATACATAGTAGCTCACAAACACTAGCAAAGTCAGTAGATAAATAGTTAACTATCTATAACCAAATCAGCATGATATAATTAATCAGGGGAAATCCAGGGAAGCAGAAAATCATCTGCTTTAGAAAAGCAAGATTCACTGACCCAATAGTCTTTATTTTTAAAACCAGCTTTTAACCTGGTGTCTGAAGGCAAATAACACTGGAGCCAGTTGGGCGACCCAATAAAATGGCTGCAAATACTGCCCCACTGCTAGTACATCACTCTAGAACAGCCTTTCTCAACCTGTGGGTCCCCCAATGTTGTTGAACTACAACTCCCATCACCCCTACCTAGCAAGGCTAGAGCTCAGGGATGATGGGAGTTGTAGTCCAACAACATCTGGGGACCCACAGGTTGACAACCACTGCTCTAGAACTTACTGCACATAATTTAACATCTCAGCTGTGTTCCTGCACACTGTTTTACATGCATGTAAGCTGGGCCTTTTAGAGTTTTCATCAAGGCACATCTTACCAACAGCTTCTCAAAAGAGATGGTACTTTCTTTATTTAAGGTATTTATAAGCCGCTTAATTACAAAAGTTTCTTAGTGGTGCACATAAAAATAATAAAAAATTATACAGTGGATACACACATGGGTCCAATGGTACTTTGGTGTATAATTGCAGAGTGGCCATTGCAACGTAATAGAAGCAAAACTCTCCTGGTGTTGTAGGGAATGAGGAAGCCCTTGTGTATTCAGAAGCTCCATGTCCTTGCAAGAAGCTTCTGGATTGGGTCCATAATCTTTTAATGCATAAGGGAGATCCAAAACAGGTTACTTACTGCATATCACTTGTGCCAACAAAATTTCACAAAACATAAGGCAGTACTGGCAACTTTGACTATTTCAGACAGATGGGCTAGTGCTAATGTTTTGGTTTGGAGTGGTAGCCAATTTTTTCATTGAGTATATGTTTTATCCCTTTCCTAAAGGCTGGAATGACACTTACGTATGATCCAACTACAGCTGCTTTACAAAATGGGTATGTACAATCAGACAATAAATATAAGTTATTCCATGGTACCCTTTTAAAGGTATTAATAAAGGTGTTTGTGCTTTTAGATTTTATCATTCGCCATACAGTATTGCAACAAACAGAATGATCACTCAGACGTCGATCACGCCATATATTGCTTCTCCAGTTTCTGCATACCAGGTCTGTATTTCAAGATGGAAGGATAAGCTATTAAAATACTTGGTAGGAATTTGTGTAGAGCTCACATGAAGGCTTTGTGGAATGCAATACCTTACCATTTTTGTCATTCTATGTATAAAACAGCCGGAGACAGAAAGGGAAACACAAGAAACTTGCTTTTGAAGTATTGGTTTCCTGTAGAACAGAAATCAGTGTGTGGAGTATGATGAAATAGAAGCTTGTCTGCTTAATTTTACTGCTAAGGCAGATGTCATTATCTTTTTTTCAGTGAGGAGATGAGTAATGGCAAGACAAGCTTCTGTGAAAGAGAGCTTGCTTACCACTTTCAAACATATCCTGCAAGTGCACAGTAAGCTCCCCCCAAAACCTGGTTCAGGCCAGCAGTTTTAAATACACACTGCCTGGAGGTGCAGGGACACTCTGAAGAGCTAAAGCGAAAGACCTCAGCCAGTCTCAATGGGGAGAGATGGATGGTTGCAAGGAAGCAAATGTCCTGCTGTTTGCTTTCCTTTGACTCAGCTCAGTACCCCACACATAGAGGATTTGGCAATGAAGGGGGAGAGAGAGCTTGTGTTCATTCCCTGATACCAAGACAAGTTGCTACAGTGGCTCAGAGTCGATGAGGGTGGTGAGCAAGCTCCCCTTCTAGCCCCAAACTCTTCACAGGCGGTTTCTGTGGAGGTCTGACCCTACATCCCATGTGTTCTCAGGACACTTTACCAGCCTCCCCAGGATTTATAGGCCGCTAGATTAGGAGAAATAGGTGGGAAGTGGTAAGGGGAATCCTGCTACTCCATTTACTCTAAACCTCTCTTGAGTCCCTTTGTGAGTCTCTTTGTCTTTCTCTTTCTAAAGACACTGAGCATGGGAAAGAGGCATGGTTTGGGAAGTGGGTTGAACTGCTGTGGGTGAAGGTTGTCCATGCACACTTCCCCTCATGCTTCCAGGAAATATTTCTGGTAGCAAAGGTCAAAGTTGTGTGTGTTAACACTTGGCCCATTAGAAGAGGAAACTGTTCTGGTTTCAGGGAAGAGAGCTTTGTTCAGCCAACACAAGATCCTGCGGCTCTCCTCAGGGTTAGGATAGGCTGAATGCTGGGCTGGTCACAAAGAGGACGGTAAACCCCCCTGCCCTCACTGGAGCTTCCATACAGAGAAGGGACTCTGGGGACATCTGCATCACATCTCATTTGGGTATGTTAGCCACTTCCCCAGAATTCTCCTGCCTGCAAGATCCCAAAAGCAACAGAATAGGAGGGCTCAAGAGAACATGCAGTGAAAAGTCATGGGTGAGATCAAAGAACAGAGCCTCTGCCTCTCCACTTCTCCACTAACCTTCCCAGAGCTAGGTACAGGAGGGAGTGGTAGAAGGATGCATCACAACTCTCCTCTTACTTCAGGTCCTCAGTTTGATTTTTTTTTAAAAGGCAAATTTTACTTACACTTGGTTTTCCAGTCAGTCTCTAAACCTACCAAACTGCCAACTCAGTATGTTGTTCTAATTCTAATCAGTACTTATTGGAAAAGGAAAGCAGCATTTAAACACTCTTGTTTAGTTATCCAAATGAAGAAGGATCTATGGCTGCAGTTGTATGTTGTGGAATAGCTTCTTCTCCATTACCCCGCCTCCCAATTTCCAGCTGTTCCTTATCAGACCTAAGGAACAATTTCCCCTAGTTTCTTGAATCTCTACTTTTCCCAACTAGCTGTTACTTTTGCGGAAGATTTCCCCCTCCCTTCAAAAATAAAAGCAGAATAGCTGCTGAGCATATTTATGAGAATCTTCTGCAGTTAACCTGCCATCGCAGTTGGGCATTCTACCAGGGCTCAAGCCATCTCTGATAATGCAAATCTCAGTCAGTTGGAGAGAGAGGAAACAGATGTTACCACTTAGCAGAACCACTCCCTCTCCATGCTCTCTGAGAAAAGCACACAGAGAAGATCACATCCTGTACTCTGGCTGTCTTTGTGATGTCGGAATAGGATTGTCAGTGTTCGGCTTGCTGCATGCTGAGTAAACGTGAATATTGAACTGATCATACTTTTCATTCCAGTTCTTCCTAAGAGTGAACTTGAGGAACTGGAGATTTCTCTCTTTACTCTCTGTGCCATACTACCACCATCTCAGATCCTCAGAGCTTCTGTTGAAATTGTCTGTGCATAATATTTTTTTTTGGGGGGGGGGGTGCACTTAATAAAAGAAAGGAGAAGGCTGTGATTTAATTCAGGCTTTTCCCATTCTTGTGCTTCAAAAAGGGTTATTGCAATTCTTAGCACTTGTAGGCAGTAATGAAGGCCAGAACAATGAGTTAAGATGAAAGCATGATGCTTTGAAATGTGTGTAATATATACATTAAAGTTGTGAATATTGTTTTCTTAACAAAACAAAACCTTTTCATTATCTACAGAGCCCTTCATGGATGCAGCCTCAACCATATATAATGCAGCATCCTGTAAGTTTGCATACTTTCACCTATGTCAGCTTAGGATCAATATTCTTATTTGTTCCTCATTTTCATTAGTTATTTCTTTCTCTGGTGGGCGCTATTTCTTAATGCCCACACTAAATAATATCCAACTGGTATGGCTTTCTGCAGCCCAATAATAGATAGCCTAGTCTTATGCCAAGTCTTCCTAGCGTGAACAGTAGAATCTTGATGGGTGTCTATTGAATTGATTCTGGCAACATCCAATGGAATGAAGTAATAACTGGGAGTAGTAGAGGGGGGAGAGGGAAAGCTGTGCAATGGGGGCCAGGAACCTGTGGCTCTGCAGATATTGTGGATGACAACTTCCATCATTTCTGACCATTGGCTGTGTTGGTTGGGGCTCATGGAAGTTAGAAGTCAAATTTTGATTAAAAGACAGAGGTAAAGAAGAGGTTAATGTAAACAAAAAGCTGCTTGGTCCTTCTAGTATTGTCTACACTGACTAGCAATGGCTCTCCAGGTCAGGGTCTCTCCCAGTCCTACCTGGAGATCCTGGAGATCCAACCTTGGATTTCTGGCATGTAAAGCAATTGCTCTACTAGTAAGCTACAGTCCTTCCCCAGGTAAAAGAGCCAAGGTAATTAAGAGTTTCTTGTTGAAGAAGCATATGCACGCACCTGTACAGAGCAGGGGAGGAACAAAGCTCCATTAACATATAAATATCGCACAGACTATACATGCCTCTTAATCTCCTACATTGTACTGCTGCATGGCAGATGCAAAAGAGAACAGTATTCATACAGCAATGACAATACACATAAAGGTTTCTTGTGTTAATGTATGCAGTGTCACGGCTTGCAAACAATAGCACTTTAGAATCTAGCATAGACAAAGTATTGGTGTTGATCTCCGTACAGCTATCAAAATCCGAATCATCTTTGATTATGCCTTTTCTACATATGAAAGCAAATGCAATTGTCTTGGACACTTAGATTCTCTTGATACTTCCTATTAGAATAATTAGAATAGCTGGATTCATCTCTCACAAGTGCAATGATAGCACTTAACAAATGTTCCAAAATAATAAACAATATGCAAATCGAAAGCAAAGCAGTTAAAGACAAGGCACTGAGATTGCTGGGCTATTATGCTGCATCATGTAAGCCTCCCACAGATGTATAGTTCTGACACACAAAAGCTCCCTGTCTGTGGTCTCTAAAGGTTAGGGTTTGACTTTTTCTATGTGCACATTTTTGACACTGAATTTAATTTAAAGAAACTTGCAACCTATGGGGCAGGGATATCCCCCCACCCCCCAGTATTTGTGGAACACAATGCTTGTGTTTTAATTCCTTACCCCAGTACAGTCTGCAGTTCTCAAATGACTTGGTCAGAAAAAAATCCTATAGGCAGAACATAAAGAGTCCAGCCAGATTAGACCAAAGGTCCATCTAGTTCGGCATCTTGCTTCTCACACTGGCCAGCCAGATTCTTCAGGAAAGCACATAGGCAGGAAGGACATGGAGGTCATAGTTCTTCATTCCCTTACTCTTTGAGAGCTGCTCCAGATTAAGGTGGTTGGGGGGTACTTTAAGTTGGGTACTTAAAGAAAAGCAAGTTTAAGCCATGGATAACAAATCACCATGCATGTTTTGGGTTGCCTGCAGTCTGTCACTGGCTGCTGAATTTTTCACAAGGTAAAATGATAAAGGAGGTGTGATTGCAACTGATTTTCTCAATACCAGTTAAAATCCATGCCCATACTTGGAACGTAGTAGGCTGAATCCAGCATTACAAAAATAGGGGACGGGCTTTCCTGCTCCTTACCCACTGCAGAACACACGCAACACATCAACCACCTGCAAACCTCTCCTGAGTGTCAGAGGAGCCACTGAATACTTGGAATGTGTCAGGAGAAATTGCTGGTAATTAGGCAAAGAAGCTTGTGCAGTCAGATATCTGCTTCGGTGAAACTGGGCAGAGCCCATATTCTTCTGTACAGTGCCCAGTATAACATCAATCTCCTTTAAAGTCCTAGCTGGGAATAACTTTAATAGCTGATTCCAAAATTTCTCCAGTTTAATATAAAAGAAAACTTTGTTAGCATTGCATTCCAAACACATAGTCTTAACGCAAAACCTTTTGGAGTATGTTGAACCCCTCAAACTGAACTCAAATTCTTTTGTGGGATATCAGGAAATCCTGGAGGAAGTAAAATGGAGGTGAGGGTTGGTGAAATAGTAGGTTCATAATCGGGGGTAGTGGGGTGGTGGGTGGGAAGAAACAACAAAAATACCTAAGGGAAATATTAGGCGCCTAATAAAATCACTGGAAGGGGTTCAATGTATTTCAATACCCTAATAGTGTTCTTTTCCCCTGGAAGAATGTTATAAATAAATAAAAACAATGTTGTTTGTTTGCATCATGAGAGTGTTAAGATAAAGCCAACTTGGAGCAGAATTAATCCCCTAGGATAAAATTTTGTTCTCTGGCACAACAGACCCATGCAGTGCTTTGTAACAAGTGTTTGTCTTGAGATATAAACAAGCAGGGAAGTGAGAATATTTCAAGGACTGCGGGGAGGGGGGAGAAATCCAATGAGATGCAACTGCAAAACATGGAATTTTATACACGATAATGAAGTTCCTGGTGATAGATTGGATCCCAATTAGCTTTGCTAGTTTTGTTTTTTCCCATTCATTTCAGTAGGGGAACCCCTGATAACTAGAATCTCTAGGCACTGAGAGGGTTAGACTGACATCACTGTAAGACGTTATCCCATGAATGAACTGTAGTTTCATAAGGGAGCTGCAGTTCAGAGTAGAATTTTTTCTGCTACAAATCACATGGGTTCTTGGCGAAAAACACAAACTAGAGTGATTCATAGGTGCAGGATTTCATGTGTACCCTAAAGTCTTTTCTGACTCATAGATGGATCTTACTATTACTGTATTTGTCACATAACCATGTTTTGCTATCAATGAAGTGTTTCAATTGCATGCACCTTTACAAAAGAAAAATTGAACATGTGTCAGTAAAATGTAAACCAACAGAAGCTGTGTACAACTTTACTGCTTTAATCTGAAACAATTTCCCCCCGCTCTTACAGGGTACTGTATTAACTCCTTCCATGGACCACACCATGTCACTGCAGCCTGCATCAATGATAAGTCCACTGACACAGCAGATGAGTCACCTTTCATTGGGCAGTACTGGAACAGTACGTGGCAATTCTAATAATAATAATAACACCCAGAAAAAACTGACATATTTACTATATATTCTGCCCATAGGAAAGACATTTAGAGTATTCCATCTGTCACATTTTGTTTTCACTGACCAGTAATTGCATGTGCATTATAAATCCATTTTCTATTGCAATGCATCTTAGTCACTTGGGGAAATTTTACTTTTAATATTAAAGAAGTAAAACTTGGCTACTATTGACAGCTTTGAGCAGTGTAAGGCTGAATCTTACCGATCTTCCTTTATCAATCAGAAAAGAGGGGATGTGGGACTTGGATGAGGTTCTCCACCAAAATGTGTGATCTGAACTGTCAATGCTGATAACACTACTGTGGATGTATGTTTTTGGATCACAGCATAAATCATCCTGTCATCTCCTTGTCCCTAGGCTGGAGATAAGAATTGGCATTGCCAAATGGACCCTCTGTCCTAAAGGAAGATGTATTGCCAGTGTCTTTAGAAATATCACTCTTAGCAGCAATTTTGAGAAGACCCAATTCCTTTTCTTCTTACATCCTAAAGCAAAAACAAAAACCAATGCTGTTGGGCTTTCTATGTGTTTTAAATTATTTGGGTGGTATCCAAAGACACGCTAATGCATGTGGAGGGCATGCATCATTGAAGGGCTGCATTATGTTGCTGGAATGCTGCATAAGAAAAGTGAAATTCAAAGATGGTCTTTTCTGTGCAACCTCATGTAAAGGAAGTGTTGTGCAACCTGTTTATTAGATCACACTTTTGAAAGCATTTGTGGAACACTACTAGTGGCTTAGGGACATGGGTGGTGCTGTGGGTTAAACCACAGAACCTAGGACTTGCCGATCAGAAGGTCAGCGGTTCGAATCCCCGTGACGGGGTGAGCTCCCGTTGCTCAGTCCCTGCTCCTTATAACCTAGCAGTTTGAAAGCACATCAAAGTGCAAGTAGATAAATAGGTACTGCTCTGGCGGGAAGGTAAACAGCATTTCCGTGTGCTGCTCTGGTTCGCCAGAAGCGGTTTAGTCATGCTGGCCATATGACCCGGAAGCTCTACGCTGGCTCTCTCGGCCAATAAAGCGAGATGAGCGCCGCAACCCCAGAGTCGGTCACGACTGGACCTAATGGTCAGGGGTCCCTTTACCTTTACCTTTACTAGTGGCTTATCTCCGATCCTTTCACATTTGTTTTGGGTCGAACCATCTGTTGTGTGTATTAGTTTCATTTAGCTGAATACATTAATCTCTTTTTCCTTTGCAGTACATGCCTGCCACAACAGCTATGCAAGGAGCCTACATACCCCAGTACACACATGTTCAGACAGCAGCTGTTCCAGTCGAGGTAGTTTTTCTTTTTAATTAATGAGAGAGTCTTTTAGTTAAAATCCATCATTTACATCGTACATAATGTTTCAATAAATGTAACTTGCTGAAATGACATCAGTGCTGCAATAAGCAAAAGATGTCATTGGTACGAATCCTGTATCTGCCACCCCCACCCCCCAAGTGCTCTTCAGGAAGGGATATAAACTATGGAAGATGCACAGGCAGTCAATGATAAACCTCAAGGCAAATTTACCCTTTGTAATATCACAGCTAATAATTAGATGCTGTGTGTCTCCTACTTATAATTTCTTTTCTTACAGGAAGCCAGTGGTCAACAGCAAGTTACAGTAGAGACGTCCAATGATCATTCGCCATATACTTATCAGCAAAACAAGTAATTGTGAGGTAAAGTTGCTTTCATATTTCTTTGAAAAAATTAATTGGAGGGAAAATACTCTTCATGTAGTATATTCAGACACTTCCAACCATTTTCTGGATCCTTTTTGACGTTCACTTAATAATGCAACAAATTGAGAAGCTGCATGCATGTTCCATAGATGCCGTACACTTGGTACATTGAACATCTTCAGAATATCTGTGACTTACCAAAGTTGGCTTGTATGAACTATCAGTTTGTCAAACGTATTATAAAAGTGACTTAACAACTCCAGATAATGTGATTTACCAAGTTCTCTGATTATGGTTGTTGCAGCGAATTGTTTAGTGCACTGAGCTACTGGATCTATAATTTTCATTGGACCACTGACCCATCCCCATATACATTAAAACATTTTTTACAATAAGCTTTTAAGATAAAGGCACCACCTAAATATCATACATTTGTTATTCAAATAATAAATTTTTTTACTTGTACCCTACCCATCTGACTGGATTGTCCCAGCCACTCTGGGCGGATTCATTGCTTCATACATGAGATACTTCATTGCTAATTGAAGATAGCAGCAGTACTTTAACGAGTTAGTGGCAAAGAGAAGCACAATCCTATAGGAAAGTCTGTGCCTGTGAATAGGAGGACAACAAAGTAGGTGCCAGGCAGATCTCTCTAGGGAGGCCAGAGAGCACCACCACAGAGAAGGCTGCTGACCTTGCCTCACAAGGCAAGAGAACCTGCAGAGCATCTTAGCTGTAGCTACAGGCACGCACATATGGAAGCAAGTGGCCCTTCAAGTATCCTCATCCTAAGTCACAAAGGACTTTTAAAGGTCAAAGTCAGTTCTTTGAATTGGACCTGGAAATGGATGGGTACAACTGCAACTGGCATGGTGATGATGGGCATGATCCTAATGGTGGGCATGACCCTAATGCCCAGTGTCACTTAGTTATCTCGCAACTGCAATCTGAACTAACATCAATATTCAATGTATCTTCAATACATTTGAGTGTTGACCCTGAGGAACTTGAGTCTTTTTGAAAACCTTATCTTATTGTAACTTGGTCATGAATCTGCCCCACAACAACATCCTCTGCCCTGCACATAAGGCCTATTTGAAGGATCCAGCCTGCATTTGTGATTGTAAGTTGTTTTTAAAAGCTTGTGATGTGTTTTAAATTGTTGTAATGCACCCTGAAATCTTAGGGTGAAGTGGAGGTAATAAATTAAGTGGATGATATTGATGTGGAAAAGGATGTCTCCTTCCTCTATGCTCAGATCAGTATAGCTTCTCCATTGTATATGCTTTATGCAGTCCCAGGAACCAGAAGTACAAACCCTTTGGCAAAAGTAACCACATGCAGAAATCTGCCTGTACATACACAGGCACAAAAAATATGTAGTTATCTGCTTTTTTCTATTTCTAGACTTGCATAGTCAGGTCACACAGGCTATAAATACTATGAATCAGAAGAGTATAACTGAATTCTACTTTTTCTTTTTCTATCCTTTTCAGAAATGTGTTGTTGACCTCGCCTGGAGAAGGATGCAAAGGCTGAAACAATCATGGATTTTACTGATCAATTGTGCTTTAGAAATTATTGACAGTTTTGCACAGGTTCTTGAAAACGTTATTTATAATGAAATCAACTGAAACTATTTTTGCTATAAGTTCTATAAGGTGCATAAAGAAAAAGAAAAAAAATCCTTAAATTCATCCTAGTAGCTGTTTCCCTCCCCCTCCCCCCCCTTGAACAGGTTTATTTTAGTAAGAAATTTTTTATCAAGTATTAACGACGCAAAAAATAAAATAAAATAAAGGTAAATAATTAAATAAATGGGGGGGATCTGTCCATGCGCAGATTGCAATGGAGACATGTTCATGTGCATGACAGAATCAGTCTCTTGGTTTGTTTTTGTGTTTTTTTTTAACCGTATTAAGATTTCGTTTTTGTTTTTTGAAGTTTAAACTAGTAAAAACATCCATGCCGATGTTCTGTGCTTGCCGTGTGAGTGTCGCTATAGTGCAGTGTTGCAGTTGTAGGGTCTATTTTCATAGCTTTCTCTCTCTCTCTCTCTCTCTCTCTCTCTCTCTTTTTCTTTTAAGGTAGTGTGAAGTGTCTTATCCTTTTTCTATCAATTCCAATTTGCCTTAACTCTTTTAATGCTGTAGCTGTTTCAGTACGTAGTCCAAACTAATGGTGTAGAATGCTTTTGACCAAATGAGCTGGTCTATTATGCCTTGTAAAACAGCAGGATAGGGCTTTTAACAGGTAGTCGATTAAAATTGCTGAAAAAATTGGCTTTTTAAAAATGTGTAGTAGGTGTTTTTAATGATTTTGTTTCCCCTCACATAATAATGTAAGGTTGTGAAATACAGGATTGGGGGGTAGGGAAATGTTTTGTGTGAAACACATTTTCTGACTGGGGAAATTTTAATAGGATAAATTGTTTGTAAGGCCTTATGCCAATTAGTTTTCCTCTGCTAGTTAGGAACTCTGCTGTATGATGCAATGTAAAAAAAAAAAAATCTTTTTGCCTTTTTCCAGAAGATAATTGATGTTCTAGTTTTAGGGTGGGGGAGTTTTGGGGATGGGGAATCCACAGAATGTTTCTGTCCTTCCTTTCTAGTAATGAATAGTGCTTTAGAATGATGCTGTGCAGAGAAAATAGCAAATAGAAGCGTTTGCTTTTACAGCAAAGGCGGAAGCTAAAAGACTTTTTTCAAAACATAAGCTGAGATGTAAGTAGAAAACATACTAGATTGGGTACTAGCTCTCTATATTAGGTAAATAAAGACTTGGCACTTTTTAAAGGTAACTTTACCAAAGAACAAAGAGCCAGTAACCAATAATTCTGATTTTGTCTCAGCAGTTATGTCTTCTGTACTCTTTTAATTTTGTTGCCGGACCAGTTTGCGGTTAGAAGAATGTGCCTTTTTTTGTACATTTGCATTTAGGTTTTATAATTTTTAATTGATGTATGGACACAAACAAACAAACAAAAAGCATGAAGGAAGACTTGGATCCAAGCAGTGCCACACTTTACATCATCACTACAAGTGTTAAGTGTAAAGAAGAAGAAGAAGAAAATACAATTTTGAAACTATGAAATTCCTGATTTAACAAATACACTGTTATTTGTACTTTTTACATATTAGATGATAAAACTCACTGCTATTAAAGCTCATTTTATTATGATCGCATGTGTATTAAATCAAACGGTAAATTAAGTTGTCTTCCAAAACTGTGTACTTGTCTGGTCAGCTGTGTATGATCAGTTATCTACCTCAAGGCTTATTTCCTTTTGTAATGGGACAGGTTGCTGGCCCTCCCTGTTACCACAGACCAAATCATCCTAGCTCAGGAGCTAGGCCTAAGCAATTCTTTCTTTTCACTTATTTTTTTTTAAAGTTTTTAAATTTTATGTGAGTATTCAAGTACAGATGTCAGTGACATTTCATAGTTTCAAAAGTCAATGCTGCTCTGAGAAGTGTAGATTCTAGTAAATTACATAGTCATAAGAAATGTGTTTGTTTCTTTTTGTTTTTGTTCTTTTGTTTTTTTAAAAAAAAAGTTTTAAAAGTTGTGGTATTATTGGTTCTATGCTCCCTGGAATTGACTGCTTTGTCAAAGTTCAGACTTCTTGCAACTCATTCCCTATAGCTGGTGTATTTCCAGATGTGGGGGAGAAGATGTGGGGGCAGGCAGATATTTGCTACTTGATGTTTTATTTCAATTAGCTAAGCATTAGGGTTAGAGGGAGGGAATAGAAGCTGCTAGAAAAGTCTGAACTAAGTGCCATACTCATTATCTGGGTAAGATTTGCAAAATGTAACCTCTGTACATAAAGAAATAATCAGTTACTTAAACATCACATAGTAGACAGCCATTAAATTATAAAAAAAATAATTTATGAAGAAAGACCTTTTGTACAGATTGAAAAAAAAAGATTTTCATAGAGATATCTATATGATCAAGAGAGTTAATTTTTTTATTTTTGTTTTACTAGTGCCACAAACTTGCCAGTGGTAACTTATTTGTCCGGTTCAAGATACTCTGTCATTTTGTTTCCTAGGACTTGTTGTTAAATGCCAAAAGACATTTTTGAACTGTAAATTTGATTAGATCATTAGTTTTTTTCTGTTTTGTTTCTTTTGAAAACTTTTGAATAAAAAAGATCAAAATATAAACTTTTTATGTGTGTTTTTTAACAGTGGGTGGAAACAAGCTGCTGAACTTTATAATTGAAAAGAAAATGGGGGGGGGGGCTAAGAAAAAATATTACTTCTTTCTCAGGTGAATTTACGTAGGCTTTATTGAAATGAATAGTAACTTTCTCAAACTGTAATATATTATTCTCAAGGAAGAAATGCTACATAATGTAACTAACATAAACGACCAGCTGCCATAAATGAAACAAGGAGCATTTGTCTCTTCAGTGTCCTTCCATTCCAGACCCAGCAATTTTTTGGAATATATGGTATCAATAAGCCTCTCACATAATTCTAACCTCATCTAAAATAGTGACAGTGTTTCCTATTTATCTTACAATAGTAAAAAGCACATCAAAGGATGTTGGCCAAATATGTAGGAGGAGTTCTTTCAACTTTAGCTCACTTGGCAAGCCTCTACTCTGGGTGGTAACTTCAGAGAACTTGTTCCTTGCACCAGGACATATGATCCCTTGTATATAGGAAGGCCCAAGAAAGGGCACTCTCTGTGGCAGTCCCTTAGCTGTCAGATCAGATCCGATCAGAGCACAAATTCAGTCAGGCTTGCTTTAGGAAAGTGTGTGAGGGAAGTTATCTAGTGACCTGAAGCGAGCCCTGGCGAATTGCCTGTGCCGCCTATAAGAACTGGCTTGATAGGACAGTTGCTCCCTGTCAGTAGATAACCCTTCCACAGAAGCATCTTGCCATTAAAAGATTTTATCTCCATGCTTGGCCTATAATGGGATCTGGCTAAGACAATTGGGTGATGGGGAGTAGGAAATTCATGGGCATGGGTTTTGGATGCATTTAGATCTCTGTATATTCCTTTATTTACTTTTTAAGCCTGTTAAATTCATCAGTGGGTCAGGACAGGAAAGATTAACGTACTGCTTCTGCGGAACTCAGCTTCTTGTCCATTTTTCATTCTATCAGCCACAGGGTGAGTTAAAACCTTTTCATTCCATGAGAATCAAGATTCTCCCCAAGGACTCATTTGAGACATTCCACAATGTCTTAAGAGCCAGTGTGGTGTAGTGGTTAGGAGCAGTAGACTCGTAATTTGGTGAACCGGGTTCGTAACTCCACTCCTCCACATGCAGCTACTGGGTGACCTTGGGCTGGTCTCTCAGCCCCACTCACCTCACAGAGTGTCTGTTGTGGGGGAGGAAGTGGAAGGAGATTGTGAGCTGCTTTGAGACTCCTTAGGGTAGCGATAAAGCCAGATATCAAATCCAAACTCAACTCTTCTTCTCTTCTTAATGCCACCAAGACAAAAAGATAAGTGCCTTGAAATGATACAAGGTGGTACCGCCTGGATGAATGGACCAAAGGAGTATATCACACACTTTTTCACACTTTCTTCAACAAACAGATTAGGGATACCCAACTTTAGGGTATCTAAAGGGGGGGGCACATTTCGAAACTCTTGTGGGCACCCATTTCAAAGAAGAAGAACTGGAAATGCCCCGAACCTTTTCTCAGTTCCCTTCTTTCACCAAGAGGCAAAATGTCTATTTCTCTCCAGGATAAATAAAACATGTTTGGGGGACTTTCCAGCTTAAAAAAAACAATAGGAGGGAAAAACCCTCCATGCTTTTTTAAAAAAAATATGGAAGGGTAGGAGGACTTGGTGGGCACCAAGAGGATGTTTAGGATGTCAATGTGTTCATAGGTGCCATGTTGGAGCCTTAGAATTAGATACTTGTCCATTGTACATCTCCTAGTAGATGCCCATAATATGTTACAGGAAAGCATTTGTCTGCAAATGTATAGCAGACACATTTCTGAGATCATTGGCCAAGAATGGATCCTGGCCCACATACTGTATGCAGTGGCTCCCTGTATCCCCTCTGTTCACAACATCAGGATATCTAATATAATACAAAACTCGGCTGCCGCGTGAAGTGTGAGTTGTCCATTAGAGGGGAAGGGAATTTATTTTGTATATTCTCAGTGGCTCTCCCAACCGTTAAGTGTTCATATTTGTGCTTTGTTGAAATCTTTGACTCCAACACTGATTATTCACATTGCATTCTTAAGGGCAACGTTAGAAGTGAGGGATTTGCTGGTGGGAGGATATTGCTTCAGTCTGAAAGGGTGTGGGGGAAGGAGCTTCTGATCAGTTCCAGTCAATTCCCTTCCTGAAAATATTTTGCTGATGAAATAATCCACCAGTTATCTCTGGGAAAACAGTTCAGGACAAAAAGAACACACCACCGCCTGTATTTCAGCCAGTGAATGGGATCCTCATTGATTCCAGATGGCAGTCACATGACCAGCACTAGTTATGCACAAAGAGAAAGATCCTTTATGAAAGCTGCTCTGAATTCCTGAACATAAAAATGGGGGAGTTGAGGGCAAATGTACAAATGCTCTGCTCTAAAGGTCCTCTTTGCCTTTAGGGCTGCTTATCCCAGAAGTGTCTTCATTTTAGTAGCAGCCACAGAATTTTCCTCTGAGCTATTTTGGGACCAGGGTTGGGGAGGGGGAAGGGGGAACAGACATGGAACAAATCCATTATCTTTCCCAGAAGGGAATGGGATTTCAATGGCTTTACTCTCATTAGCCACTAGAGGGCAACTTCATTTCGTTAATATGCAAACAATATGTTACTTGTCCATTTATATATCTGGAATATATATTTCAATACCTGTCGGGGAGGAGACTAAAATGTAGTTTTTATACAGAACATTGTTACCTTCCACTGCCTTCAGAAGCTTGAGGCATCCATCCTTAATTGGAGGGAAAAGGTTGCCTTGGTGACATATATTTAGAACAATTTTTGAAACAGCTTAACTAATTTAAAGGACATATTTTTTCTGACTTGATCCTGAAATAATAAATAACACAGGATTGTCATCAAATTATATCATATACTGCAAAGTGGACTGCTTCAATAAAAATAGTAATTAGATTATTACATTACATTATATCTCAAATGCCAAATAACTGAGGGTCTCTGGGCACCAAAGCAGAACAAAATAATGGTTCCCGTAAAACTAGCTTAACACCACAAGAAACTTCAGCAGAAATCACACTACAGCAGACCATAAAATCCTCCTAAAGGCAAAAAGCACCATCACAAAATGGAGATGTTAGGATGTTAGCAATAAAGCTGGTTTAAAGATTTAAATCTTTAAAAGGCCCAAGAAAATAAAAAGTATGAAGTATGTGCCAGGAAAAGCTTCCTGGGAAAGGCATTCTGCAACCAGGGGGCTGCCATTGAGAAGGCCCTTCTCTTTCTCCTACACAGCCTCTGTATCTTGGGCTTCAGCCCATTGTCAACGCACACAAATGCTCTATTAATTTACCATTAAACATGATATTAATAAAACTGTTAATCCTTGCCCTTTCCTCGCTGAACCTGTGAAGAGATTACCTGAAATCTTCACAATGTTTTGATTTATAAGATTTTCATGTCGGTATGGAGGAATTGTATTTTACACCTGTTAAGGTCATATGTCCAGATGATGATATACAGGCTGTTAAAATCAATTATTTAATTCACTAGACTCACAATAGCATTCACAATATGAAAACCATTACAACACCTCTATGCAATAAAAGAACAACATACCCCACTGCTACCCAGGAATAATACTGGTATCTAGAAAATAAAAATCATCTTATAAAATAATGGAAATATACCAAATCTCTAAAAGTTTTCTTGTCTTATGTTTCTGCTATCATGACATCCCTTTGTACATATGGCTATCATTGTGGCTACATCCAGAGCAATATATAAAATTCCAGAATTGCACCCATAACTACCCAGAATGCTCAGATATAATATGAATCAAGCATCATTTTAAGTTGTTTTCTGGTTCAGAATGCATAAAGCAAGATTCTTCACACAAGCAATAGCATTTAAGGCTAAAAGCCAGGCTGCTCTGAATATTACCTCCCTCCTCACAAGGAAGCTCTCGCTGATTGCTGTGATGCTCTGTAAACTACAAAGCCAACAGCAAGTTGGCTATGATGTTCTTAACTGTTTAGCCCCTTACTTTCACAGTGATCAACCATCCACTCAAATAGCCTTTGCACAGTGAGTATCTCTGTTTTGAGCAACTCCTCCAATTACTTCTTTTAAAGAAATGTATGTGGTTGCTATGCCCCCACTCCAGATCTTTACACACACACACAGAGAGACTGTACTGCTCTCAGGATATTTGTTTTGGCAAGGGATACTGGTGAATTCCTCAGCAGTTCTCAACTCCGGCTGTTGCTGGGAACAACAACTCCCAGAGAACAATGTAATAAGGCACACATGCAAAGCGCCAGCAATCTGCATGCACCAAACCAGGAGAGAACTCTTAGAAATAGATGGGATGCTCAGAAGAACATAGGCTCTGATCCTAACCAGGGCTTCTTCCGTTCATGGATGGGACTAAGATCTGGTGGAGGAACTTGCTGGCAGAAGAAAGGCTAGGCATTTTTTGCCAGTAAGAGGAGGGGAGAATGCGTGAACATTGCCTCCTCCCTTTCTCCTGATAGGAATGTACCATGAGTGAACACAAGGAGAGCCTGCTGAATCAGGCCAATACTGATTCAAGCATCCTGGTCTCACAGTGGCCAACCAGATGCCTACTGGAAGACCCAAAGCAGGACCTGAGCAAAATAGCACTCTAAAGGTAAAGGTAAAGGTACCCCTGCCCGTACGGGCCAGTCTTGACAGACTCTGGGGTTGTGCGCCCATCTCACTCAAGAGGCCAGGGGCCAGCGCTGTCCGGAGACACTTCCGGGTCACGTGGCCAGCGTGACAAAGCTGCATCTGGCGAGCCAGAGCCGCACACGGAAACGCCGTTTACCTTCCCGCTGGTAAGCGGTCCCTATTTATCTACTTGCACCCGGAGGTGCTTTCGAACTGCTAGGTTGGCAGGCGCTGGGACCGAGCAGCGGGAGCGCACCCCGCCGCAGGGATTCGAACCGCTGACCTTTCGATCGGCAAGTCCTAGGCGCTGAGGCTTTAACCCATGCTGCCACCAACAGTGGAGGTAGAACATAGCCATAATGGTCTGTAGCCACTGGTGTAAAACCTCATTCAGGGGATGGCCCCATCAGTAAAAGCCTAGTTGCAAGTCATGGGAAGAAACATAGCAAGCTACCTGTATACCAAATCAATCTAACTCACTATTGCCTACAGTAGGTTGGCAACCTAAGGCCCATGGACCTCCACCGCCCGCTCGGGGACTGCCGTAGCCTGCTCGGTTGGCTCCTGTGCGCCGTGCTAAACCAGCGCAGAGCAGAGCGGAGGCCGCCTTCCGAGATGCTGGCCGGCTTTCCATTGGCTGCAGGAAGCTCCTGCAGCCAATGGGAAGCTGAACACACCTATTCTGCACTGGAAGGAGCACCGGAAGTAGTGTTCGTGCATGCGTGTGTGCGTGCACACTCCTGCCCACCACGGCGTCTGCAGGACCATGAACCAGCCCAAGCCACAAAAACTTTGCCAACCCCTGGCCTACACTGCCTGGCAGAGCCTCTCCAGAGTACTTTCCCAACACTTCCTGGAGACGCTAGCAACTCAACTTAGGACCTCTGGCATGTGCTTTAACCACTGAGCTACAGCCCATACTTCACAAGCTAGTAAATATCAAGCCAATTCTGAACTGACTCAAGGAGATCATATTCATCAGTATCCCAGGCTTTCTCTTAGCGGAAACATACACAAAAGCAACAGATATTGTGTTCTCTAATTCAGGATACTTTTGGAACACTCATACTAGATATTTTGCACTGATTTTGGAATACAGCAACCTTTAACAGTTCTGCATTTTGAAAGTCTAGCTTTCAGTGATATCTTTTAAAAAGCTGGTGAAACCTCTTGATGAATTTTCAGGCAATAGTGATAATTATCAACTCCTTAGAGTTAATAATTCTATTTCTTTTATAACTCGTAATATGGAGGAGAGGGTCACTTCTAATTAGATGTTCTCTTTGAATGGTTTTTTAAAACATTTTTAAACATCAGACTTTTTTACTGTATCTAAAACTTAGCTGGTTTTGTATTATGCTTGTAAATTGCTTTGACACATATGTAAAGGGTGATTAATTAATTGAGGAAGAGGAATTAGAACTGTAGTAAGGAAATGCAAATTTGGATAATGTGAGCAGCCCCCACTCCCCATATCATTTCAGCTCTAGTGCATTGTGAGTGTAAAATTAAAACCAGGCAAGTTGGCAAGGTTTTTTGTCCTTGTGTAAGTTAAATCCCACACTTCTCAGACTGATAAAAATAAAAGCCAAAAATGGCCCTCTAGTGGTTATGATAAATAAGCTTTCACATTCTTCTCTTACTATTTAATGCTGGGCTGTCAAATGCAAATAGGTTGGAGAGCTGAATTAACTGATGCCCAAAAGTTACAAATATCCCACCCTCGCCACCACCAAAATATGTCAGCTCCATATGACACCAAAGTATCAATTCCTTTCAAGGAGATGCTAAAAGTGGAGTGGAAATTAACATTTTTCCTGGAGCTTGGGTGATTTATCTGTTCTTAAACACTGATTACATGGATGGACTGACAAAAATGGTATTGTGTATGCATATGTAACACAATGCTGAGAGATGCAATAATGGCCACGCATGAATTAACATTTTTGACTGCAACTCTATACAGATATCCCTGGGAGTAATTCCTATTGAACTCAGCGGGGCTTACTTCTGAATGCACATGCAGAGAATTGGAGAGGACACCCATGCAGAGAAGAGTCTTTAGCTGGCACACACAAAAAATAACCAAAGTTAGGATCAGCTGAAATTTGGGGGAGATAGCTGAGAAGGACCCCTGGTGAGTTACCCATCTCCTAGGCTTCTGCAATGATGGCACTGCCAGGCCCTTCCCAAAAGACAACCCCAACCTACAAAGTTTAAAAAACACAAACCTTCATTATGAGCCAGCAAAACTGGATTTTCTTATTATGGTATTTATGCTGAGGTACACTTACCAATTTGGCTTTGAGGATTATTATTCTGACCTCAGTTATGATACCCTCCCACAGTGCTTCATCATTTATCATTTAACATACTGCCTAGTATGACCCTTAGTATTGGCGTGCAAACAAATCCAAACCTTCATTAAAAGGCATACTTTTGGAACTGTCCTCTTGTCTTGTACAATCTCTTGCACCCATCAAGATCTGCACAGTATATTAGTCATATGATTCTTGAAACTGATCAATATATAATTCCTATGAAATGCAATATATAATTCCTATGAAATGCAATATATAATTCTAGATAAAATTGTAAATAATTTCCCAGCATTTCAATGCATTTATTTTCCATCAATTTAAAAAAAAGGACTGCTACCATTCTAGAGTCAGCTGCATCTGAAGAAAGCCACAAAAATAAAATATATGTGGGATAGTTTTAAGCATGACACCATTTAGATGTTTTGTAAAATAAAAACAAAACAAAACCACTGAGAACTTTCCTTTCTTGGTAACACTATATCCATTGGACTCAATAATGTGAAGTATTAAACTAACAAGAGTCATGTTTTGGGGTTTCTTCGGCCTCATATTTTTTAAGATCATAAAGCAACATATTGTTCCATTATATAAACAGTTAAAACCTTGCATAACAATGCAATGGTCATGATTGGGAATTACCTATGAGAATAAATTTCATAAAATTTGCAACCATAGAACATGCTTCTTATGCACCATAATGCACATCTACTACGTTTCACAACTTTGGGAGTTGGACAGACAAAACAGTTGCACAAAGGGCACGATTGCAGCAATGGTCTTTTCTTGCACTACACACACATTCACCGGTGGATGAAGGAGGGCTCCAAGTATGTTGCATTGCCTGCTCTGCACCTTGGAGGCAGGAAAACGCCACAAACTTATATGCTTGCACTCAAATATTACTTATTGGTGTAGCCAAAGACATTATGAAAACAAGACAAGTTAAGATAAGGCAAAATAAAGCACATTGCACCATTAAAACAAGTACAGTGGTACCTCGGGTTACATACGCTTCAGGTTACATACGCTTCAGGTTACATACTCCGCTAACCCAGAAATAGTACCTCGGGTTAAGAACTTTGCTTCAGGATGAGAACAGAAATCATGCTCCGGCGGTGTGGCGGCAGCAGGAGGCCCCATTAGCTAAAGTGCTGCTTCAAGTTAAGAACAGCTTCAGGTTAAGAATGGACCTCCAGAATGAATTAAGTACTTAACCTGAGGTACCACTGTAAAGTTAAGCCACAAACTTCTCCAGAAGACTTTTCTGCTCTCTTCGTGTTGAGGCTCTGCCCGTTTCCTGTCTCATCTCAGAGCAACATCCCATTTGGATTCTCTCTCCTTCAATCTGCTCCCTACCTGCTCCCTCAGGGCTTTTTTTCAGCCGGAACTTGCCAGAACCTTTCAGGTAGGCGCCATTGTCATTCTAAGAGTTCAAGGGAGGCATTTGTGGTAAGATCCGAAACCTCTTTTTCTAGAAAAATAGCACTGCCCTACCAGTTGTTGTTTTTCTCCTTTTTTATTTCAAGTCTTTTGTCCTTATTTGTTGTCTCCAGTAGCTGTTTATCTGTTTTCTCTTACTGTGTTTTTTTTTTTTAAAAAAAATGCCCTCAGTTTCCTCACACTTTCCTGCCTTTTTTATTCCTGTTCCTTTCTTACCTCTGTTCTGATCTGTGAAGTGAGGGTTTTTGACTGCCCCACTATGGGGAAGACAGACAAAGCCCTACAAGTCAGGGTTACTTCTTTGAAGAAGAAGAAACCCACAATTTGAACTTGGGGCAATGCTTGGCAGTAGCTGCAGTAAGCACCCAATGGACCCCCATTTCTGAAGATCCCAGAGAGGGCCCTTCTCTTGAAAGTGTGGCCTCTTCTTTTGAGTTTTACACAAGGGATATCACCCTCTGCCACCTCCTTAAGCCCCAAATTCTCTACCAATTTCATGGATGCCTCTCTCAATGTCCCAGGCAAGTTGGCCATGTCCCTAGATTCATCCCAAGGCTTGATCAACTTTATGCCTAGGTCTCCATGGAGGAAATACCTTTTAGGATGTTCACACCATTGTGAGTTGTTTAGTTTCCAAACAGGATGGGCAATTTAATAGGCAATAACCACTATATTGGTGTGTGTTTGTGAGAGATTTTTTTTAATATTTACTATATGATTCTCAGATAACCTTCTCCTACAGGGCAGCATACAAATGTTAAATGATTTTAGAATTGCAGTTACATATTCATTGAATAACATTTGTTTACCTCTTGATTGCATTTAAAAAACCCAACAACCGCCCTCCAAGTTACAAGTAGAGTGAAACAATAAAATCATCAGCTGGAACAGATAGTTAAAAACAGCTATTTAAAACATTAGTGATAAGTCAAACATAGATTAAATCACATGTAAACTTTCTACATATCTGGATAGGCTTGTCTAAAGAAAAATGTTTTTAGCAGGCACAGAAAAGAGTGCAGTGAAGGCAACTGCCTGGTGCCAATAGGCAGGGAGTTCCAAAGTGTGTGTCGCCGTACTAAAAGATTGACTTCTTATAAATGTGGATTGAGTATTATATACCACCTGTAAGAGTGCAAATTCCACTGACTGAAGTGGTCGAAAGAGCACATGTGAGGTAAGGTGATCTTGCAGGTAAACTGGTCCTAAGTTGTTAAAGGTTTCCTATGCTAATCGTAACACCTTTAACTTGGTCCAGTAGCAAATAAACAATCAGGTCTAAGCACAGGTGTTATATAAGGTCACACACCTATCTGCAATCATGCTGCACCAACTGCAACTTCCGGATCAAGCACAAGGGAAGCCCCACCTGGAGTGCCCTGCAGGAATGCAGTCTTGAATTAGCCAATGCATTAGCTATCATGGCCAGTCTTTCCCAGTCCAGGAATAGCCATCGCTGTCATGTAAATTAAAGCTGCTAAATGGACCCAGAAGTGCACCCAACTGCAAACTTTCTCCTTCAAGGTGAGTGCAGCCTAACTCAGGGTAGACAACGGACCAAGTTCTCAGACAATTTTTTATCTGCAGCCTCTGATTCAGCATATTGATGGCACCTTGCCCCAGCATTCCTAATGACTGCCTCCAACAGCTTTATGTAGATAGTAAATAGCACCATAACGTAGCTGCCAGTGAAGCCAAAAGCACTCTCCTAATGCTGCTGTCTGAATTCGGTCCCAGAGGTAGAATTGGAATTACTGTAACACAATTCCTATTACCCAGAGCAGGTCCAGGAAAAGGCCATGGTCAGTGGGAACAAAAGCAGGTGAGAGTTCAAGAAGCAGGAGGAAAGCCATGCTCTACTTGTCCTGCTTTATGCAAAGGTCATCCATCAAGGTGACCAAGACCAACTCAGCCCAATGGCCAGGACTGCACCCTGATTGGTATGGATCTATATAATCTGTGGTATGAAAGTATCCAAAGTGCTAAGTTAATGTTCACAAGGGCTATAGAACTCTGTGATGTCATACAACTGAGGCAGTTATTTCAGTTAGTACAGTTATGGCAGCTATTAACAGTTAGAGCAGCCAGTACGTTCTGTTATGCTAGGGCTGCCATACGTTCAGAATTTCCTGGACATAGCCAGGATTCATCCATCAAAAATGGCGTCCAAGAGGAATTTTCAAGAACTGGCTAAAGACATCTGGGAAAACCTGGGCGTATGGCAGCCCATTTTGGAAGTGTTGGGGGGGGGGATAGTTTAAAAACTTAATTTTAAAAAAGATTAAAAGCTCAACAACTTTTGTATCTGGATTTTCACTTCTTAAAATATTGCAGCCCTATGTTATGCTGCTGTCCGCCTCAGAGTTAGTCCCTATTTATCTTAGATACAATCTATGTACGATGTATTAGCAACATAAGTAACACCTATCTGCATTGTATATACAGTGGTACCTCAGATTACATTTGCTTCAGGTTACATACGCTTCAGGTTATGGACTCTGCTAACCCAGAAATAGTGCTTCAGGTTAAGAACTTTGCTTCAGGATGAGAACAGAAATCGTGCTCCGGTGGCGCAGTAGCAGCAGGAGGCCCCATTAGCTAAAGTGGTGCTTCAGGTTAAGAACTGTTTCAGGTTAAGAACAGACCTCCGGAACGAATTAAGTACTTAACCTGAGGTACCACTGTATTTTAATCGGCAAGTGCATGTACACTAAGCAAAAGTTATATGTTATTTAAACTTTAAAAGAGAGTGTCTTGTGTAGTTCTTACAGGAGGGAAAAGGGAAATAATTCAAGGGTCAAACGACCCAGGTTCTCTTCCAAATAGCTCTGTAATTGGGAACTAAAGTTTAATTGCAATATGATCTGTGTAAGAATGCTTGCAGCTGCCCCACCACAATGCTCTCCAGCATCTTCCCCAAAAAGGGGGTATGTGATGTATCTGGTGATTATCTGGCCACTGGTGCTTATGCCAACCTTCCCTATCCAGATGTTTTGGGCTGCCACTACCATCAGCCCTAGCCAAAAAATATAATAATCCATATCTTCTGGCCTGGATTTTGCATTCCAGGACAGCTATATTTTAATGCATTGAACAAAGAAGAATTCACTGTCCTTCCCAAGTGGGACTAGCAGCTTCAGGCTTTATTTTTTGGCAGGATTGTGGCACCTGAGGAAAGATTAAACTCAACACATCACACTCCTGATCAAGAGGAGGCATGGTGGCTGGTGTGTGTGAGAGAGGGGGGGTATTATGCATTCATTGTTGAAATATGACTTAGTTTGGCAGTTGTGAGTCACAACACTTCAAAAACGAAGGCACTGTAAATCAATGGGTCTTATTGCATAAGCCAGCTCCTCGATTTATATCTGCTGTGTCAAGAGTGTTTGTGAATGGTGCCACAGCACAGTGTCATAGAAAGCAATAGTACTTTCACCTACATAGAAGGATAATGTCAGCCATTTATACCGGCAGAGTGCAGAATGTGGGACAGGAGAATTGCTTGGTGTTCAGGACATTACCAGGAATAATGGCATTGATTCTGCAGTGGTGAGTAACTAAGGCAGTTTAATGTTCTTTGGGGGGGGGGTGTCCAACTCTCCTCTTCAAGGAGATGATTAACATGGTTGTTTGATCAGCCCTTCTGCTTTATAAGCACACCATAACCTATGCATTAAGCAGCACATTTTTAAACTATGGAATTTGTTCCTGCAAGCTGTAGTGATGGCCACCACCTTGGGTGACTTTAAAAATTCATAGAAGATAAGGCTATCAATGACCTTACTATATCTCTACTGTCAGAAGCAATATGCCTCTAAATACTAGTTGCTGAAGAGAAACGGTAGGAGTGCTGTTGCGCTATTGTGTTCATGTCCAGTTAACGGGCTTCCCATGGGCAACTGGTTAGCCACCATGAGAAAATGATGGTGGACTAGATGGGCCTTCAGCCTGAACAAGCAAGGCTCTTCTGATTTTCTTTGGCACATAACTAAGAAGTGGGCTCTTACATTCTTACTCCTTCAGGGCAAAGATTGTGCCATTTCTATATTCTGGACACTTTCCTGGTGTGAAATAGTGATAGCAGGTAGCCTTGATCATGCAAACAGATTGAACAGCAAGTAGACCTACAGATTCTATTTAGTAAAATAGCACACAGAATATTCTGTGTTTGTTCTTATGTTGTTGTTGTTGTAGTGTGTGTGTGTGTGTGTGTGTGTGTGTGTGTGTGTACGCTGAAAGGACAAACACATGGAATATGCCAGACCCTGGTCAGTCTATATGTGTTCTGTGTCCCTTTAACCTGGGATTCTCTAAGGACTATTAATCAGCTGTTCAGTGGAAGTGGGTTATCTGCAAACTGCTGGGAAATTCATCCAAGGAAAATTTTGCCATTGATAGGATAACAAAGCCATCCTTCTTCACTTGTCCACAAAACATGAGTAATCTTTCTGTCCAGTTCAACTCATCTAGTTACTCATTGCTGTTAAATAAAACCCAACAGAATACATCTCCAATAGACGTCTGTTGTGCCCGCCCAAACATTCTATGTTTACAGTGGGTTTGTATGCATTTGACTAATGCACCGATATGATCCTCCTGCATACTTCCGCTACATCTCTTGCATAAGTAATACATTGGCATAGCTCTGCCATTTGTCAGCCAGCAGTCTGCGAACACATTTGCTCGTCAATCTAATTTTAACCTTTTCTCACACAAGCACTTGTAAATCAACCAGGCATTCTGTCGTTCCCTACTCCCTGCTCTTTGTGGTAGTCTCCTTTATTTATTTTTATTTTTCATTTAATGTGCTTTATAAAACATTTTCCTTCTAGCCGGCAGGAAGAAAATTAAATGGGGCCTTTCTCTTTACTTCTAGAATGCTGATATGATAATGCTGGGAACCTGTTCATTCCTAGGCCAAGGATAAATGATATGTCTGCTGAAAACGATTGATAATGGACCCAGCTAATGTAATTCGGCACTTTCCAAAATGAAAGACCTGCCCACCTTGAAAGGTAAGTCCTTTGATAAATGCATGGCTAATAAACTCACAGTACAGATGCCTAGATGCCGGCTTCATTGAAAAAAATCTGGTAACCTTAGGTTAAAATGCTTAAGATTTTAACATGTAGATCATAATGTGTAATGAGATCACATTTCCGTTTTTATGCATACACATGTCCACTCGCTACATGTGGTTATCTACATAGCATGTTACACATTTTCTCATGATAAAGTGCTTTCAGTCTAGGGAGATGTTGTCTAAGATGGTCCACAGACTCCAGAAAAAAATCCACACTCGAGAAACACAAGTTCTATACACAGATGTGCTACCTGAAAATATTCTTTGCCTCCACAAAATGTTACCTCTGCTGCTGCTTCCACACACATTGAAGTAGCACTTCATTCACACACACACACACACACACACACACAACACTACGCAAATTATCTCACTAAGGTGGTTTTGATAATATATATGATAAGGGCAACTGATAGACTATATGGAACTAGCCGAGATGACCGGCAGAATCCGAGACCTGGGAGAAGAGAAGGTTGAAGAAGATTGGAAGAAATTTAAGATTTATTTAAAAAAGCACTGTAATTTGGTTGAATGTTAAGATGGAGGCTAGATCATAAATAATTGAGCACCACTAAATTAGATGCAATTAGGATGATAAGTGAGATTGAGGAAAAATCATAAACCTTTGGGAGAATTATTAGATTATATTCTAAATGAATGGGACACAAGAATGTAAACAAGATGATAAATTGCGGGCAAGAATTGACAACGATGCAAGTGGGAGCGGGAGACGTGAGGGAGTCCAAAGAAGTTAAGAAATTATGTTATGATATATGTTACATTGTTCATTATTTTTGCATTTATGTTTAAAAATCTTAATAAATATATATTTTTTAAAAAATGATAATATATATGATAAGGAACTGGTCTCGCTGCCCTGATCTTTTATACAGTGTGATATAAATCTAAATAACCAAATAATAATAATATTATGATAATTTATTATTTATACCCCGCCCATCTGGCTGGGCCTCCCAGCCACTCTGAGCGGCTTCCATAAAAACCAAAAATACAGTAAAATATCACACGTTAAAAACTTCCCTGAACAGGGCTGCCTTAAGATGTCTTCTGAATGTCAAGTAGTTGTTTATCGCTTTGACATCTGCTGGAAGGGCGTTCCACAGGGCGGGCGCCACTACCGAGAAGGCCCTCTGCTTGGTTCGCTGTAGCTTTGCTTCTCGCAATGAGGGAACCGCCAGAAGGCCCTCGGCGCTGGACCTCAGCGTCCGGGCAGAATGATGGGGGTGGAGACGCTCCTTCAGGTATACTGGACCGAGGCCGTTTAGGGCTTTAAAGGTCAACACCAACACTTTGAATTGTGCTCGGAAACATACTGGGAGCCAATGTAGGCCTTTCAAGACCGGTGTTATATGGTCTCGGCGGCCGCTCCCAGTCACCAGTCTAGCTGCCGCATTCTGAATTAATTGTAGTTTCCGAGTCACCTTCAAAGGTAGCCCCACGTAGAGTGCATTGCAGTAGTCCAAGCGGGAGATAACCAGAGCATGCACCACTCTGGCGAGACAGTCCGCAGGCAGATAGGGTCTCAGCCTATGTACCAGATGGAGCTGAACCAAATAAGAATAATCTACTTGGTATGTGAACTATCAGCTTGTGATATGGATGTATTTGAGGCCTATAGGATCCATGACACTGGTCAGATTCAGCATCTGACAACAGCTGGACTAAAATATTTTGGCCTGTATTTTGAATGACACTGATGAAATCCAGCCAACTTTGATAGCGTTTACTAGGCAATATGAATAGAACTGCCTAGTTTTCTGACTTCCACCTGGGGAGTTGAATATTTTGGTTCTGGCTTTTCTCTCTCTGATTCAAATTGATCCATATAAGCCTCTAAGTAGAAAAGGGAAATGTTTGTATATAATTTAGGTTTTCCCATTTTGAAAATAATTACCTGTTATTTCCCCCCACCCCAATTATGACATATGTCAGAAATCCTTAAACTTACACGATGTGCTTGGAAGACTATACAAAGCTATACGATCATGAAGGGGAAACTTTGGCCCTCCATATGTTGATGGACTCCAACTCCCACCACCCCTGACCATTGACCATGCTGGCTGGGGCTGATGGGAGTTGAAATGACATCTGAAGAGCCAAAGGTTTCCCACCACTGCTATACCAAAATGAACTATTTTGTAGACTCGTTAGAATATTAGCCTTCAGCGTTGCATGAGGATCTATGAGGCCCATGTATAGAACTGAAAGCAGTAGGCAATCATGTGCCCAGAAAGGAGCAATATTAGGAAAGGAAAATCACCCCCTTGTTTGTGTACTGCTTACATTTGCGTAATACTGAGATGCTTCCCACAGCAGGGTGTTGAGGCTCAGTCAGGACAGCTTTCATTGCCTCTGAATGCTTGTTTGTCCACTGGCTTTTTGAATACTTTATACAAGGAAGGCACTAAGATACCCCTTTTTAAAAAAATTAAAATATACTATAAAAAGAGAGAGTACATCTTTGTATTTCATAAGCATTCTTGAGCAAACTCACTTGTCATTTTGTATTGCACACTAAGATGAAATGGCTCTAGATTTATGTATTGAAAAACATAAGCATTGTCTCATGAGACCAGACTCTTATCTAGAAATAGTACTCCACTTCAATGTGTGATCAGCCCAGTGTCTCTGCCCCGGACTTTACAAAACCCAAAAACAAATTCCATAAAACTTGGCAATATTTTCTTATGTACTCTATTGGCAATCGCCATTAACAAATGGACTTTTATGGAAAAACACTGTGGGATGGCATGGCAAATGGATGGGATGGACATGATTTGCAATGCCATGCCCCATACGGATTTGATAATATAGTCCCATAATTCTGGTTTGTTATACAGTAACTGGGGAAAACTCTTGTGCATATTATGTTGTCCTCTTTCTTAAAGGGAAAGTCCCACTGGATGTATGTACCTCCAAGCAAAGATTTTTTAGGAGTGGGCTGCACTGACAATAAATGCTTAATCTGAGAGACAGTGACATATACTACTTTCTTGAAGATACTTCCACTACAATTTCAGATTAGAATTTGCGTTAGGTAAAAGCCCACAAACACAATTTTGTTGTGTTCAGTATGTGCTCCTGCTTCACTGTGTCTCAAGAGAGAACTTAAAGATATGAGGAAATCCTGCACTTTGCAAACTACCTTGTATTTGAGATAGCAATGAGATTGTGAGTGGAGGGTGTGAGTTCCATTCCACAGATAATGGGAAAGGAGGCTCCTTTGAAACTATTGGCTTGGAAGTAGAAATGTGCCTAACTTCAATGCTGCTGTATTTATTATTTTTGCTGCTCCAGTTTTTCAAACCATTTAATCTGAGGATTATAGAAGATAACTGCAAGCTAAACTATCTGGGCAGGCCAAATAAACTGATTACATATTAACTCTTTTGTCCTACAATCATCCTAGCAGACCGATATAGAAGCACTGGTTTCATCATATAATATGTGTATGGGACAGGAGAACAGTTATGTTTAGACATTGAGGATATATATTTTTAAAATACTTGGAATTTTCAATTGGAGGGCTGTGCCCCAGTAGCTCCAGAGGACCAGTCCAAATCGCTGATGAACAAACATCAAGGCCAAAGGCTTTTAAGCCATTTTCACAGGAGAGATTTAAGCACCCTCTTACTTCTTCCATTAAAATAAATGGGCTTCAGTGGGCTTAACTTTGATTTTCTTCTGAGGGTATATTCCCACCAATAGTGAGTTGCTTGATAAGGGGGAGATATAAGTATGTGTTTAACTGTTCCATCCTGCCTGGATTTTGCATTGTGATTGATCGTATATGTACCAGCCAGTCCTTTCTGTTTAATTATACTATACCTACAACCCCACTGACATTTGTACAACCTAAATATCATGGCATGCTATCATGACATGAATATAATCTCATACACACAGCATGAGTCATGAAGTGAAACTGCCAAAAGCATTTTTTCCTGGAGACGCTTGAGCCCTTGTCAGATTTCAATTTCAATTAATGGCATCACATGCCAAGCAGTGCTTCATTTCTAAAATAAGAGGTGCCAGGAGGATCTCTAATACCAGGAAACCATCCCTGAACCTGGAAAGTTCTGAGTCCTAGATGTGTGGGTGTTGGCTGTGGTTAGTCATACATGAGAAATGGGATCAGCGTCACACTCTTCCATTTTATTTCTTCCCATGTTCCAGAGCTAAGTTATAGCATTAAAAAGCCGTCCCAGAAATACAGGATGCAGGTGTGCCTTTAGTTTACTGCTGGTTTCATTTTTTAAAAAAGCTTTGTTTTTATTAATAACTTTATTGTTTTATTCTTTTTGCAAACCGCTTTGCTTTTTTGGTTTTTACAATCAAGTGGTATATAAATTTTATGAAAATAAATCAATGGCTGAAACAAAGCCTAAAAGCAAGTTGAGCAACCATTTTGTCTCAGAAACACCACTAGAATCACACAAGTAGAATGTTTACTGCCATGCCTAGCCCCACTGTTTCAGAACAGCTCAAAAACTTTGCTTTGCCTGGCATTCCGCTGTTCGCCTGGCCTTCCCTATAATAAGCTGTGTGTGGTCACACCCATAGCTTAACATCTATGAAGAAGCATCTCTTTAATGCTTCACCATGTTACAGGCTTCATCTTAGGTCAGCGTGATCTAGGCTGAAGCAACTGCACTTAGCAATGGCTTCTGATGACTAAAAAGAGAGAGAATAAATAGGGTTCAGGCTGATGTACCCACTGTCACCCACCTACCCCATCAAGACCGTGCAGAGCTTGTCTGAGGCCCATGGCATGAATATTGTTAGAATAAAGTTATAAAATCAACAGCGTAAGTCCAGCAGGCCCCTGGCAAGGCCCCCTGCCCAGCTTAGCCTCTGAGGCCCGGAGCAAGTGTACCCTGCTGCCTCATGGGCCTGCACACCATGACTTTTGGCAACAAGTGCATTCCAGCCCAGCATTCACCACCATAACATAGGTTGTGCATGTTGGCCTCTATTTTTGCATTACCATCAAAGTACTTAAGTTGCTGGGCAAGCACAATCAGACCTTTTAAACTTGTTTCTTCTCTTCTTTTTCTGTTCTTAAACTGCTTTGCATTTCTTTGCTTGCCTTTGCTTCTTTGTTGCATTTCCCTGGTCATTCATTTTTTCCCCACTCCTCAGTAGCTTGGGGGGGCGGGGAGTGCAATTTAATATGAAGCATGTCCAAAACAGGGTTCTTAACGCTTGCCATAGGAAAGGCTCCGAGGTAGAGCATCTGCTTTGCTTGCAGAAAATCCCAGCTTCAATCCCCAACATCTCCAGATATGAATGGGATGTCCCCTATCTGAAACTCAGGAGAGTCACTGCCAGACAATGTGGAAAATACTGGGATAGATGAACAAATTATCTGACTTTGTATAAGACAGCTTCCTATATTCCTAAAGCTCCCCACCTCCCAAAAAGAATTCCTCTTTGCTACCTCGATCAGCTGCCATGGCTATTACAAATATGTTCACCCCTTTCCCCAGCCTCCCTGGGCCCTGAACTAAGAGGTACAAAGAGCACATGGCAGCCTTTTGAACACATAAATAACATTGTCAGATCTGGCCTCCATGCTGTTCTGAACAATAACTATGCCCCTACAGATGGCGTAAGGGAAGGTCCAATAGACACAGGGACCTGAGAGTGAATATTAATGTGTGTGAGCACATCTGTGAAAACAGAGATGAAGGAACCCCTAGCATTGCACTGCACTCAGAGATGTTGATGGAGTAGCCTAGGGATAGTCATAGAATGCACATCTGCATAAACTGCCCAAGCATAACATCCAATATTCAAAGGTTCATAACTTTAGAAAACTTAACAGATGCTCAAGCATTTTCCCACCTCAGTGATGTATTTGTTTTTTCTATGCACTAACTTTCCTCCCACTGTTTCCTATGTTGAATAGGGAACAGGGTGCAGAAGAGATCATTTGTCTTTAATACAAGAGGAAGGAGCTGTTATGGCACTCCCTTCTTATGTCTAATATATCAAGAAAAAATATCCCCAAATTTCTAGACAGCATGATAAGTTTGGGATGTGGAATGCCAACCATGTAAAGTCAGAACATTTTACTGCTACAAAAAAATGGAGTTAAAGTTGAATTTATTGCCCTATGATACACTAGAGGGCACTCCTCCAAACACACTAATATATATTTATTTATTCATTTGCATGTAGATCTCCTAGCAGTTGTGTCACCTTTTGTTATCTCTTTGGGAAACCCATTATATAAAATGAATGTATGTTGATATAGACAAGAGTTAGTAATGTTTAACAGACTGTCAGTTGTATTATAGCTTGGCAAGCATTATAGCCAGAGGTGGTGAACCTGCTGCCTCCCAGATATTGTTGGACTCCAGCTCCCATCAGCCACAGGTGGCAGTAGGAGGGTTATAGTCCACCAACACCTGGTGAGCTTGAGGTTCCCCAACCCGCCTTAGAAAATAATTTAAGGCAGCACCAAGCATGTCCAGTGGAAATTACCTGTTAACTAGAAAACATATGGCAGGTTATTTATCCAGGATATCTATCAGATTCCATTGGTACTTGAATTATTTCCAGTCTGTCAAACTATATTTTGGCCAACCTACGAATGGCAGCTATACTTCAACTTCATCCCCGTTCCATTTAAATGAGCTATGCATGCATGAAAAAGTTAGGATATTAGAATTTTCCATGATTTCATATCGTTTCATATAGATGGAGCAATATATTGGAAGCTGTTCCTCCAGCAGACGCTGGGCAGGAAGTGGAAGCATATCCCAAGCAGTATTAGAACACATATTAGATACACAGAATTCCATCCAACCACTGCCGCTGTGCCGGTTGGCTTGCCCAAGTATGAGTGGGAGGTATTTAGGCCCATGATATCAGTAGTGATGAGTTACATAGCTTCTTCTGTATAGCCAAGCAATCCTCTGTGCCTTAGCTGTTAACTGTTATTCAAGGATGCATTGAGCATATCCTATCATCCTTCCCCTAACTCTTTAGAAGCAGCAAATAGTAACAACATCGCCTCTCCCCATACCCAATCTCTTCCTAGATCTTTTCCTTTCCACTTTTGATATTTGGATTATCTTTCCCCCCTTCTTGATACAACAGTCTTCCAGGCATATAGAACAAGGCTTATCAGTTTCACCTTAGACAGAAGATGTGAACTGATAAAGCATCACAGCAAGGTATCTTTCCTCTGGCCTGTTTCTTACTCCATGGAGATTTGATATGGTATTTTATGAGATGAAGACAGGAACACAAAGGAGCAAAAATGCAGCTCATGTATACTCTGTGGAATTGTGTGGATAAAGCCTTAGAAAAAAGTATTGCATTGTAAGTGGTATGTACTAGTCACAATCCAATGCAGAGGGTGAAATCCAGTGAAATCCATTCTCAGAACATCTTTTGATCAAGTGGAAACATCTGCAGACATTAGAGAAGGGGAAGTGGTTTTCCCTGATTTTCCCTGCAACCCTTTCCACACAGTTCTGGATGGTCCTCTAGCCCTCTGGAGCAGTTTTTAAGTGGCTGTCGTTTTTATGCTATGTATAAAGTATATTGGTGCTTAAAACACACTTTAAAAAACTCATCCCCTTCTCTTATGTTAACACATCTGCTGGATCAAAAGCCATTCCACAAGCAGAAGAGCAGTGGTGGGTTTCACCCAGAGTCAAGCAAACTTATATCAATGTATTTCAATACAATATGTATGTTAACATTAGACCATGAAATTAGCACTTTTCGCTGCTTAAACTCAGGGACCTAAAAGATGCCCCTCTCTGCAGCACAGATATTATAGTAAATCATTAGTCCACAAAAGAATATTCTGAAAAATAGCAATTGCAGAGGGTACTGAAAACATCATGACAGTCATTATGTATTTATAAAATGATCTCATGTCTGAACCTTTTCTATGCAAACAAAAGTACAAAAATCACATTTGTCTTCCATAGAAACTGACTCAGATGTCTAATATTCTTTCTTGAACATAAATAAAAGGAGAACTCATTATATTTTATCTATGTTGGCTATTCAGACATTTATTTCCTATTAATCAGGCTGAACATTAACTCTAGTTGACTGACTCTTTTTATAACAGACAGAATGTTGTTAAGTAGGGATGATTCAGCAGCTATGTTGATGTAGGAAATCAGTGTAAGAAGCAAGACAGCATAACCCAGACTGCCTTCTAGTGCTGACGGCATTCAAAATGCCTGCAACCTGGCAGTCCATGAATTTGGCACATGGTGCCAGATCACTGAAGTGCCTAAGTAATGAAATTTTGCTGATGTGTGTATAGAAAGGGGGGGGAACCTTCCCCAAGAGGTATTTCCCTTTTTACTTTGCAAAAGTAATGAGTATCTTGGCATTAACATCTTCAAAATGGGGGCAGTGTGAGCTGCTCTGTCAGGTCTTGCCAGTCGCACCATGGGAATTCAGCAGAATTACTGGTAATTAATATATGACATCAGGTGTATATTTTGGTGGGCATGGCTTGCCCAAAATGGCCTCATGGTCCAAATGGAAAGGCTTGGTGGGACTCATTAGCAGGGGGAGCTCTCCACCCCTGCTTTATGGCTACTAGCAACCACAGCCAGCCACCCCGAGACATCCAGGCATGTCCTCTACCACTGCAGCACCACTCAAGAATTTCAGGTGTATTCTGGAGTGAAAGTTAAGGATGCTGGAAAATCAGCCAAATGAACAGACAACGGCATCTGCAATAGCGCCTGTTGCCCCACCCCTCTGTAAACGACACAGAAATGATTGATTTCTTTCTTTGAGGGTGAAAAGGAAGCAAAGGTTAAGAACTAGGAAATATCTTGATGCCTGGAAGTATGCTGCTTCCCAAAGAAAGAATATCAGCTGACAGAGGGTGGGTACTCAAGTGGTCTTCACATATGCAACGAACATGTTAATGCAACTTAAGGTTTTTAAAAATATCTTCAACATTCCCAGGAGTGACCAAACTGCAGCTTGGGACCTGAGCAGTTCCAGTGCAGCTCTGCAACCTTATCTCCCTGTCTTCTCCTAGGTAATCATGGTCAAATTGGCAGGAAATGAGAAACTGGATTATCCAGGTGAAAGTGACAGAGTTGGCCAAGTCCAATGGGGAGTATGGTTGTGGCAGTGAAGTGACATGAGCCACACTAAGAATGCTGTGAGGTAGAAAAGGAAGCAATGGGAGCCAGAAAGCACCTGGGGTTTTATCAGATTCTATATATTTTAGATTATAAATGCAAACAAATGAGTTGCATGCAATTTAATTGTATGAGTCCAGGGCAGCAACAACATCCCAAACCATTGCATCATATTATTTGTGAAATGTTAAACCAAAAGTTATGATTGACTCAACTGGTTGCCTTTATTCTATGTCTTATGTTAAAAACAACAACAGTGTGCTGGTTTTGTATTGATTTTCTGTATAGTATCAGCTAATCATTAATCAGAAGTGCCTTAAATACTTTCAGGAGAAATGTTGAACAATTGAACAATAATTGTTGAAAACAATTTCAATATTTGTTGAAAACAATAATCAAGTTGAAAAAGGACCATATTTTTACCATAGCTTTTCACTAGTTATTTTTTTCTATTGATACCTCTTCTGTTTAAAACTTGTCCCATGTTATAATAATAATAATAATAATAATAATAATAATAATAATAATAATTTATTATTTATACCCCACCCATCTTGCTGGGTTTCCCCTGCCACTCTGGGCAGCTTCCAACAAAATATTAAAATACTGTAATACATCAAACATTAAAAGCTTCCCTAAACAGGGCTGTCTTCAGATGTCTTCTAAAAGTCTGGTAGTTGTTGTTCTCTTTGACATCGGTGGGAGGGCGTTCCACAGGGAGGGCACCACTACCGAGAAGGCCCTCTGCCTGGTTCCCTGTAACTTGGCTTCTCACAGTGAGGGAATCGCCAAAAGGCCCTCGGTGCTGGACCTCAGTGCCCGGGCAGAACGAAGGGGGTGGAGATGCTCCTTCAGATATACTGGACTGAGGTTATTATAAAATCCAAAGTCATTATCCTTATTTGTGTGTATAAATTAGCAGTCTTGGTGATCATTATAAAGGCATATATCTTGAGACAGAAGCCTGGCCACAAAAATGCAACCATGTACTGTAAGTCAGTCAAGACTTCAAGTTCTTTATTCAGATTGTTATCATTTTGGTGATTAAGCCTATTATTGCTTTAAAAAAAATGAACACCAAAAACAGATTTATCTTCAGACTTGCAGAAAGTTCCAATGATAAAATTCCTGATCTCTTTTACATAGGAAACAGGTGGATAAAGGCTTTAGCTTTTTGTGCCTTACTGAGTCAGAAACCTGGGAAAGAATTAATCGGTCAAAGGTTTTTGTTCTTGAAGAAACTGCAGCTGTTGTGGGTTGTAACTGTTCACCCACATAGTGGTTTGGGCTGAATTGCATTCCATTGACTAAACTGGAAGTGCACTAGACCAGAACATCAGGTGCCAGAAATGATCAAACTAAAATATTTCATACTTATGGCACTGACCCATCTTTTGAGCTCCTCTCTCCTTCCAGTCCCACCCACCAGCCTCTACCCCATGCCATCCTTTGCATGTCTCCACTTTATCCCTTATGAATTCCACAAAGTCAATTTGTACAATGTTGGTGTCACAGAGGAATTCACTTAAAAAGCTTCTCTGTGCCAGGGACAATAGGCAGCATTCCATATGGCATCTACCCAGGCCAGATCAGGGGGGGTGGAGGTGGTAAAAGAGGGGCACATGCTGCAGGCAGCAGATCCTCCAAGTGTCCCTATTTTCCAGGGACAGTCATGGATTTACATAAGCCGTCCCAGTTTCTGATTTGATCCCGGAATGTTTTCCTTGGAACGTCCTTATTTAAATTGGAGAAATGTTTGAGGGTATGGTGGCAGCAGGTGAGGGGTGGCAGCAAACAGCAAACTACCTCCTCCCTTTTTCATACCTGTAGCAATGCAGAAGTGAGTCCTTTTGAAATGGGCTTCTTTTGAGGGTATGTACTCTGCTCAGGGGTTGAGGAGGAAAGGAACAGCTAGCTAGGACAAGAAGGTGCGCAGGGAGGAGCAGAGTTGCCAAAGAAAGCAGCAGCAGAAAAAAATCAGCCAGCAAGGTGACACAGATATTTATGGAAATCCCCAACTTATGATTCCCAGCAACTAGTATACTGATGCATACTGCCGTCAACAGTGAAGATAGAATACCACTCCCTGAATTTAATTTTTTAGTGCAGCTAAACTCCCTGAATTTATCCGATTCTCTTTTGAAAGCCACATGGAAGCTTTTCCAGAGGCTTCCATTGGGCACCCTGAACATGCAAACAATACACCTATTATAGCCACTTTCCTGCTACCACACTGGATACTTCCGCTCTGTTTACAGGTAGGTAGCCGTGTTGGTCTGCCGTAGTTGAAACAAAATAAACAAATTCCTTCCAGTAGCACCTTAGAGACCAACTAAGTTTGTTACTGGTATGAGCTTTTGTGTGCATGTATCTGAAGAAGTGTGCATGCACACAAAAGCTCATACCAATAACAAACTTAGTTGGTCTCTAAGGTGCTACTGGAAGGGATTTTTTTTACTTTGTTCCACTGTGTTTGTGTACTTGCTGCAGCTCTCATTTTTGGGAGCAGTGAACTACTACGCGGTCAGCTACTTTCCAGCAGCTGACCAGTATTTCCCATCGAGTCTTATATCTCTTCCTTCGGCCTCAGAGAGAAATAATCAATCATGCACTTTTTCTTATAACAACCAGTTTTCCACTTTTTTTTTAGTGCAGCTAATTCTCAGTAATTGAGAAAAAGCAGCAGCCAAAATGGGGGCAGCCAAATAGCATTATTTTAAGTACCAAACAATGCAAAACACACCGTTGTTACATTCTGGTATGGCAAAGGCCCTTTTTGTCAAGCTATTAATTTGTACTTGATCTTTGGGCAAGTAGGGGAAGGCAAGAATGATTTCAGCTACCTGAGGAATTTTTTTAAAGACAACAATAAACGAAACCTAGGAAATCCCCTGGCTAGACCTACCAGCTTCAGGAATGTTCGTCACATTGCCTGGAGCACACAAAGTAGCACAAAGAACATGCCAGACAAAGATAATATTGTCTGTGCTTTCCATTGCATTAAGAGATGTGTCATAAACACCCAGGTGACCTACCTAGCCATGTGCTTGAGCATATTTGTCCAAAGAGCAAACCAATGAACTTTAAAAACAGCAACATTTTGCTTCATACAAGAGGAAAAGATATTGAGTTAATATGCTGTTGTTTATAACTGGAAGCTTTACAAAGCAAAGAAACCAGCACCTGTAGTGGTGGAGTAGCTGAAAATGAAATAAGAGGTTGAAAATAAAAGATAATAATAATAATAATAAATTTTATTTATATCCCGCCCTCCCCAGCCGAAGCCGGGCTCAGGGCGGCTAACAACAATCAACAAAAAACAGGGGATCAGTCTTGGTGAGTTATAGTATTATTGTCACCCTACATGAATGTGGTTACCAGTGCTGATTCCTGATCATTGGTACCGGTTTGGACATCACCCTTGAAGAAAATAGTTCTTTTCAGATGCTGTAGGGATGTGCTACAGGACACAATAGCCATCGTTTGGCACTGTGGGGACAAACAAGACCCAAAGGGAATTGGTCCTCTTCCTACCTCCCTTCACATATTGTGATCCAAGAGTCAGCAGAAGCCTGGGGCTTCCTCCCTCTCCTCCCCACATATGACCTCTTCACACACACCCAAAATTTGGCCCTGAGTGGGTCAGGAAACCCACCCACCCCCAGGAAAATGCATGGTGGTTTAGGGGGGTTGTAATATACAGTTACTGATTGTCATGATTGTCATGACAGCACAAAGGGGAGGAGAAAGAGGATCCCATTGAGGGGTGTAGCTGGGACAGGGACACACTGAGGCAAGGTGGGGATGGGGAAGGAGAGGTTGGTGTAGGAAGTACTCATGATGTGATATGTTAATGTGTGTCTGTACAGAAATTCAGCACTCATGCTATCTATCTAACCAAATAATCAAGGCTCAAGAACTAATTTCTCCCTTCACCCCATTACTTTAGTCACTGTGCAAACCTAAAGAGTCTATCCTGACATTTACACATTGTATAATGAAGATAATATATTATTTCTTAAACCCTTTCCAATTTTTAGGATTCTTTCACTAACAAAAAATAAAAAATGAAAGCCCGCAGGAGAGAGTTTATTTGTACCCTTCTTTCTTTTAGAATTGGATTCACCATTCTTGTCTCCATTACTTCCTTTAGCAATGTTTGAAAGGCCGTTCCAAGGTCGTGAAGTCTTAGTCAAGCATAATGTATAAAAGGTGCTTGAACATCACAAGATTGTGTAAGTCATGTCTGTAAAATCCAAAGTTTGAATTTCTAAAACTTCAAAGGCCACAGTGTAATATTTTTGCCTGCCAAATAGTTATGTTACCAGGAGATGGCAGCACTTTATATAAACACAGCCTGTATATCAAGCTGTTTTCTAAAACAGCATAAGAAGGACTCTTCTCTGCCGTTCATCCAGCAGTGCTTCAGTGTCCCAGGTGTCCAGGATGGAGCAGTGTGTTGGGTGGCCAAAAGAAACAGTGCATCAGATCACTGGAAAAGACTACAGCAACTATAATTATAAGGGCAAACTCCCCAAGCTCTACACCAGGAGTGAGGAACTTTTTATTTAATCTAGCCTTGCTGGCCACCTGTCAATCACCTGGCATCACAATGACATCAGCAGAAAAGGGGGGGAAACAATGACATCAGCAGATAGGGCACTTTGATGTTCCAAAATTAACTGATGTGCTGTGGAGCCAAAGCCTGGTTTTTGCAGGCATCAGTTGCATGAGCAATTTAACCATGGAGAACTCACTAGCATAGTTGATCTAGTAGACTTTTGTTCTACCCTCCATCAGCACTTTAAGACTCCTGATTGTGCACCTCTCCCTGCTCCCCACGTATGACCATCAGGTGTGGGGCTTGACATGGCTTGACAGAAATGGCCTTGTGGGCCAAATTTGGCCTGAAAGCCTGAGATTCACCACCCGTACCCTAAACTGCTGCTAAATATGAGTCTTTCTGCCACTTGGAGAAGTTATACTGTCGGCAATCCTTTTGTTTTACAGTAAGCCCATGCATGGCAATTTAATCTCCTCATTTTCCCATGAAACAATTCTTGTCCAAAAACCTGCCATTTACCACAATAGAGTAAATCCTTTAAAAATCTATCATTTATGTGGTAGTTACTGAGATTTCTGTATGATGACTGTTTCACACATGCAAATATATGTGAAATATAATTTTTATTTTATTAGAGTTGAAAGGCAGGATATAAATATTTTAAAATACATGATTCAATTGCTTAAGTTCTTTACTAGCTTGAAATTCATATACTGTAATTCTTTGGTGTATGCACACATTAAGAAATAATAATACAGTAATACAATAGAAAGAAACACTGGAACACAGTATTCTCACAGGTAGGAGAGTCATTTTCCTCTCTACCCTTTATGAGTGAGCCCCATGCCTTTCATGTGTGGGCACAAATGGCCCCAGAAGGGTTAGGTGGAACTAACAGCACCCACAGGTCAGTGAAGTAGTCCTTGGGACTGCACATGACAAGCACATGTCTGCCTGTGGTTTAGTGAGTCTACACTTTGCGCTGGCAGGTTTGCTATACGCTGATAACATTCAATAATTCCTCCCCTCGTTGTCTTTACCAAGCCTTGTAATCTCCTGTCCAGTGATCTAACTACCCACAACTCATGCACTAATATGTGCTACTTGATTAAATCTGAATCCAACCAAAAGTGCTGGTGGCTTTCAGCTCTTGTCATGCTTAAGGAGTATTGCTGAATGTTACCTTTAAGCCCCAAGATGAACTTTAAGGAGCCACTTCCTAGTCCTGAAATCCTGTGAATTACATTGCCACTCTAGGGAGGCTTTCTCAATAGGTCTTATTTCTGAGTAAGCATGTATCTTATTACACTGCACATCATATGATACATACATTCAAACAGTCATTATTTTCTCATCCCTGACCCTGGTCACCCACTGCCCTGTTTCTCCTTATTTGTGCAATTGAAGAATGTCATATTCACATTTTAGGGCAAGTTGTCAGGAGTTGACATTATCCTAGGTATAAGCTCCCTCCCATCTAGAGAACCCAACTGGGATCTGGGAAGAGAATAACTGGCAGGTAATGGATGCCTCTCGCCTCCCTTGATGTATTTATTTATTTATTATATCTATCTAGCTCCCTTCCTCCCAAAGGAGCTCAAGATGATATACAACATAGTTCATTAACAAACATCAACAACACTTCCATGCTGACCCACAAACACCCACCTACAGTTCTTTGCTCTCCTATGGTTGCTCCTCTTTATTGTTGAGGGTGCATGGTAGTGTGTACGGAGTAAAGGGAAGTAAATTGGTGCAGGCTTCTGATTTGGATTGGGGCACTATGACTTCCTTTTTTCAGAACTGATGTGGACAGATTAAGCATGCATATAACATAAAATGTAAGTAGTGCACAGCCTGTCATTCCATACACCGTGGCTTCTGAGGAATATTTTTGAACTGTTGATAACCTGCTGCAGAACAGTTACCGGCATACACACACACACACACACACACACACACACACAAAACACCCTAATATATTATTTCTCTAAGCAAAATAGCAAATGCCCTTCTGACTTTAAAATCAGTAGAAGACAAGCTGCCATTTCCTGCCAAGGTTTGATCGCCATTCAGGCCACCTGCATATTCTTGCATTGCAGAGGTTTCAACTTCAACTACAGAAACCTCTGGGTCCAACTTTATGATTCCATGATTTTGAAGCCATTGTACTGTGACTCATAAATGTAAACTAAAAACGCTCTTCAGTTTGCTTACTTTCTTGCTCCCCCCCTGCCCCTGCTTCTTACCCCTTATGATTACTCGCCTTGTGTTTACCGAGGGTGAGGACGTGATTTTTCAATCTGAATATGGCATGTCACTGCACCTCACTACAAGCAGCCTAGGGAACCATTTGAGAGATGTTGTGAGTCATATTTCCTCCAATAGTCATCTTTAGGACTTGTGGAGTAAACTCCCTTGCATATAAAGCTATTAACTCTTGAAATCAAAACTATGTTGGTAATTGAACGGGGGCAGAGTTCAGAGGGAGCTGCAACTGGGGTCAATCTTAAGGGTAGGTGAATCCGTCAATGTGAGTTTCTCGTTTTTCCAGTCTTCCACATTTCACATAAGTTTGTGATTTTATTTTTATTCCTTGTGAAAATTCAGCAACATTTTTGTTCACCATTTCCACATATAGGCACATTTTATCTTATTTTGGTACCCATTAGTTGGCTGGGAACATGCACTTCAAAATTCAGAGAGATGCCAGTTTTGAAGGATGTATGTATTTCAGTTCTCTTGTTGTTTTGGAATGTGCAAATTAGTTAAGTTTGCCTTTCACTTGCAAATGAATCAGATTTCTCTCTTCTCCCGAGTCGGCACCCAGTTGTCTGTGGTGGGTCTGTATTATAGCCAGCCTAAGACTCTTTGCTGCCTGAGGAGGAGTAAATAGCACTCCATCCCCTCCAGTCAAGGCACAGAGCACCAGAGCCTAGCCAAGTCTGAACCAGTAAATTCCACATGCATCACTCCATCACCCTGGCAGCACAAAGACAACAATAATATATTAAATAACTAACTATCTTCTGCCCTTTCATGACATCCAGTTCAGGGCTGCCTTAGGTAGGCTTAGCTCTGTGCCACAACAGAAAAGTTGCCTCTACACATAATATATTCAGCTATTCAAAAATTAGCCACTTATTTACCTTCCTGGCCTGAAAGCTTTGCTGTTGTTTTTTAACATACCATTTCTTTCTTTCTTTCTTTCTTTCTTTCTTTCTTTCTTTCTTTCTTTCTTTCTTTCTTTCCTGGTCAGATGTCAATCCCATTTGCATGTCTGGCTATTTTCTTTCACCAGTGAAGAGCGATGTGAAGTTTGTCCCCCTTTCTGCTCCATTTCTTCTCTTCTATACTCCCTGCCACTTCATCTCAGGGAATCAAAAGAACCCATAGTATTCGCAGCAGTGGAACGTATTTATTTCTTCGTTTGATTATTTAGCCATTTTTTGAACTGTCCCTTCACCGAAAACATTCACAGGGCACTTTATTTTTTTTAAAAGCAAGAAAGTAATTGTAAAGATATAGCCCACATTTAAGAAAAACATTGAAGCAATTCTCATAAATTACACAAATGGCATAATTAAAAACACGGTGGCCAAGTAGATGCCTGAGGAAAAACCACAAGCATGACCCTGAGTACAAGAGCACTCTCCCCTCCTGTGGTTTCCAGCAAATGGTATTCAGAAACATTACTGCCTCCAACTGTGGAGGCAGAGCATAAACATCATGACTAGTAGCCTTCAAAAGCTCTCTCCACCATGAATTTGTCTAATTCTCCTTTAACTCCATCTAGGTATATGGCCACCACTGTTTCCTGTGAGTACAAATTCCATTGTTAAAGAATGTGCTTCACGATGGAGATCTTTCATTTATCTGTCTGGAATCTTCTGATATTCCACTTCATTGGATGCCCATGAGTTCTAGTGTTGGGAGGGAGGGGGTTTCTCTATCCACGTTCTCCATGCCATGAATAATTTTAATTGCAAATTGGTTTGTTTGTTTTTTATGGTAAAGTGCATTGCGAGTCATTAGTTGGGTATAAATATAGCCAGTGATGAAAGCATGAGTGAGTGAATGAATGCTTAGCAGGAGTACCATAGAAAGGAAATGGCTTGCAGTGAAAGGGGTTTTCCTCCCAAATGATCCACTGAGTGTCCTGACTTCACCATGACTCCTACTCATGCCTAATCAGATAAATTCAGGCTCTTAATGCAGGGAACAGTAGTTATCATCTGAAGGGCATAGCTCTCACCATTCAGGTAACAGGTGAGTCAAGGCCTCTAGCCTGGGAAAGGGACATAAATAGCATTGTAATAAAGCAGCTGACTGGAGCTTAATGTTGGGCGGGGGTGAGCTAAAATAGCAAGGATATTGTTTCAGATGTCAATTGGGGATGAGACAAAAGTTTTCAGGAAGTTGTGCTTCAGCAAAATCTAAAATCCTGTTCTTTGATTCGTTCAGGGATATATTTAAAGTGTGTGAGAGTGAAAGAGAGCACATTTTTGTTTCATATAGTCAGCGCTTTTTTTCTAAAAAAAATGTTTAGGGGTACCCTCATTTTCTTACTCATATTGAAATACCGCCCCTCAATGAGGCCAAACTTAAATTCACAAAATGTTTAGGGGTGTGCGTACCCCCAGGGGAAAAGCACTGCATATAGTTATCGTGAGATGTTAAGCAAAGAGACTTGTGCCTTTGATGTGCTTAGCACACCAAACAGGCCCCAAAATCCCCATAATGTGAGGAATATGCTAGTCTGCCACACACAAAAATATCTTGTGTGGCCCAATAGTACTGCTCCCACAGAGGGTGCCTTGCCCTCTCCTCACCAGTGTATCTGCATGATGTACTGCTCAGGGTTTGCTCATCTGTTTGAGGGTAATTCCATCTCTCTGCCAAGTATGATGGGAGCATACATAGCTCTTCTGAGGCATTACCTCACCTCGAAAGAGACCGTCTGCTGTGCATCTTCTAATTAACAGGGACAACCAGAATACCGACAAGCAGAAACAGAAAAGGGTAGTCTCCTTTGAGGCAGGGCTGGCTCAACCATTAGACACAATGTTGTGCTTGCCTCAGGCAGCAGATGCTGTGGGGAGGGGCAGTGGTAAGGTGTTGGAGGACACAGCTGTGTGTGCCCCACAACTTGCCTTGCATACCCCTAAACTAGCCTGCTGTCCTCAGTTGCAGCAGAGGACACTGGCAGTGTATTAAAGTAAGATTTAAATGCCAGCTTCTGAACACAGTATGTAGGAGTGTCATCCTGTCCTTTGCCTCAGGCAGCAAAATGTCCTGGGCCAAGGAGGCACTCTAAATGTGAATGTTTTCAGCTGTAAGAGTAAGTGTGCCCTAGGTTTCCCATTTCTATTTCAGAAAATAGTGCCCCTCAGATAACAGAAAAGTGGGGATATTTTATTTATTTATTTAAAAAATTGTATACCACTATTTCACAGAAAAATATAAAAGCGGTTTACAATATTGCATAAAATCATACCGTAAAAACCACATGAAAAAATGAAATCAGAATTGAAATCAAACATCAGTTAAGTATTCTGGAAAGATATCTTCTTAATTCCTGCATAGACTTGGCAGAATAAAAATGTTTTCATAATAATATTAATAATAACAACAATTTATTATTTATACACCGCCCATCTGGCTGGGTTTCTCCAGCCACTCTGGTTGGCTCCCAACAGAATATAAAAAACATGATAAAACATCAAACATTAATGCAGGTGTTTAGAGGTTGAAATAGAAGGCGCTTGCTGAATCTCTCTTAGCAGAGTATTCCACAGTACTGGGCCAATGACACTAAAGGCTTGGTTTCTTGTTGTCAAATGATCCTCTCAAACAGGGACTGTTGCGGTCAAATGAACAGAAGGTCTAAACTATAAATGCAGAGAAGCCTCCATTTGGTTGGTTATAGCTTTATCCAAAGCAGAAAAGAGTAGATGCTCTGGCACAGCTCTAGCAACAGACACACAACACATGCTGTGTGGTTTATTGGAAAGCTTTTTTTAAAGCGTGAAAAATTGGAGACGGTAAGACACTCCTTTGCTAGGAACTGCCACTCCTCTCTGTGGGTTGGATTACAAGATTGATTGAAACTATTTTGCAAACAGTATGCCACATATATTCAGCAATGATGCAAATGTTGCCCCCAAGTGATACTTTCAATTAATACGTTACATAGAATGTCAGGAGGGATAAAGTTTTATCAGTTGTGGAAAATTAAATGGAGATTTCCTGATAAATAATAGTTTTCCTAACAACATGAAACTTGACATTTCTTGCTGCTTCCCTAAGTCAGAAGGGCATGGCACTAGGAGAAGCAGTATGTGAGAGTGGGGCAGGGGACATCAGTGAGCTTATTGTATAAGCAAGACAGCAAAACTGAACTCAAATTCACCCTTATATGCACAAAATATGTTTTTTTGTCTAGGCCAAAATTGTGCAGTCAATTTCCAGATAAAAATCCATCAATCAACCACATGATCTTGGCCTATGCACGTAGGATGCTATGCATATAGGTCTCTTCAAAGATCTATGGTCAGCAGAGATAAGTCTAGTGCACCTGCTCCATGCACAGGGCCAAATTAGGCCTTTCCAGTATTGCATAACCCAGCCCTTTCATGTCTTAATCTGCATAATTTGAATGCACTGAGAGATGACTAAAATGGAATCTATTTATTCACTCTTACATTTGACCAAAGGTCTGTAAATGGTTCACATGGAAGGTCCTTTCACAGGCCAAGTAGAAGGTATGATTCCTCTCTTTCTCAGGGACACTGACAGAGGGATACACTTATACCAGGCCCCAGACACTTAGCTTTTATTTAAATAAATAAAAAAGTCAATTGAACATTGCTAACAAAAGTTAGAAAGCAAATTGTGGAGGCAATTCTAAAGCTTCAGCATGTGACAGGCAGCACCATAGCTAAGGACACTTAATCACTGTTTTTAAGCAATCAGAGGAAGAAATGCTGACTATCTCTCCTGGGGAGGGCTTCCAGTTCAGCATGGGGATGGGAAAAGGAGAAGCTTGTTGTTACTGTTAGCCTGACACTGGACAGACTGGATTATGTTAGTTTAAGTACTTTCTTTCATGTCCACATTGTTTCATTCATTCCCAAAGTATGCTTTCTTTACAGAATAAAACACAAATTTGACAGGTGGGTAGGGGCACATGTCATTATGACACATGTTGGCTAGGTGGGCTGCCCCAACTACCTGTCAGAATCCATGCAAAACATTCTTTGAAGCAGCATCTCCTATCCTTTAAACATTGCTTGAGTAATGTTAAAAGGAGCGGTTGCTGCTTCAAAGAGCACTTTTGCAAAGAGCTTTAAGACAGCTCCCATGTTCCCATCTGGGCCTTCTCAATACTTGAAAAACCTTTAAAGGGGAAGCTGTTTCAAAGAGTGATTTCCAAAAGGCTTTAATACAGCATCCCTCCTCTGTCTGCGATTCCAAAGGTCTGAGACATCAATAGTAAAACATTTTTAAAAGCAATTTGTGAACAGCTAATACATTCTATGAACAGTGATCTCAGAGACTCAGGAACAGTGTATTTCAGCTATCAAATGCCTGGGTAAATAGAAAGATTTTTAAATTATGCATGAAAATCAATGAGAGGCAGCTGCACCTCACTAGGGAAGGCATTCCACAAACAGGGAACAGGCACTGAAAAGGCCCTGTCATGAGCTAATACCTACCATGCAGCCCAGAGTGGCCTCACCACCACCAAGGCGTCACCTGCCGATCAAAGGGTGTGAGATAGTTGATACTGGTGAGCGTGCACACAAAATGGCACAGGAGTTGATTTCCCATGCTGCTTGTGTGAGTATGTAAATCTCATAAATATGTGAGAGGTGTCTTTCCCAGCCAAAACGGGTCTGTCACAGCCATGCAGAGAGAAACCTCCACACACACAAAATCCCACTGAGGTAAAATAGCTCCTATGCTGCTTGATGTCCCTGACATCAAGGGCCTTAGCCAGCCAACATTTTAGTAAGCTTAGTGATTATATTTCAAAATGTATTCCAGCAAGCTGACATTCAGATTTGTCTCATAATAGTTTTTACTTTTTAGCCACACACATTTGCTTTTGCTCGTTTTATCCTTCTAATGCAAAGTTCAACATTCTCTGCAAATTTAATCACAACTTCCAACATTGCTGGTTAGGATTACACAGTGATGACATATACTTTTTTCCCTTTTCAGAACTGGTTTTACAAGGTTCATATCCAACAAGGAAGTTGAGGAAAAAATGGGATTTATACACCTCCACTCCAGGTATTTTACCCAAATAATTCCACCATTCAGTTAACATAGGGAACATCTTTGAAAAACAATACTGGGCCTGTATATCAACTCTAAAGGCACTATATTCCAACATCCATGGGTTCCTAATGAGCTCTGTAAGGCTAAGTCTGTGAATTAAAAACAGCAACCAGGAACTCAGGACTGTACCTGTATGAATTCCCCCACCTTCTTCTGACTATATACCTGTCTTCCTTATAAGGGAAACAAGGAAGTAAGATAAAGAATTCCATAACCATGCTGATAGCCCTTAGGCACAGCTTGCAGTTCACCTATCCAGGTGGCACACTGTATTGTTGCCTTGTTTATGTTAATGTAGTGTTCTGGTAACTGAGAATATTTCTTCTAAAACCTGCCTGGACTGAAGTTCTCAATCGTTAAGTTCTCATAAAGTTTCTGCACTGGGCTCATTACGCTGGACATAATTAATTTTGATATGTTTTGTATGTGCAGCCAGATCTGAAAGCGAATGGGGATTGAATTGCTTTGCCTTTTTTTCCTATTCCTGCAAAGAATTAACTATGTACAAGGTAAGGCTCACAGGTGATGTATTAACTTTTGGAAAAATGTCCTATCCTGCTCTTTTAAAAACTTTTTTTAAACGAGTATACTAGTCCTGTTATGCATGCAGCTGTATCTTTCCACTTGACTATCGTGTAGCTGTTTTGAACTGAGTTTCGTTCCTGTTACCGAGGCTATGTATGGAATGTAATCCTAAGGACTGCTTAATTTTACAAATGAATAGTGCAAGAATTTACATTGCATCTGTGATTCTGTTACGTTTTATAGAACCTAATACATTTTGAACTTACAGCACAAATAAATATCCAGAAAAGTAGCAGCAGTAGAAAATGTCTGGTGCACAAAGAGCTGATGATCCAGCTGAATCAGGAATGATAGAAATCAAGTACATGAAACACAATGACTGATTCATACAAAAAAATTCTTTTTACAAATCTTTCTTTTTGCCAGTTGTCACCATGGGAAAAACTGGATATTCATTTCAGTCAAGACTATGCTTCGACGTAATTTTGTTTCACAATGACTTCAATTTCACGGCACTTTTTGGTCACCGTTTTGAATATCGAAAGACATTCAGTTCAAAGGGTGGAAAGGGTACACTGGCAGGCTGTGTTTGGTGAGGTTGGAACAATACCCAGAACATTTTGTTATCTGCAATAATTATGCTGTGTTCTGATCTATTATATTTCCTTTATTTCTATATGCAGGGAATTGTAATCCAGGGAGTGCAGTGAATTGTGAAGAGTGTTTGCTTTCTGGACCGCATTGTGGATGGTGCTTTCAAGAGGTAAAGTGAATTATCTGAAATATTTTAAAGAAACACCAGTACTTGAAGTTGGTATGAAAAGAGTCTGTCCAACTCTCCGCTCTGATTCTAATCCTGCCCTGAGGGAAGAAATTCAGAAGCTGAATCAAAAGATTTATTTCAGAAACTAAGGGCTTGAGCACACCCAGTAAAATATTTGACTTCTTTTAAGTAGCTGGTCCCCAGCCCTAAACGCTAATCTACCACACAAACTAGGTTGTTTACATTCCCCTCCATTTCAAAAAATAATCTGATGTGTGGCATGGAGAGCTGCTGCTTGAGAAACACAAATCCAAAGCATTTATTAGATTTTTAGCAAAAAGAGGCATTGCGTATTAATAGCGTAGAAAAGTATTTTCCTAAGGATTGCTCAGTGTATACATTTTCTGAGATTTTGCAGAATTTGAAAGTTTTTGGCAAAAAAGAAATATGGTGACAGAAACAGAGAGATGGATAAATGACATGAAGCAAAAGCCTGTTGGTAAGAAGATATAACACAAATCTATCTGGAAGGGAAGGGGAACTATGTTTCAGAACCCAGCTAAAGAAAAAGTGTGTAGATCTAGTAAGGGCAAAAACAGGATTGACCCGAAACTCTTCGTTGACAGACAGGGGGCAAATGCCCCCTTAAGGCAAGGTGCTTAGTACTCATGGCTAGCCAAGTCATTTTGGTGCTTAAAGAAAAAACCCCAAAAAGTCCACTCCACCCTGCTCCTGGCAGTAAATAATAATAATAATAATAATAATAATAATAATAATAATAATAATAATGCAGTTACTTAGAAACTGTCATTCAAGGCCAAAGGTACTAATTTTCTGCAATTCTGAGCATGTACAATTCCACATAGAACTCGATATGTGGGACAATATTTGCATTCCTCACAAACTCAGCTTTTGCTTCCAAAGAAAAGAAGGAGTGCAATTATTGTTGTTGTTGTTGTTGTTATTATTATTATTATTATTATTATTATTATTATTATTATTATTTAATTGAAAGAAAATGGTTGACCTTTCATGACCTTCCTCACTATGCCTAATGATAGGGCCAGCCAAGGCTGAAAATATGTTTTGAATTTGTTCTTGAAGAGAAAATTTTCACACACTGCAACAACTACATGAAAAGATCTATTGAGTGGCCCCTCTAGGCTCTTAGTGTACAGTCTGCATGTTTTCAAATGACTGTCCACAGTTAAGAGAACTTGAACCTCAGTCATGGATCAGCCACAGCTAAGAATTTTACAGTGTAATCCAATGTGTATCAGCTCAAAAGTATATCCCATTGAGTTCAGTGGAGCTTACTGCTTGGCAAATGGGTATAGGATTATAACCTTAAAGTGCTGTCTACTTTGATGGGGAGATTTGGCCATGTGGTTAACATTCAAGCATCGAAATCAAAAGGAACTGAATGTGCTTAACGTTGACTGAATTGCACTCCTCCTTTTCTTTGGAAGCAAAAGCTGAGTTTGTGAGGAATGCAAATATTGTGCCACATATCGAGTTCTATGCGGAATTGTACATGCTCAGAACTGCAGAAAATTAGTACCTTTGGCCTTGAATGGCAGTTTCTAAGTAACTGCATCAGGCATTATTTTCACAACATATACAGTACTTAGAGAAAACAGTCTGTGAAACTATTTCTTGTGTTCAGAAGTTTCCAATGAAGAAATTATGTTCTACTGTGCATCAATGTTCCATTGTTTGGATTTTCTTGGAATATCCCAAACCTTTATATTTTTGTTTGTTCCTGAAAGTGAACTAAATATTCACTTTCAGAATACTCCTTTTGTATGGGATGGCATTCTGAGAAAGAACTAGAAACCGCATTGATTAAGCAAAGAGAGGGGAGAAGCAGCCTATCAGTTCTTCAGTTCCTCGGTTTCTTCTATACAGCATTTCAAACTTTTAAAAGTGCCAGTGGTTTTTTAAAAAAATCTGTACAACTATGCGTAAGCAAATGCTACATGTACATGTGCATAAAATGCATATATTAGCATTTAAGCATACACAAATGCTGAATTTTCATGAAAATGCTTTTTAAAAGCAGATAATTGCAAATTGTTGTGGAGGGGTACAGAACTGAATTTAAGATTGGGGAAATGAAAACTGAGGGAAACCAGAATTAACAGGTTCATCCATCTCTAATCCAACTAGACCAATGCTTTCCCCCCTCACAAAATGCATGTAAATTAATGGTCTTGGCAGACCACTTAATCATTTTTCTGCTTGTTGTAGTTCACTGTGTTAGATGCTATTCGATTTTTAAGTATATCTCTTTTATTTATTATACTGGAATTTATTGGATTACATTTTGCATTTCATAGAACTTGAATTGTCATGAAATATAAAAAGCAATAAAAATGTAAAAAAATAAAAAATAGAAAGCCTGCTTGCTTTGCAAAAACATTGGAATCAGTCCAGTCAAGTGCAGATTCAGCGATGTTTGTAAAGGAGCCCCCCTAGATTCATCAAAGCTTTCCCAGGCACAACACAAGTGTAGGAATGGAAGTCTTATCTGAAACCTTTGCTTTGTGTTGAATATCAAGCTTGAGGAATAGTTGTGTGCATAGCTGGTGACTTTTAGTTAATCCCCCAAAAGACACTAAACTATTGTTTCTGTTTGCAATTTTTTTCCTGAGCATGTCCTTTGCCTTTTCTTTTTCTTTCTTTCCCCTACCTCTTTTTTGTCTACAATCACCAGCACAGACTGTTGGCTAAAAATACTGAGTCTAAGCATCCTTAAAATATGGGCTGACGTGGTAATGCATCTTTCTTTTTTTTAAAAAAGTCAGCAGATTCAGAGTGTTTTTCTGGAGATGATCATATGCTGTTGTCTCTAAGCATTTCGTAGCAGTAGGTGATTTTTATATATACTGCTTTGGCTGTGAAAGCTTGTTTGCCAAATTAAAAATAAGCCAACATCCCCTTTGAATATATTAATAAACTAAGTTTGGTTTTCATGGAAATATGAGGAATAGCAATCTTTCGAGAAATTATGTTGAAGACGGAAGCACTGAAAAGTCTGTATTGATACTGTTATGGTATATTCTCAGGGAGGACTGCAAAGGCAGATCTTATATTTGTAGATTTAAAATAGCCATGCTCTATTATTTATTCAGTTGCCTATCTGAAATTGCATGACTTGAGGGGGCAAATGTGCTTAAGACAGTTTTGGTTTTTTTAATGGTTGACAGATATATGGCAATCACAGAGACTTGTCCAATCCAGAACTTTCATTTGGGCAGTGGAACAAAAATGGCCCACTCAGAAGCCCTCTTTGTAAGTTACTTGAATAAAGAGGAAAAGTGAATATAGAGGGACTGTGGGCTGCACTTTTGACCCACCCACTATGGCACATGATTCCCCAGCCCAGCCACCACCATACATGTGTTAGAATAGCTATCTGAGGCAGGCAAACCTTCAGGCAGTTGGCTCAAGATCCATGGAAACCTTTGCATAAAGGGGTAAAAGTGCAAAGGCATCCCTGACATAGATGCCCATGCTAACACATGGATGGCAGGGGTGAGACTTGGTGGGGAGGGTGAGTCTTACATCAGGGAACTGGGTCAGATGTGCAACTCCCACAATCACACTCTACATGCTTTTCATTTTCACATCAGCAACTAGAAGAGTAAAAGCTAATGGAAGTTTAGAGATGGTAGTCTCTAGAAGCACCATCACCTCACCTAACATTAACACAGGAATTGCACTTATTTGCACTTAGCACACTCTTTTTTTGTTGTTATTATTATTATCTCTGAATTTTGAAACACTTATACAATTTACTTTAAAAATTACAAGGATAAAAATATGTTACAAAAAATGTATTCCTCCTTCTTTAGAATGATTCCTGAGAATATACAGTACCCCAACTCACCCTTCCCAACATGGAAGAGGTTATATCAGAATTGGTTTTTTTCCAGTGACTTTTCTAGAAGAGGCCTGTAAGTGGACTGCTGGGTCACACTAATGCTTACTATCAGATCCTTCAAAAAATCCTAAACTGATGACATAACTGGACAAACTATTTTTGAAATGATTGCATGCTTATCATTTCAGATCTATTTCCAGCTTACTTACATTATTATACGTCATGCGATATTTCACAAAAAAGGAAACCATAATATGTGAAAGTTATTAATTTTGTCAAATTATCTTTTTCTAATTATCACATCTTTTTTTCCTCCTAATTTAGCCATAAGCTATTTATCCATTCTGAGATAAAGGGTATATAAGACACTTCCCAATTACCCAAAGTCTCACTGGTAATAAGAAACAACAAATAATCAATAATACAACAACAACAACAAATTCGTTTATTGTGAGGACCATGCCTGTGCACAAAAATCAACACTACAGTAGTTAAAAATTGTTAAAATTCATTACATACTATGCCGACAAAACCTTCTTCCCACAAAATAGAAAAGGAGGGAAAATGAGCAGCGAGTCAAACAGACGATGGAGGGGTCTTTACATTGTCGTTCATAAATCTTTCCCTGGCTTTCATGGCCTTCATCACAAAGACCGCTACCACATGGGTAATGCGTGGGTTTGCATCAACTAACAAAAATTTTACTCTATCTTCAGGACTGGTTATAGAGTTGGGTATAATTTGCAGCAATGCATCTCTAAAGCCCGAATAAATGGGGCAATAGAGGAAATAATGTGTAAGGTCCTCTTTAATTCTCATAAGGCAAGGACATAGACGATGTTCTACTGGGGTTTTTGTGTATCTACCGGTCAGGTAGGCAGTTGGCAATGTTTGAAACCGTGCCATAGTAAAAGCTCTCCGAAGGGTGGGGTCAGTGATCTCGACCAAGTAGTTGGCACAGATTTTGACTGCTTTTACTTGGGGGAGCCAGTAGGAAAACCCAGAGTTCTTTATCTTGGTGGAGTCCATAAAGGCGTCTTTTTCAAAGATCCATTCCCGAACTTTATCAGCGCTCCACAATTTGAGAGTATTTAACTCAGGTAGGTTGTATCTGGATAGAATGTCTGATAGACTTTTATGCCAAGTAGTGTTATTTTGTAATGATACAAAGGCTTGTTTAGCCAATAAGGTGTTCGGGGCATCTATGAGGTTGGTAAAAAAACGCAGGAATCTTAAGTGTGCCCTGGCAGACACAGAAGGTAATCCTACTTCCACTCTTAGGAGAGCTGCCGGAGTACTCTGAGGGAGGCCTAGAATTCTTCTGAGATAAAAATTTTGGAAGATTTCAAGCCGTTCTAACAGCTTCTGATTCCAACCCCAGAGTTCTACTCCGTATAACATCTGTGGAATCACTTTTCCAACAAAAATTTTTAGTGCCGGGATCACCAGTTGCCCTCCCCTCGAATAAAAAAAGCTGAGCAGAGCACCAGTTGTTCTACGTGTTAGAAGGGCTACAGTCTTGAAGTGGGCAAGCCAGCTAGATGTGGCTTGGAAGGTGATACCAAGATATTTAAAGAGGAGACATTGTTCAATTTTGTGTTCATCTAGAGACCATCTAAATGTATGTCGAGCTCTAGTAAACACCACAATTTTTGTTTTATCATAGTTTATCTTTAGAGAGTTTTGAGAACAATAAGCTGCGAGCCCCTCCAGCATGCTGAGTAGGCCCCTTCGAGTGAGTGCCATGACCGCCATGTCATCAGCATATAGCAGTATGTTCAGGTGTTTGCCTTCCAGGGCAGGAGCTGATGACTTATACTTTGCCATATGTTGAACAATGTCATTTATATAAAAATTAAAAAGGAACGGTGCTAACAAACAGCCCTGTTTAACCCCTTTCCCCAGTGGCAGAGGGTCAGTATAGTTGCCTGACATCCCAGTTCTAATTTTAACTGTGGTGTCTGAATGTAACTCTCTAAGTATTTTGAGGAGTCGTCTATCAATATCTGTGCCATATAGTTTTTGCCATAATTTGTCCCTACAGATTGAGTCAAAAGCGGATGTGAGATCTACGAAAGCCACAAAAAGTTTGCTCTTATATGTCTTTGTATACTTATCTATCATTGTCTGTAATACCAAACAGTGGCCTATTGTACTATGGCCCTTTCTAAACCCTGCCTATTCCGGATTAAACAAGTTAGAGTGGTCAGCCCAATCAACCAATTTGTTTAGCAGGTGGCGAGTATAAAGTTTATACACAATGTCCAGGAGACTTATGGGGCGATAATTTGAGGGGTCTTGGGGGTCTCCCTTCTTATAGATGGGGGCTACCAGGCTCAGTTTCCAATTTTCTGGGATTTTGCATGTATCATTTATTGCCGTGAAAAGTTGGGCCAAAAAAGCAGCCCACCACTGGGCATTTAGTTTAAGCACCTCAGGAGGAATCATATCTTCACCGGGAGCTTTGCCATTCTTGAGTGTATTAATTAGCTGTAAGCATTCTGATTCGGTAACAGGTTCCCAGCCCATTAATAGATCGTTTTTAATAGGAGGAAACTGGCTCGGTTTAGCAATGTTTGGAGCTGTGTATAGCCGGGAAAAGTGTTGGTACCATAAGTTAGATGAGATACTATTGGTTACAATTTTCCCTTTGGGTGAGACTCCCTGAGCAATTATTTCCCAGAACTTTTTATCGTCCCGCGATTTGATCGCCTTGTCGAGAGCCTCCCATTATTCCTTTCTATAGAGGGATTTCTTAAATTTTAGAGTATTTTTATAATGAGAGCGCCACCTGTGCAGGTTTTCCACTGAGGACAGGGTCCCTTCCTGTTTTACCTTATTTTGTAATTTCCTAAGCAAAGATCTTATATTCCTACAGTCTTTGTCGAACCAGGCCCTCGAGTTATTTTGTTGTTTGGGAGGGTTGGAGTTCGTAAGTAGTGGGAGGAGCGACTCTGAGACCTGCTGAAATGTTAAAAATGGGTCAGAATTTGATAAAATGCATTGGTCTCTCAAGGCCAATAAGTCAGGTGAATGCAGGTGTAGTTTGATTTTGAGTTCCAGGTCGCTGTTCCATTTACGCCTACGAAGGGCCAGAGTTGGAGGTGGGTCTGCACAGTGATTACGGTATTGCGGATCCTCCAAACCGCGGGGGATTAGTGAGATTGAGATAGGGAGGTGATCACTCTCAGTTCTGTTGAAAGTCCTAAAGCCCTGTGACCTCTCCAAAAGTTTTGGGGAGACCAGGATATAATCAATAACGCTCGCACCTCTAGGCCCAAGGAAAGAAAAGAAACCCCCTGACCTATCCATATGGGTACCATGCAAATTAAACAAATTATGTTTGAAGGCAATCTCCATTAATGTAATGCCTTCCTTATTCAAGACCTTATCGTCAGAGGACCAGGGAATAAACCAATCTGCCTCTGGCAGTAACTGAGATTTAGAACAGTACGTATTAAAGTCGTTTCCTCTCCTGGCGTTGAAATCACCTGCCGGCAGGATATCCATGCCAGGGAATTCTAGTTCAGCCTTCTCCAAACATAGCTCTAAATCTTCCCAGATTTGTGACGACTGGGAAGGGGTACCTATGGGAGGGATATATATATTAAAGCAGAGGAAGTCACCTCCTTCACTGCTAGAGATAAGTAGGATTTGTAGGTTGTTACTCTTCGCCCACTGCTGTTGCCGGACCTTGCACTTTAGCTTGATGGAAACAAAAGTGACTAAGCCACCACTAGGTCGGCCTCGGAGATTTGGTTTTATCGCAGGGGTAGCAAAGGCATCGTATCCCTGAAGAAAAGGAACATGGAGATCTAAACACCATGTCTCCTGTAGACATATAATCTGAAATTTTGTAAGGAAATCCAGAAGGTCGACGTCACTAATGTTACCCAACTGATTTCATTTGTTTCCCTTAGTTCACCCAATAGAATTATTATTGAGTCTAATTGTAACTGGTCCCTTTGACATTTTGCATGTAACAAGGTAAAGGTAAAGGTACCCCTGCCCGTATGGGCCAGTCTTGACAGACTCTGGGGTTGTGCGCCCATCTCACTCAAGAGGCCAGGGGCCAGCGCTGTCCGGAGACACTTCCGGGTCACGTGGCCAGCGTGACATCGCTGCTCTGGCGAGCCAGAGCCGCACACGGAAACGCCGTTTACCTTCCCGCTGGTAAGCGGTCCCTATTTATCTACTTGCACCCGGAGGTGCTTTCGAACTGCTAGGTTGGCAGGCGCTGGGACCGAGCAGCGGGAGCGCACCCCGCCGCAGGGATTCGAACCGCCGACCTTTCGATTGGCAAGTCCTAGGCGCTGAGGCTTTAACCCACAGCGCCACCTGCGTCCCAATGCATGTAACAAAGTAGTTGTTAAAAATATTTTTGTACTAGGATAACCCCATCATACTCTGGGTGGCATTTGAAAGGGACTTGCAAGGGGAAACAGCTTCTTCTGACATCTTCAGTTTATTTGCAAAAGACACCATTGTGTGTCAAGGCTTTATAAGACAGCGAAAAAATACATTTTTAAATGATTTCAAAACTTCCCCCTTGGGTAAACAGCAGTTTTTGAATGCAAGTACCGTACTGGAAAGGCATTTGGAATGCTATACTGGCTCATATTTTCATCTATTCCAAAATGCCTTCTTTAGTTATGATGCCTCAAAATGCACTCAACACACAATGTTTGTTCAATGACCCATCCTTAGTTTTGACTTGCAGTTTCTGGCAATCAGAATTTTTGCATATCTTGAGAACTAGATGCACATCATCATTTTGGGCAGAGACTCCCTGACCACAAATTCTATTCTCTGTAATGTGTATTAAATTATATACTGCTGAAAATATTGGTGATGGGTGTAATGGAATGTATGACTATGACATTATAAGCAATGACTCTATTGCATTGATTTTTTCCCCCTGCTTAATAAGTGTGCATCCTTGTTGCTGGAAGGCTAAAGTGCAGGAGAAAGAGACTAATCTATTGAAAAAGTCAATTATAAGTACACCCCTTTTGCACACAAAAGTTTCAAAGTAAGTCATAATTGCACTGTGTCCTGTGTATCCCCACTTACAAATAGGGATTTGTGACATAACTTATATAAAAAATATTATGCTATGCCTTCAGTCATTTGCAGAATTGGTATCATATAGTGTTGCATTGCACTCTGTTCTTGCACTCTTTGTTTCTTATAGAATTTTACTGATCCATCTGAAATTCTTAGAAGGTGTGGCACTCCTGAAGAGCTTATTTCGAAAGGATGCCAACTGAATTTCATTGAATTTCCTACTTCTGAAGTGCTAATTCACAAAAACAAGCCTCTTAGTGAAGGGCCGCAGGAAAACAACTCAGATGTTACACAGATTTCTCCTCAAAAGCTAACGATCCTATTGCGGCCAGGTAAGTTGTATTGTTCATAAATGCTATTTTTTAAAATCATTTTGTAGCTTTGTAGATAGCTTCCATTTGTTCATATTAAATATCAGGATGTGAGATGTGACATATTTAGGTTGCAATCCTAAACTTGCTTACCAGAGTTGCGCTGAACTTAGAGGAATTTACTTCTGAGGAAACATATTTAGGCTTCTTAAAAATGGAAGTTATGAAAGAACACATAAAGATGTGTAAGGTGGATGAGCTTCTGGGAAGTCCCGCCCCTGCCCCACCCCCGCCAAGCATCTGTGCAGGGGAAGATTTATTTCCTTGTATTTCTTCTACTGCAACATTCACATGGCACAAAACCAGCATTTTTTTAAGGACTCGCCCTATTTTTCTGATTGCAAATTATTTTAACTAATTTTTAAATTGTGCTTTTAAATTGCTGTAATCAGCCCTGGGAACTAACGATGAAGGATAGGTAAGAAATATAAAGAATTAAGAATTTCCACCGATATCACCTAAAATCATATCTCCCCAACATTTGTAAGATTGTTACAGATACAGGTCAATTGTTTGTTTGTTTCCTAAAAGCTTGGAAATGATCACAGCACATTTTATAAATAAATTTGGTAATTGTACTCCACAGCAGCAGTGGCAGTTGGTGAAAGCTGTAGCTGAGATCACATAAACCAACCTTCATATGTAACTGCCTCACACTATTCACAGGCTTCAGATGAATCTCCAGGATAATGATCGGTGGGATTCAACTAATGAGTCCCATCAGCAGAAAACACGCATAGATTTTGGCTTGCTCAGTGGAGCTTTCCTCCCATGAGCCCCCTGAAATTTGCTTGAATTCCTCCCATTGAGAAATTAGCATAACCAACATGCTTCTTTTTGTTGGCTTTTGCCTACTCAGACAGTTTTCCTATCTATGCTTTTCACACGTGGCTCTTATACTGCTTTGTCAACTTTCTTAAATTACCATAAATATGGAATCAGGCCAGATCTCAATATTTTCTTTTATAATTCATGTAGCACTATCAGTGTGCATGGCACCACACTCTGTCCCCACCGAAGCTTCACTTAGTGGGGTCGTGTGGCTGTGGCTTCTGACAAGATCACAAGAGAGCCTAGCAAGATCACACAAAGGGCTCTTGCAAGATCTTGCCGGAACCCAGAAGCCACCACAACCACTTCTCCTCACTTGTCTGGCACTAGGGGGCATACCTGTCGAGGTGCCTATAGAGGTGCCCCTTGGATTCTGCCACCTGAGGTGCTCCCCCAGTCTGCCTCATTGACAGGCCAGCCCTGCAGCTAACACAAGAGGAGCCAACGCATTTTTTATTCTTTGTGAGAGCTACAATCAGGTGGGGGTGACGTGGCCGGGGTTGGCGCAAGGGGGCATCAATCCCTTGCCCCCAAGCCAGATCACCGCAAGGGTCTGGATGCCCGGCCGCAACACTACCCACCACGGAAGGTGAGTGTTCCTACTATAAGAGGATAATATTTTGAAATGGGATTTAAAGTTTTACATCGGAAAGAAGAAAAACTGGGTGCTAATTCAGTTAAAATCTTGATGTGGCAGTGAGAACCGCCTTTCTAACACAGCTTCCCATTTACAAAGTAATCAGAAACTGAAATGTGTGGTGTAAATGTAATGCACATATGATGAATCAACACATCTGCTTGCATTTTTGGAGCCTTCTTAGGGGGGTTGGTAAGAACTCTGCTTGGAAATGTGGCTGTAGGGGCTCATTATGAGCTTCTGAATTTCAGAATGTAAAACTCCTCAGCTCATCTCAGATGTGTCCAGAGATAGAAAGGGTACAGAAACTGATGAGTAGGAGGTTCTATATGAGGGCAATGTCAGGAATGCATCCCGTCAAATGATTTTTCCAAAGTTCCCAAGGCTATTCCCCCATGTTTTATTAAGAAGTTTACATGAATGCTGGTAATTAACAATCGGCTTTCTACACTTCCAACATAAAATGTTTTTCTTATGACATGGTTGCCACAGTGAACCCAAAGTACATTGACTTTTGTGTTTGTGGCTTGTATAAAGCAGCACCCATGTTGCTTGAGATGATTTTATCCATGCCCAGGAACATCCTATACAACAAGCATAATGTGTGAATCAAGACTTAGGCTGCAATCTCCACTTATCTGGGAGTAGACCTGTTGAATTATTTGGGCTTATTCTTGTGTAGACACCATTAGAATCACACTGTAAGTATGTCTTTTAGCACATTGTGATGGCTAGTAATACTGCTGGGAACACTTCTTTGTTACAAAGGACCAGAAAAAGAATACTGTGAGGCAACAAGAATCAACAGTTCCAGTCAATATTGCATTTCCCTTTTCACTCTCTAACGACAGCTGTGTTAATTTCTTTTCTGTTTCCCCTGTGGTTTCACAAGGAAATGAAGAAACGATACAAATCAATGTTCGTCAGACTGAAGATTATCCAGTTGACCTCTACTACCTCATGGATCTTTCAGCTTCCATGCATGATGATCTGGAAACCATTAAGGAACTGGGTTCTACCTTGTCAAAAGAAATGTCTAAACTGACAAGTAACTTTCAGCTGGGTTTTGGGTCTTTTGTAGAAAAACCAGTTTCACCATTCATTAACACCGTGCCAGAAGAAATCAAGAATCCTTGCCAGTGAGTAGCAAAAACATCTAATTCAAATACATTTTGGATCAGATTTCTGTCCTTTTCAGGGGTAGAATTTAATTTGGGTCTAGGAGGCAGGGTAGCCAGTTACCTTCATTTTCAAGGGGGCTCCAGTCTCTTTAGTTGCTATTTTCTTGGGGTATCAGTATTTCACCTTTTACTTGTGTTACATGAATTGAAAACAATAAAAATGTGGGCAGAGCAATCTAAAAGTGTGGGAGGAAGGAGAACCAAAGGCAGATGAACCTTATTTTCCTAAACCCTTAGCTCAGTAAAGCAAAGGCTGCTGAGGTTTCCATGGTGGTGAGCAAAGTCTCCACAGGTAAGTCTCTGTCTCTAACCTTGGAGAGACAGTCTCTGAAACATCCTGTAGTTTCTTAGAGGCCTTCCTAAGGACCATTGGATTGACACCTGAAAAAATTATCTTTCAGATTACTTTTATTTTTTAAATTTTAATCAAACAATTATACATGAATATGTATTTGTGTGTAGACAGACAGATAGACAGATAGAACAAAAGTAGATGTTGTGAGCCCTTATGTTTGCCAATAGACTTATACTTCAATCCTGGAAGGATAAATACCCACCGTCCATTGCACAGTGATTTGAGGACCTTACCACCTTTGTTACATTTGAACGTATTTTTATGCATGCCAATTTCATGTGGATACCTACTTGGGCATTTGGAGGACTTTGATCATACTGTTTGTTTAATTTTAGAAGGAAGAACTGGTGGCTATTTTGTTCTCAATGTGAGGTGACAGTGTGCATATTTTTTCAGCCATTTTCTAATCTATCTTTTTATTTGTTAAATATGACACTTAAAAGAATAAAATAAAACTAGACAGACAGACAGAGACGTTAGGATATAGGAAGGCACCATTTTTCGTTCCTCCCTGTATTCATCACATGCAGCACTGTTTCCATTACCCTGTAGATCAGCTTCTGCCAAAAATCATGTTATTTGTCTTGCTGTCCACTGTAGCAAAATTTTGTAACTTAGGTATTTATTTATTTATTTATTTGATTATGGTTTGTGTTCAGCATACCGCTAAGGAGATTGTTCCATCAGCACAAAAATTTCTGCTAGCCTGATAGAACTATCTTCTCTCTCCTCCCCACCCCCTAAACTATTCTGAGTGTTCTCATGATCCTCTAGAACAGATTTGGGAAGGGCATGGGGGCTCATAGGAAGAGCAGAGGTGTGGGGAAGTCCCATTACACTTGCAAGAATCAAGACCGCAATACCTCAAGGACCACCTCTCCCCCATATAAACTGACTCAGACTCTGCATTCATCATCTGAGGCCCTTCTTGGTGTGTCTCCTCCACATGAGGCCCAGAGGGTAGCAACATGAGAACAGGCCTTCTCTGTTGTGGCTCCCTGTTTGTGGGATGCTCTCCCCATGGCGGTTCACCTGGTGCCTTTAGTGTCTATTTTTAGGTGCCAGATGGAAACATTCTTCTTCAACTAGGCCTTGGGCTAATTCATATTCTAGAGCCTTTTAAATGTGTCTGTGGGGAGGGTGGGTATTGTTTCGCTGTTTTGTTTTTAATTATTTGCTTGTTTTTATCTTGTATTTTATTCTGTGAACCACCCTGAAATCTTATGATGAAGGGAGGTATATAAATCTAATAAATCATCATCATCTTTATACTGGCTTCTGCTTGTGCAGTGCCTTAAATGAATATGGCCAAATGTAACTATTATGTTATTCCACCCCATTTATTTTAGTGCAGAGCAAAAATAATGGGGGGGAAAACGTAATCTTATATGTATTATTCACAGTCTGAAAGTCACAACAGTGAATACTGATCATATTCACTGGATTGATCTCCGTTCCAGACATGGGATGAATAAGTGAAGGCCTGCAATTTCTGCAGCCATTTCCATTTTTGTTGGGAATCTGGGGGATTTGATGCAATGTGTTGGTTGCCTCACATCTGTGTGTTGCCTCCTCCTTCTTGAGTTAGACTTTTACCCCTTGTCTCTCTAGAAGCAATTCCACTGATACCAACTACATTTTCTGCTTTTAACATAACCTGAGTAGATTTGTTTCACTGCTTTCATAGTTTTGACCCCTTTCTCCCTGCTATTTGGAATCTGTCCGTACCTGAATTTGGTACAATCTGGTTTGGATGTTAATTCTTGAACATTTTTGAGCATATTTTGCCTCAGTTGGAGGTAGTGATCATTTTTATAGCATTAGTTGTGAATTATGAGAGCTTTAACAAATTATAAGGCTGGGGGGATGTTTTTGGGCTGATGGATAATTGATGTGTTGGTCTGGAACAGATGAATTTAAATCCCACTGCAGTTGTAGAATACTGAGACTCTGTAACAGTCAAGTCTTGTGAAGTCTCTGTAGCACCCTGCTTTATGGGATCATTATACATTTCACTTCTGATCAAATAAACACCGTAAGAACATTTAAAAGATCTGTTTTTGTCATATAGCTAGAGTGTAGAAGCTGAAAGCATCTTTACAAAGACTACAAGCCTTTTTTAAGCTATTACTGAGTGTATGCCAATCTCTAAGCCAGTGTTTCCCAACCTTGTGCCTCCAGATGTTTTTGGCCTACAACTCCCATCATCCCTAGCTAGCAAGACCAGTGGTCAGGGATGATGGGAGTTGTAGGCCAAAAACATCTGGAGGCACAAGGTTGGGAAACACTGCTCTAAGCATTTGCGGGTAAATAAAGTTCCACAGTAGAACATTGTAAATAGCAAAGTGCCATGCTGTATCTTTCATTAATAAGAATTTTCATGTGATCTGCTGCATTAATTGTGTGTCTGTATCTGCAGAAGTGTCCCACATGACTGCTCTCCAACATTTGGATACAAGCACATTCTGTCATTGACAAATGATGCTGAAAGGTTCAACGAAATTGTGAAAGAACAGAAAATCAGTGCTAATATAGATACTCCAGAGGGAGGATTTGATGCAATTATGCAGGCAGCTGTGTGTAAGGTAAGGAAATCTAAATCAAAACTCTTTAGGTAAGTTCTGTTGCTGTGTTCACCATAGTAAACCACTTCCCACAGAGTCCAAGTTTAACTAACATGAGCAGGACTGAAATCTTAACTTCCACTTTATAAACGCTGATGAATTCAAGGTGCCAAGAAAGTCCTCTCAGCAGCATCTGGTAGCAGGTGGTACCATCAAGAGGGCCTCTGATGCTGACTGTACTGTAAGGCCTGAAATGGTTAGTATTAGGGAGAAGACCTTTTGGGTATTTGGGTCCCAAGCTGTTTAGGATTCCACATGCTAGTACTAGGGATGGAGAAGAAATTTGATTCAGTTTGCATTTAAAGGAGAAACTGCAAATTTTGTACTTTCCGAAACAATATGTGAACTGAAACACAGCCATCCTTCAAAATTTCCACTTCTCTGAATGTTGCGTTGCAGTTCTCCACTCAAGTAATATATACAAAAATGCCAATACTAGGGTAAAGTGTGCATATAAGTGCATATATGAATACAAATAGCATTCAAAATGCATTATATTCGGCAAGATTTATTTGCAAAAATGTGTGTATTGGAAGATATCCGCACTATAATTCCGATGAATTTTCATGAGGGCATTAATACAACAACAACACAGGTTTATGTGAAAAGCTTACTAGGAAAAAAAGAAACAAAATTGACAGATTTGCCCATCCCAGCTAGTACTAAAACTCTGAAATGGGCTTGATAGCTTGCCAGCAGCCAGCACAGTACATTCAGGACTGGTCATACATGATCCCATTGGGCTGCCCCATACCACTCACTCATCTGGCAGCTGCATTCTGCACTAGCTACAGCTTAAGGGCAACCCCACATAGTGTGTTTGTATAGCCCAGATGGAAGGTCACTAGAGCATAGACTGTTATGAAGCAAGACAATGATACAGAAGTGCTGTACTCATACATTAGCAATGTATCTGCTACCATAATCTGTTTACATTTTTATTGCAGGAAAAAATTGGGTGGAGGAACGACTCATTGCATCTGTTGGTCTTTGTGAGTGATGCCGATTCCCATTTCGGGATGGATAGCAAACTGGCAGGAATTGTAATTCCAAATGATGGAGAATGCCACTTGGATCATAATAATGAGTATTCCATGTCAACTGTTTTGGTAATATGCTTCAGGTTTTACACTTTACTCTTCTATAAATAAATTGTATGTGCAATGTGCACATTCAGAGAAAACAAATGAAAGGACTATTGGGGCCATTCCCAACTGAATTTGAATAACACTATCGGAGATACTTAGATCATAGAATGCCGGGGGGAGGGGCAGGAATCCATCTGAGAACTAAAACTTTTATTTTATTTTATTTTATTTTATTTTATTTATTTTATTTATTTTATTTATTTTATTTATTTTATTTATTTTATTTTAATTTATTTTATTTTTTGCCTGCCTGCCTGCCTGCCTGCCTGCCTGCCTGTTATCCCACCTCTCTACTGTTGTGGAATCTAAGGCAGCATGCATGTGATCACCCATCCAGACACTGACCAGACCCAGTCCTACTTCACTTCAGGAAGGTGGTGGTCTCACCTGACTTCAGACTATACCACGGAACACACATTCCTTTTCAGGAGTGTGGAAAGCAACCACCTCTCTTCACATCAGTGTATCAGCCCTTTTTTAAATATGCAGAGCCCTGGATTTCTTTGGTAAATGGCACTGTATTAATCCCATTAGGGCAGCTCTGTAGCAACTCATATAATAAGATGTGCTACTTGAGTTTTGAGTTGTCACCTGTTTTATTACAGGCATGGTTTCTGTAGTTTTTTTTATTAGGACTTCAACACAAAGACATTTTTAACACGTGAAGTTTTTTGTTGTTTTTTTGAATGCCTGTAGATACATGTTTGGCAACACATCACTGGATATATTAGCATGCGTTGGCCTGGTGTTGAAGAGCCATGTGCAGGACTGTAAAATAAAACAAATGCAACTTTTCACCAGAGGCATGTATTAAGAATATACATAGGTCCAACTAATCCAGAGATGAGCACACAGAGGCCTCAGTTTCTAGACTCTTCTGTGCTACCATCTTCTTTTGATAAGCCAAAAGACAGCAAAGCCATGTTTTTGATTTAAAGTTTAACTTTTGCTTGATTTATTTTTCTTTATGTTTGTCTTCAGGAATATCCAAGTTTGGGACAATTGATAGACAAGATTGTGCAAAACAACATTTTATTAATTTTTGCAGTGACAAAGGAACAGGTTCCTTTGTATAAGGTAAGAGACATATTTCTTACTTGATCCTCCTTTTCATGTGTGTTAAGATGGCACATCAGTACAAAAAGCACTGTAAAGCTTCCAACATCCTCTAATTAAGGTTCCTAATCTCTTTTATAGTAGCATAGATTCAGCACACATAGGCACTTAGTCTAATTCGACACTAAAAATATGGAACCAAGACTTATTTAGCAGAAGAACTGCATGCTCTACAAGACACAAAAAATAGAGGTAGTGTTTTTAAGAAGAGGGGAACAAAAATGCCATAGAAAGTATAACAATAGAATAGGGGTTCATACATTATAAAACTTGGTATAATGTTCCCAATGAACAGAGGAAGTCACTTGAGAACTCTGATACAAGGATAAAACTGATGAAGAGATTCTGAAACGTGATGCTTTTTATAACAAGAGTGGTAGCCCACTCAGATAGTGAGGGATGTAGCATTCCAAAGGAAAATGGAATTTTGCCGTCATTGAGAGGTGGTTAGTGTTTCAGGATGAAATAATACTGCAGAGACTGAACGGAAGCCAGGGACTCCTTATCTAAAAACATATCCACTCAATATTTTCCCTTCAGTTCTGAAAGTCCTGTGTTCCCCTGGATATAATGCTCAGCCCAAGCAATGAATGCTTTCTGAACAACACAGTCCAGACCACATTTCTGCTCCATAATAATGTCATGTGTGGCTTAGAAGGCTTCCCCTTGTCTCACAGCACTAATATCCCTGTACCAAAGACATTATAGCTTCTGTTGCAGATTATGTACCATATTTTATTTTATCCCTCCCTCCCGCAAACACATTTAAAAGACTGTAAAATATTAATCAGCCAAAGGCCTGGTTGAAGAGGAATGTTGTCGCCTGTCGCCTAAAAATATATAATGAAGGCACCAGGCGAACCTCCCTGGGGGAGAGCGTTCCACAAACGGGGAGCCACTACAGAAAAGGCCCATTCTCATGTTGCCACCCTCTGGACCTCACGTGGAGGAGGCACAAGAAGATACATTTATATTATTTATATAATGACATTTTAATGTGTGTGAGAGAGGGAGAATATGTGTGTGCGTGCCAGTGGTGGGTGTGCACACACTTGTGTACACACAGCCCCCTTCTCAGTTAACCTGTGCAGATCACCTGAGGAGAGGCATTCTGAATGATCTGATGACTGAGGAGGGGAGGGAAGAAGAGCAGGGACCAGATCTGTCCCTCAAACATTGCAAGTATCTCCCGCCTTAGAGGAATAAGGCTTCTGAAACTTTGAGCTTGAATGCTCCTCGCTTCTGTGCAACCTGGAGAAGGAGATCGTAAGTACAGTGGTACCTCAGGTTAAGTACTTAATTCGTTCCAGAGGTCTGTTCTTAACCTGAAACTGTTCTTAACCTGAAGCACCACTTTAGCTAATTGGGCCTCCTGCTGCCGCCGCACCGCCAGAGCACAATTTCTGTTCTCATCCTGGAGCAAAGTTCTTAACCCGAGGTACTATTTCTGGGTTAGAGGAGTCTGTAACCTGAAGCGTATGTAACCCGAGGTACCACTGTATCTGCTTCTTGACTCAAACTATGAGGTGTTGTTTCCAAATCACAAACTGTAGTTAAACTATGGATTACTGGAGCCACAAGATCAAACCATGGTTTCTGATCCTGGCTTGTTTCAATAAACCATAAGCATAAAGACAAACTTGTTACTTTAAACCAGGAGACAAATGACTCCAGTCGCCTCAAAGCTGCAGGTTATTGAGCCTGAACTTGTGCAGCTGAGAGGCTTCAGGAAGTAAGGCTAAGTGCTGCTCCACCAACAGAGACAGAGGTGCACTGTGGAGAGCCAACACTTTCTTAGCTGGAAGCCCCCAGACACACTAAAGGAAAGCTCCACTAGTGGGGTGGGTGAAAATGAGATGTGTTGTGGGCAGGCATAAAGATGCCGCATCCAAAGCACTGTAATTTCCCCAGCATACCTGCATAAATGGTAGGACTCTTATGTTAGTCCAAGGGCTGGTGTAGAATCATAGAACTGTAGAGTTGGAAGGGACCACAAGGGTCATCTGGGCCACCCTCCTGCAATGAAGGCATCTTTTTGCCCAGTATGGGGCTCAAACCCATGACCCTGAGATTAAGCATGACCCTGAGATAAAGAGTCCTATACTCTACTGACTGAGCTATCCCAGTGGGTAATTAAAGCTGCCCCCAAAACCTCCCCGGCCCACAGTGAAACAGCATAACAATAGCTTTGGTGGTTGTTCCACCATCAAATCTCACCTGGCACCCCATGCCCACTGCTAGTGCCCCTATGCCCATGCCTATTCTTTGTCCCAGCAACCCATATATGAATAGTAGGCTTGCCCTGTAAGAAACTGAACTCTGCAATTCGTGTATCATTAGAATTAAGATTTTTTGCTGAACAAGGGACTCATTATTTAGTTAGACACAATTGCAGGTGCAGTTTGACCCTAGATGTCACTCCATATGTGGAGATACACAATGGAAGCCCTCACTGTATCTATGTGAACAGATTTGGACCACCATGTATGAATACAAACAGGAATGTCTACCTCCAAAAGCTCAGTTTCCAGCAAGTGTCAGTCAATTAGTATTGCACACAGACAAGATTTCCATACATATAAAGAAGGGCATCTTTAGAGAGAATGCTGGTCTAAGCTGCAGCCCCCTTCTCATACAAATCTCCCGTACAAATAGACTGGAATACAAGTATGGTAAAAGCCCCCAAGATTAGATCTAACAGCTTGAAATAACTGGCATCACAAATAGAGGGTTATGTTTTCTGTGGAATGACTGAGAGTGGTGTTATGCTACAGTTAACAGAAATCCTTTTCATTTGTTTGCATTAAAATATATACTATTTAGATAGATAGATATTATAAAATTAGTATTTTTAAAATATGTATATGCAATCTATAAACATGTTCTCAGAGGGGTTTATAGCTATATAGTAAAAACAAATCTGAAATGCAAACATAAATCCATAAAACCACCAAGAACAACATTTTTAAAATGCACAGCCCAGGAAAAATTAATTTTAAGTTGGAACAGATTTAAAGGTCTAGGAGAATTTTTAAAAACAAAAGAATGAAGTATTTTTATAGTGCCAAAATGGCATCAAGGTAGGTACGAGACAAGCCTTTCTGGAGAGAATGTTACATAACCAAGGTGCCACCACTAAAAAGATCCTCTGTCCAATAGCACCTCACCTGAAGAAGCAGTCTCAGAAGAAGATCTTAAGATCTGCATATGTGCATATGGAAACAAGTGATCCTAGAAGTACCCTGTTCCCAAGTCGTGAATACAGTCATACCTCGGGTTGAATGCGCTTCGGGTTGAGCGCGTTCAGGTTGCGCTCCGCAGCAACCCAGAAGTAACGGAGCACATTACTTCCGGGTTTCGCCGCTTGCGCATGAACAGATGCTCAAAATGACGTCACACTCGCATGTGCAGAAGTGGCGAAAAGCAACACGCGTGTGCGCAGACGTGCCATCGCTACTTACGTTTGCTTCTGGATGCGAACAAGGCTCCGGAACGGATCCCGTTCGTATCCAGAGGTACCACTGTAGCCTTAACGGTCAAAACCCTGAGCCTGAATTGATTTGGAAACACAGTGAGCCAGTGAGCTGGCAAACAGCGATTAATATGCTCATTTCCCCCTTCCCTCCCCAAGCCCAATTAGCAATCTTGCAGCTATGGTCTTAATGAAATGAAGTTTCTGGACCACCCTCAAAAGCAGTCCCATCTAACCCACATTGCAGTAGTCCACATAATTATTACAACTTCCACTTATCCAGCATAGCAGGGCTTGAATCTATCATTAATTCATCCTGGAAGTTCTGTTCTGTCATTTAAATCAAAAGCATTGCATTCCAGGCATGTTACAAACTTGTTCAAATCAGCTCTATTTATTTATACACTTAGATTCAGTTATCCTGTTTCACTGTTCTCTAATTGTGTATTGGGGTGTGCTAGTTTAAAAATCTACTGGTAATTACAGCTTCCTGAATTCACTGTGCTTGCTCAAACTCTAATTATTTACCTGCTCATTGCTTCAGTTGTGTGAGTGGCATGATTCCTCCCCCCGCCCCCCGCTTTCTTTCTGCTCTATGTAGGTTGGTTATTCAAGTTGTACTGTATCCTCTTACTGTTACTTAGTTGCTTTTAGACATTATGTTCTTTGTTGTGTTTTAGTTGAAATGTCATTCAGCAACAATGTGTACTCTGTTTTAAAGAGAAATAACAAATACCAGCGGTATATTCTGAGACTGGTAATTATCTGGAGTGACATATACCTATATTGGCCAAGATGTAAAGAGATACAGCCTGATCCTATGTATGCTTATTCAGAAATAATTTCATTTAGAGCTGAGATTGCAGTTTTAGATATGTCCAAGGGGATGCATGTTCCAAAAGACACTTTGTGTTTTACTCCTTAAACCCTGGGTCTGTCTAATATATCATACTCTGCTTTTGAAGTTCCCCTCAATTTCAAAAGTGAATTTCCAGATGCAACCAGTGGGGCCCCTGTTCAAAGAAACTAATTTAACATCTCCTAGGCAGGTGAAATTAGTTGTGCATTTCTTTGGATCCTGGACACTAGAGTCACACATAATAGCTGTGTTTGAACATAAGGCCAAGCCATGGTTTCTTTAAAACGTGGTTTGTTCTATTAATCACATGTGGTCTCACAGAAAAGCAAAGAAGCCATTACAGTCATATATCGGAAGTTGAACGGAATCCATTCTGGAAGTCCGTTCAACTTCCAAAACATTCGGAAACCAAGGCGCGGCTTCTGATTGGCTGCAGGAAGCGCCTGCATCCAATCGGAAGCCATGGAAGCTGTGTTGAACATTCAGGTTCCAAAGAATGTTCGCAAACCGGAACACTCACTTCCGGGTTTGAGGCTTTCAGGAGCCAAAATGTTCGACTTGTAAGGTACGACTGTATTGGTTTCTCCAAAGCTTGGTTTGTGCTCTTAGTGCTGCTGCCTTATTTATGCCTGTAGTTTGGCAAGTGTCCAAGGTGGGGTGGCCAAACCGTGGTTAAACAAGTTTATTGAGTTTGGATACAATAGTAAAAGATTGTCTTTAAAAGACATGATTCATATGGTGATTAGTTGCCATAAAGCAAACCACATTTAATCCGCTGGGTTCAGTTTGGACATCCAAACAAGCCACACTTTGGCTAAACAAATCACGGTTTTGTGTTATGGGTGAACCAGGATGTAGCAAAACAAAATATTAAAAACAGGCCTATTACAACATGATTCTTTTTCCACCTGTCCCATTTTCTTAAATAGCTTTGAATATATTCCAATATTATTTCTTCCAGTAATGGATTTCTATTCAGTGAGATTGCACTGATGGAAATAAAGTGATCCCTAATGAGTTATGTCATGCTGTAGTTTGGCAATGTGCCAGGAAAAGACTGCACTATTTCAGAGTCTGACTTCACAATTTCTGACTTACAATCTATGAACTGTCTTTTTTTCCTGAAATGTAATGCCAATACACTCTAAGAATCATCTTCCAGAGTACCTGGGCACAAGTATTTGTCAACTGCATCTGCCTGCTAGAATGTGAAATATATTTAATCCTGCTGACTTTGCACTGTAAACATAAGGCATGAAATATTTCCGTTGCATTGCTAAAATGTTATGGTAGGTCAGCAGGATCATAATGCTCTCAGCAGTACAGAGCACAAGAGAAGTATGAATAAATCAAATGGTCAGAGTTCTTAGATACATTTAGGGCAGCTTTACACATGACACTACACAGATGCTTTCTGCATTTCCTGTCCAGTGGTACCACAGGTTACATACGCTTCAGGTTACATACGCTTCAGGTTACAGACTCCACTAACCCAGAAATAGTACCTTGGGTTAAGAACTTTGCTTCAGGATGAGAACAGAAATCTTGCTTTGGGAGCGTGGTGGCAGCAGTGGGAGGCCCCATTAGCTAAAGTGGTGCTTCAGGTTAAGAACAGTTTCGGGTTAAGAACGGACCTCCAGAATGAATTAAGTACTTAACCTGAGGTACCACTGTATCTGTAATGTGCAGATATACGGTAAATCCTATAATGGCCAACATACACTCTGGACTTTAAAAAGAAAAAGCTCTTCTCCTTATGTTGTCTCACTTCCTTGCAACGCCAAGCACTTTCTCCAGCATCAGCACCCAACTAAGGAGAGAAGGATGGTGGCAGTGGGGTGGAGAGAAAATACTGCAGAGTGGTAACCCATCGATGGAGAATCCTACATTATACTTGCCTTTTGCTTTAACCTGTAAATTGATAATCCTATTGAAACATATAAGACAATATCCCACTTATGCTCACACAACACACCTTCCGAACCTCCCCATCCAGTTTTCTGCACATACACACACACTCACACCAATCTGCTCCAGAAGGTTTGGAGCAGATTCTGGGGTTTTACAGGAAGCTGGAGGCAGGAAAGGGGAAGTCAAAAGGGGTTTCATGAAAAGCATTCAAGAAACATGTTCGTTTTCACCAATTATAGATTACCTTATTATAATTTTTGTGACCATAATTGTGTTTTGCAGAACTATGCTAATCTTATTCCTGGAGCTACTGTTGGAAAACTCCAGATGGATTCTGGAAATGTTCTTCAGTTGATCATTGATGCATATAAGGTATGAATATATATGAATGCTTATCAGGAATAATAATAGTGGCACTAGTAGTAGTAGTAGTAGTTCTGAATGCCTGTGGAAACATAGTGATTTGGTGCAAATAAAAATTTGGTCACACTCTTTTTTTGGTGTGTGAAACATTTGTTATGCACAGATGTCAAACAAAGAAACCACACAGAGAAAAGTTCCAGAATCAAAAAAGATGTAATAGATAAATGCAAGAATTATATTATTGATGAACAGTTTGCCTTGCTTTAGCTATGTGATTATTATGCCCCCTACTGCCACCCAAGACTTCTTAAGAAGTAGAATGCAGTCAGTAAATTATGGTTTTGACAATATTTGTCAAATATATAAGCTCCTATTTGACTGATGCCCCCAATGCTCTCAAAGCAGTGTACAATAAAGTAATTAAAACACAGTAATAGTGTTTTTAGGGTGTGTGTGTTTTAATGGTGTAGCTTTCCCTTTGTTTCTGTCCACATTTAGCCAGTGAGAAAGATAAAACTGGAAAAACATATATTGCAAACAGTCAGAGTCATTTGCTTAGATTATAGGCACAGTTCATAGCTCCATCTATAAACATGTGCTTTCGGTTACTATTCTTTATTCAGCTACTTGCAACTTTGAATAATCTTATTTCATTTCAAATTCCACACTTTCCTGGGAAATGGAAAGTTCCAAGCAACTTATGAGATCACTTTCCTTTGGAGCAGAAAGTACTTGTGGTGTTTTTCGTAATACCCATTATGTACAGATGTATATCAAAACAAGTAGAGGTGTGCATGGCAACTGATATGCATGACAGGAATGTAGGAATCTGCCTTATACCAAGTCAAACCATTGTTTCATCTAGCTCAGTATTGTTGACATTTACTGTCAGTGGCTCTTGAAGGGTTCAGGCAAGAGTCTCTCCTAGCCCTACCCTACCTGCACATGCCAGGAAATGGACCTAATACAAATTACAGTGGTACCTCGCAAGACGAATACCTCGTAAGACGAAAAACTCGCAAGACGAAAGAGTTTTTCGTTTTTTGAGTTGCTTCGCAAGACGAATTTCCCTATGGGCTTGCTTCGCAAGACGAAAACGTCTTGCAAGTTTGTTTCCTTTTTCTTAAAACCGTTAATACCCAGGGTGCATTGCTTGAAGAGGTGCAGTTGCGACTTGACTTAGAAAATGTATGTACAGTACTGTACACTTTGGTGATTTTTAAACTTTTTTAAAAAAACTTTTTTTTGCTTCGCAAGACGAAAAATTCGCAAGATGAATAAACTTGCAGAATGAATTAATTTCGTCTTGCGAGGTACCACTGTATGAGCTTCATTCCTTCCCCTAAAATACAGCCTTAAAACTCAGTTCCTACCAAATAATAAACCCATGTACCTCCAACCAAAAGGCCTTTAAAATAAGAAACAAGTATTTTTTTATCTTTACTCCATCCCTGACAGAAAAGTGTAACAATTTTTAGAAGCCTAGGCAGGGGTCAGCAAACTGTTTCAGCAGGGGGCCGGTCCACTGTCCCTCAGACCTTGTGTGGGGCTGGACTGTATTTTGAAAAACAGCAACAACAACAAACAAATTCCTATACCCCACAAATAACCCAGAGATGCATTTTAAATAAAAGTACACATTATACTTGTGTAAAAACACCAGGTAGGCCCCACAAATAACCCAGAGATGCATTTTAAATAACATGACAAATTCTACTCATGTAAAAACACGCTGATTCCCGGACCGTCCGCAGGCCGGATTTAGAAGGTGATTGGGCTGGATCCGGCCCCCGGGCCTTAGTTTGCCATCCCATGGCCTAGAGTATGTAAATGTGACTTTAGGAATCACTACTTTGAATGATCAGATCACACCAACTCTGCTGTGAGAAAATACTTACATAGGATTCTGTTCATAAAGGTATATAAGCAATTATTTCTATACCAGATCTGTTTTATAAAAGTAAAATAAAATAGAAAATTTGCAACTGTGGTTAGAAGTGGGTTTGCAAAGTGTAGTTTGGTTTAACTATGGTTAGTGAAAATGCCGATCCTGGTGTAATACCAAATATCAGGGATGGCAACCTGAATTAAATGTTATGGGGCAGGTAAGCCCCACCCACATAACTGATCACATGACATGGCACACACACACAATTTAGGGTGGCCATAGGGAACTCGGTCCCTAGGAGTTGGCTCCTATGCCAATCATAGTGTTAATGGAAAAGGCAATGGTACCATAAGAAGGAAGGAGGACGATACTGTATGAACCCATGGGGTGCTTGCTCTTGATTGCCTGACTGTGCGGTGCTTCCATCACAACAGGATAATATATTTAATTTCACTTCACTGCCAAATGTAATTCTTACTACAAAAATATTGGTGCTTTTTCCCCTGCCCCCATTCTGCAACCCCCTGTCACCAGCAGTACTATGTAATTCAGTAATGTATTTGTCCCAAGAAAAATAACTTCACCATTCCGCCTCAGTGTGCTCAAAGGGGGGTGGGGAAGGAATCATAATTGTCATTTGCCCTCAGAAGGATAATCATGCTGAAGTTTCTTGAGTCCTTGGATTTCTGCCACAATTTTAAAGTGGAAAGCTCTAAGTTATTATTATTCACAGATGTGTTGGCTTTTAAATTCTTCAGAGGAAGTGAGCATATGAGAGAGCTGTCAAAATATTTGTTGTAAGACGTTCTCCTATTCCCTTCCAACGTAAGTCACAGCCTCCAGCGAGCATGTCAGTACGTGCCTTGAGAGGTTAAAAACTGCACACACAAAAATCTGAAGTGATGTTTTGTGTCTTCAAAGCAGACATTTTAGTCAAAGTCTATGTGAAGTAAAGACTGGCACTGGAACACAAAGCTATTAAATAAGACCACACGGAAACCACTTTACCAGCAGTTGACTCTCTTTAGCAGTTAATATATATAAGACTGAAGAGAAGTAAGTTAAACTGCAAACACAGGTTTTGCATATTTCAGCTATAAAATGAAATGTTGCAAGACTCGCTGAGCAACATTTTCCTATTGCATGCTTGCTCATGTATCTTAGAAACCTTCAAGGCTTTCACCTGAGGGTCACTAAGATCATTCAGGCATAATTCATTTAAATTCAACCTAGTGTTCATCCATTGTCTTTTCTCACTGTAACACCAAATAAATTACATTTGGAAGTTAACTTTGCCCACTCTGAATGTTTGCAATGTGACCAGGGCTAGAAGAAAATTCTTTATAAAGATAAAGGTATAACAGATCAGCCTGTGATTAGAATCACCCAGATTTCAGACACTGAAAAAATTGTATTATCAATCTTTATTTCAGAGAATTGCTGAGTTGGAAGAGACCCTAAGGGTCATCTACTCCAGCCCCCTGCAATGCAGGAATCTCACTCTGCTAAAGCACCCATGACAGATGGTCATTCAACCTCTGCTTAAAAACCTCCAAGGAAGAGAGTCCACAACCTCCCAGAGAGACTGTTCTACTGTCGAACAACTCTTATTGTCAGAACGTTTTTCCTAACTTTTAGTCAGAATCTCCTTTCTTGTAACTTGAAGCCATTGGTTTGAGTCCTACCCTCCAGAGCATTTCTCAAGCGGAAGATGCCATTGCACACCTCAAGCTATTTTCACAATCATTACTCTTTCAGACTAAATTAATAGATATCCTCCTACCTAATCCAAAGCTCTTTTCAGTCATTCATTCATACAGAAGCAACAGACAAGGGATTCATCACCTGCAACCTACCCATTTTCCTGCAAATGTCTGTAAGGGAATGAGGGTACCAATCAGAAAATTTGGTTCAGACTTTGATTTTGTACTTCTGAAAATAGCCCAGCCTCAAGCACTTTGAGGCTGCCCAGTTTGGTACAGGCCCAAATTTGAACCCCATTTAGAAAAATAAAACTTCATGCCTACCCCGTTCACTAATAATTTTTACAAGGCAACTGAAAACATCTCTTTTTACAAGCATTTGGGTGAGCACTGCAGGTTGCTTGAGTTTATTTTAAATTGCAGCTGAAATATCTTAGTTGCAAAGTTGTTTTTATTGGCATTTTGATTTTCAATGTTTTTTAGACGTGTTGTGCACTGCCCTGAGATCCTTTGGGACAAAAGGCAGTCTAGGAAAAAAACGGTACATAAATAATTAAAAACATAATACTGTACAGCATAAAAACGTGAGTGAGAGAGATTAATACCATCTTAAAACTTAAATGGGTTTTAATTCGTTTCTGAAGTTTTTTTTTATTAAATTTTCCAAAATTTCATACATAAATTTCAATACATAACAAAAACTTTTTTTTTTACTTCCCACCCCTTTTTTCATTGTGTTTCTGTTTCTCTCCCTCTGCTGCACACTGTCTTCTATCTCTTAAACCTTAACAAAACCACTGTAATCTTCAATCCCTTCTGTTGCTCATAGTTCAAATCCTGCTTGCGAAAAACTTAAATGTGTTTTAAAAGTCCTGGGAAAATAAAAAAGATATTCAGTGGGTACTTAAATGAAGTCAAATGAAGTTCCATGTGAGCTCCTCTCTGTGGAAGGCATTCCACATACTGAGAAGACCCTCTCTTCCACAACCACCTGCTGAACTTCACTTGGCAGGGCAACTTGGAAACGGCCTCCCAGGATGTTAGTTTCCCAAATGAAATGACATTGTTCCAATCATTATGTCCTTTAAGGCACTCCGGTCAGAAATCGAGCTGGAGGTGTTGGGAGACACAGATGGGGTAAACCTTGCTTTCACTGCCATTTGTAACAACAACACTGCTTTTCCACACCAAAGGAAATGCTCTCACATTCAAGTGGGAGAGGTGGTAAGTAGGTTCTGATTTCATAAATCATGTTTCTCATTGTAAATCTGATTATAACCTTTATTCTAAGGAGCAGTCAAGGTGTGTAGCAGCCTTCCCCAACTTGGTGCCTTCCAGATGTTGTGGGCTACAACTCAAATCAGCTGAAAGTTGTTATGAAGCCCCTATTCCCCTCACAGAGCTGCAATTCACAGAGTTCCCTGTGAAGTTCCTGCATGCAGAATGTTTTGCACAGTCCTCGGAGCTCAGTGTCAGAGAATTCCGACAATGGATTGAGCTGGAATTGACTTAATGCTGTAACAGAATTTTCTTTTCTTTGCTTCCAATTATAGTTTTCTTCTTTTTAAAAAAAGAAAAAGAAAAAAGAGTTCTCCTACTGGATATTATGTTAAATTGATTTTAAAATTGCATAAAAGCGAATGCTTCCTTCTTGTGTTTTCCATTGTGTGCAGTGCAATGTTTATGCATGTTTGCTCAGATGTAAGTCCCTAAGCAATTGCTTATTCCTTGTAAAAATATGTGCTTATGATTGTGTTGTATGGGGCTTACTTCGAAGTAGACATGCCAAAGTTTGTACTGTTGTTGTTATTATTTAAATTTATATACTGCTTAATACTTAAGCCAGTTTCTAAGCAGTTTACAAAATAACAAATACAACATGTATATAATAACGAACAATAAAACCAAAGAAACTACATTACAATGCAATAAAACAATGAATTTTCCCCAAGCCAAAGACAGCATCACATGGTAAAACATCTTTAGTCAGGGATTTCATTCTCTTTCTGCTTCCCATCAGCTGCATTTGGTGGGGGTGGTGGATTCTAATCTGTGTAAACTCGTGCTCTAATAAAATGTTAGAGTGATATCCAATAAAATAGTTCTGTTAGTTCAAAGATGTTTGACTGCACAATACAACTTCCCCTCTCTCCACGTACCACTCCAATTTCCTAAATCTGTTCTGGAATTCCCGAAAACGCTCCAAAGCAAATTTAGGTAGGGCATGGGAACACATAGGGAAAGGAGAGGAAAGGGAAGTTCTGTTACATGAACAAAAATCCTTGCACTAATGGAACTGCTCTCTTGAATACTTAGACTTTGATGATTTTGTTAGCTTATATTTTTAATATTTGTTCTTTTGCGTTTTTGTACACTGCAGCAATGAATGGTTAAATACAGATGCCCCTCCTCCTTTCCTAGGTCAGTTTCAATGTGACTTTAAGCCTATCTGCTTGTGGGAAAAGTCCAAAGAACGTCATAATAAAGCCGGTGGGCTTGAATGAAGCTCTGGAAATTGAGATCCAGTCAGAATGCAGCTGCAATTGTCAGAAGGAAGCTGAAATGAACAGCTTCAAGTGCAATGGCGGACACGGTTATTTTGAATGTGGGGTGTGCACCTGCAACCCAGGCTACATGGGTCCTCACTGTGAATGTGGTGAAAAAGACTCACTGAGTACAGGTTCCTGCAAAAGTTCTCCAGAGGAGACCTCTTGTAGTGGAAGAGGTGACTGCTTTTGTGGACAGTGCATTTGCCACCCATCGGCATATGGACATATTTATGGGTCATTTTGTGAATGTGACAGTTTCTCTTGTGGGAGATTTAGAGGACTGCTATGTGCAGGTAAGTCCACTGCATACTGCCATTTTTAAAAATTATAAATAATAAAATAGAATAGAAGTTGAAAATTGAATATATGCTCTATTTCAAAAACAGTATTCAAGTATAAGCAGTATTCAAGTTTAAAACAGTATCCATTTAAAAATTCATATTGATTGTTCTTAACATGGTTCAAGGAGCTCTTGCAGACTACTGCTGCAGTCCTAAACTAGGGTTGTCATGTGTCCTCTTTTTCCAGGACACACCCTCTTTTTCAGGGGTAACATTTCTGTCTGGGTCGTTTTTATAAAAAAAATGCCAAAATGTCTCTGACTATACTTTCTGGTTGAGACATAGACATAACTGCTGGTTGAAGACTTGCTTTCCTCTTCTCTTCTCCTGCCCCCCTCAGCAATATATCACAGCTTCTATAACCTCCCTATAGTAGGGGTATTTAAAATGAGAGTCATCATAGCATCCTCTTTTTTGCTCTTCAAAATATCGCAACCCTATGACCTAAACACATTTACTAAGATGTACCCTAAGCCCCATGTGACATACTTCTGAATAAACACAATAGGATTGGTATTGTCAGGGAGTTTGTCTGTGAAACATCAACCCTTCGAACCTAAAAATCTAGCTCAGTACTTTGCCATTTTAGCTGGTCCTAATGAAAGTTGCTAGGGACGCGGGTGGCGCTGAGGGGTAAAACCTCAGTGCCTAGGGCTTGCCGATCGCATGGTCGGCGGTTCGAATCCCGTTGTTCGGTCCCAGCTCCTGCCCACCTAGCAGTTCGAAAGCACCCTTACGTGCAAGTAGATAAATAGGTACCGCTGTATAGCGGGAAGGTAAACGGCGTTTCCATGTGCTGCTCTGGTGTCTGTTCGCTGGAGCAGCTTCGTCACGCTGGCCACGTGACCCGGAAGTGTCTGCGAACAGCACTGGCTCCTGGCCTCTAGAGTGAGATGAGCACACAACCCTAGAGTCTGTCAAGACTGGCCCGTACGGGCAGGGGTACCTTTACCTTTACCTTTAATGAAAGTGCTATAATACTGTAGCAGCTATCTGAATTTCTTCAAATTATATTAATTCTTGGATTTATCATCCCCAAACTCCACGGTCAACATTTGAGGCAGCTTTGTGGGGATTAAGAGGGAAAGGTTGCAAATTACAGAGATATTTGAGGGGCATAATGATTGATCAAATTATTCTGGGCTTTGAGACCTTGGCTTGGGGGAGAACAGAAATCAAAACAAGAACTAACCTCCATGACTTTCCTTAGGCAACGGCAACTGTGACTGTGGTCAGTGTAGATGCCACAGTGGCTGGACGGGTGAATACTGTAACTGCACCACTGACACCAATAGCTGTGCTTCTGCTGACGGCACAATCTGCAGTGGGAGAGGTGAATGCATGTGTGGAAAATGTGTGTGCACAAATCCCGGGGTTTCAGGAAGCACGTGTGAAAAATACTCACCCTATGCCGACCCTTGCACTTCTAAACGGTAAATTATACGCCTTTAAATGTCTGGAAATGTCTTTTTCTGTCGCATGTCCAAAAGTATAGCAATATTTCAAGGGTGCTGAGTTTTGTTTACCATTCCAGCTGTGTCTGGTGTATTTACTGTATTTCCTGATATAAAAGGAGCAGGTGGTGCTGTGGTCTAAACCACTGAGCCTCTTGGGCTTGCTGATCGGAGGGTTGGCAGTTCGAATCCGCACGATGGGGTGAGCTCCCGTTGCTTTGTCCCAGCTTCTGCCAACCTAGCAGTTCGAAAGCACGCCTATGCAAGTAGATAAATAGGTACCACTGTGGCAGGAAGGTAAACAGCATTTCCCTGCACTCTGGCTTCTGTCATAGTGTTCCATCATGCCAGAAGTGGTTTAGTTATGCTGGCCACATGACCCGGAAACCTGTCTGTGGACAAACGACGGCTCCCTCGGCCTGAAGCGAGATGAGAGCCACACCCCATAGTCGCCTTTGACTGGACTTAACTGTTTGGGGTCCTTTACCTTTACCTGTTACCTTTTATTTCCTGATCTATTTTTCTTACTTTCAATGTCCCGTTGTTGTTGTTGCTGCTGCTGCTGCTGCTTTTTATGCTGGTATTCACTGGTAAAGAGTACCAGCACTTCTAGCTTTTTACTCCCCCCCCCCAAAGCACTGGTTATTATTATTCAATTTCTATCCCACCAGTCCTCCCAAAGGAGCCCAGGGTGGCAAACACCAAAGTGGGGAAAACAACTATTAAAATAAAAATTAGTCACTACTGTTGCTGTGCCATGGTTTGGATTGCAACATCAAGGCAATGCCCCATATAATGGCTTTTGCAAGCAGAGTGATCATTGTGACCTGTATGAAACACATATTTGCTGGCAGAATTACTCATAGGACTAAGTTGCACTCCTTGAACTCCAGTTCAAATTATCGTTAGATTAGTCATTTTTCTGGTAGGTTGTATGAAAATACATGTAAATTTCTTTCATGAACGTCATTCATTACGTTCTTTAACTAGGAAGCTCAGACCTGGCTTCAATTGCAGATGAATAATTAACAACCTTTCCACTAACTTGTGTGGGTGTTAGATCAATTCAGATACGTTTTTTCTTTGCGCATAATTCTTCAATGAATTTAATTATGTCATTTCTAGCCATCAGTTAAATCAACAAACACATTTAATTTTAACTAATATTTTCATTTGTACCTTTTAAGAAATGTGACTAATATGCTAGCGACTTCCGTTAAGAGAAGAAACAGGGTTTCTTTTTCTTTCTTCCCTTTTATCATGATGCTACACTTGGGGAGGGTCTATTAGGAACCCAGTTTTGATTATGACTAAAGGCTAAAGTCATAGGCCATACCCGACCCAAAGTCAGGCACACTTTAGTCCCTTGGATTTTAATGAGGTTTAAGTAGTTAAAATTATACATTGCACCTGCAGCCTTTATCTATATGTCAAATCGAAATTATATATCCCATTCTAGAGCAAATTTCTGTTCTACAACAATAGTCCGTGTAAACAAGCAAAAAACTCCAAAAAACCATAATCAAAACCAAGGCATTTTTTAGTAACTATTTATTTCTTGGGTGCCATGGTCTCAAGTTGTTAAGGGCTTTATCAGAGGCATACCTAGGCTCCCTTGCACCCTTGGCAAGGAGCTGTATCGATGCCCTTCCCACCACTTGCACTCTTGGAGCCCTGCTGTGGAGGTGCCCAGAAGAGACTACATGCCTCACCCTTCCACCCAGAGCAGCAGAAGAGCAGCAAGGAAGCATGTGGGTGGGCAGGTGAGCTCCTAGTCACTCCAGGTCGGAGTGGAGAGGCATGATTTTTGCAACCCCCGAGTCTGTGCCCTTGGCAGGTGACAGCCTGGGTATGCCCTTGGGCTTTATAGACCAATAGCTGCAACTGGCCTCATAGCGGCCAGTGCTGATCCCATAACACAACTGTTATGTGTCAACAATCAATCACTCCAGTTAGCAATCTTGCCACCACATTCAGCTGCAGCCTCTGGACTAAGCCTAAGGAAAGCTCTGTAGAGAGCACATAATGCTAATCAAGCCTCAGGTTTACTCAAGGTTTTCATTGATGTTGTACATCAGAGCTCTTCATGTTAAGCTAACCCTTTTCCAGCCCTGGGAGGAGTGTGGGGAGTGCTTGCGTGACACATCTACACACTGCAGCCAACACACTAATGTGTCGCAACACACAGTTTGAAAGCTGCTATACATGGATAATGTTGCCCTCTTGTGTTTTATATCCAATGAGAGCTTGAAGAAGGAAGGGGGAAGTGCAGGAAAAGACTTAACTGCAGGATATTTCTTCAGAGTTTTTAAATGCAATACACATAACACTGCTAAGTACTACTTATTATACCCATGTAGATCTTTTGTAAGTTACTTTTGAAAATGAACACTACATATGTATTCCCTTTTGTTCCTGGTGCCTTGTAACTGACAGAGATTGATGAGCTGTTGAATCATTTTTTCTCAGGAGCTGCGTAGAATGCTATTTAGCGTCTAATGATCAGTCTCAGGAAGAGTGCGCTGAGAAATGTAAATTGGTTGATGCGACTGTCAGTAGTGGAGAAGGTATGTAGTACATTTATTTATTTAAATGTATTGCTTAGGCACCGTTGGTTGTAGGCTTATTTATCCCCAGTAGTATTTATTACATGCTGCTGCTTGTATTTTTCAAGTCATTCTGTTATTTTATTGTAGAAGTGAAGAATCTCTGTGACCCTCCACATGTTGTGGGACTTCAGCTTCCATCAGCCTTAGCCAGCATGGCCAGTGGGCAGGAGTGATGGGAGTTATAGTCCAACAACGTCTGGAGGGCCTCAGGTTGCTCATCCCTGATCTAAGGTCTTCCTTCAGGAAGTGGGGGTAGCTTATTCAATATAAAGTATAGATTGGATTGTATGTTTTTAACTGTTAATATGTATTTGGTTATTTTATTCTATTGCATCTTGCTCTAAGAATTCATGTCAGAAATCTTAGCATTAAATATATAATATTTTAGACGTATACATAGGATAAATACATCAGGCATATGACTTATATGTCTACCTGATTTAGTGTGCAGAGAGTAAATTCTGGTGTTCAAGGTCAAATGTTTACGCAACTAAATGTATGCAACAAATTCATTATGCTGACAACAGAACTGATTATCTCAGTTTACAGCAATGTGATCCAATGTGAAGGAAGATGAAAAGAGTAGATGTTTATGGGCTTTGTTTGCAAAATAAAGAAATGCTGACAATAGATGAGCTCCCTGACACTAGCACTAGTCAAACAAAAAAGAGCTACAACAATTTCAGGTTCAGGGCTGGCAATGTTTTAGCAGGTACTCCTGTGCCTTTCTTTTAACTGCAACTTGATGCAGGGAAATTAACCACATGAAGCTTTTAAAAATTATTTTGCTCTGAGGCAGGAGACTGCCCCTTATCCAGAACTGTTTAGCAGCAGAAGGTGCCTACAGACAATATTCTGGGACTTCTTTATCTCACACAATGATTTCTGTGCTACAAAAAGTTTCGCCTGCTAAATTTGTTAAAGGTACAGGAGAAGGGCCCTTCTTGAAAGAATTTTCACCTTTCATCCTCAAACTTGGATAGGAATTGTTAAATTCTTTAAAGCAGGAAGAGAGGCAATTTCTCTTTCCGGTTTACAACCCAGACTCATTGTTGACCCCAGCGGCAGAACTGATGTCAAATAGCTGACCAAGAAGTAGAGCTTCTCTAAAAGCAGGGGTGACATGAAGTCATTTGTCAACTCTATTCTCACCCACAACAAATATGAATAACAGACAAAACTGTAGTTCTTGAGATCAAGTAAGATCATCTGGGGTGCTGTAAACACTTCACAGACATAACCTCACAGATATAATAATTAGGTCAAACGCCTAAATGAGGTGTTTTTAGTAGACCAGCATCTTGACGATGGTTGCCCCAAATTGCTAGGAACAAATGAAAGGCTTTTCAGATAGAAACAATAAACTGATGTTTACATTCTGTACCAACATCATTATTATAATTTTTTTTTAAAAAAGGCAACAGTATATTTCTTGGTAGCAGAGAATTGGGTGAAGGGAAGCAAAGCAAAGCACTGTAAAAGGATCCCTATACATGTGAGAATTTGTGCAGAGGATTTCTTTTACATACATTGAAGGCACATGGCTTCCCCTAAAGAATCCTGAGAACTGTAGTTTAAGTGTGCACCCTTACACTACAGTTCAAAGATTCTTTAGGGGAAGCCATGTGCTTTCAGTGTGCTGGGTATGCAGCCTTAGTGGAACGAAAACTCTGCTTACTTTCCATGAATCCACCACAATTTCAGCAAGACTAATAGCTAACATGCTATTCCAGTGCTATGATGAGGGAAGTGCATATGCACAACCTAACTCATGACGCTTGTGGGGAGAAGCATTCTCCTGCCATTTTTCTGCATTGGTATGGGAAGAGCCTGTCTTCACTTAGGCCTCATTTAGGCCCAGAGAATGGTCATACATGGGCATTCAACTTTTTCAAAGTTGTAGTGTTTTCAGTTACAATTATACCCACCTTGTTATCTTTGACTTGTCCTTCCCTCCTTCTATCCTCTGCCCCACTGTCAAGATATGCACAGCAATTATATGCATTTTACTTGGAAGCAAACCCATTGAAGTTCAATGGAAGTTACTACGAAATAAGTACTTATAAATAAGGTTGTTTGGAGGGCAAGCGGAATCTTTCAGCAAACTGTTTGTTTCTGCCAATTACACCAATATGGTACTTTACATGGTGTGGCTGTAGATTTCAGAGGAACTTCCATGAGGACCATTATTACTGCTTTTTTGAAAATAGTTTGTGGATTGTAGACTTGACATTTAGCACCTGTAGGTACATTAAAGTGAACTGATTCATATTCCATTGTTCTTCCTTTTCGTGGTCAGTCACAGTTCTTCACACAAAACCCATGCCTTCTAGGCTCTTGAAGGGGCATAAACGTTTTCCTATTTAGGTGAAAACATTTTTTTGCAGAATCATATTAAATGCACAGAGGCAAATACAAATAGGAAAATCTTAGGTTAATTTTAGATTCATTTTTATCTATTTTTCAGTGAGCAACATTAGAATTCTCCAAAAGCTTCAGTTCTTTTCATAATATTTTGATTTAATCACTATTGAAATGCACTTTACCTTAATCTTTATAACAACATTCTGGAAGCAATATGCGGCAGCTCCTTTGAAAAGGATCAGTATCCTTCCTTTCTTTTTCTGAGAAGTGAACATGCTATGCATTGAAACACAGTCTAGACATACAACCAGTAGCAATAAAACAAAGAGAACATATTATTTACTTTGTACTATAATCAGGGCTATTATATTCCCTAAATAGCTGTGACATCTCTCTTGGAAGTATTTCCAATTCATTGAATTTCAAATTACAGCAGACTTGTTGGGTGCTCTTGATGGTCAATGCAGATTGACAACACCTGGACCTTCTCAACTGAAACCTAAGTGCAAAGTGTAACAAAAACGGGGAGGGGGGAACCCTTTTAGTGGTAGAAGTATTGTGTGAAATTCTTTTAAGTATTTTAGCTTCCTTCCTTAGTGCCTGTTGAAAACAGCCTTGTGATATAAATCCTTTAATCTGCATGGTTACTGCATGATGAATGGTTTTTGACCTGAAAAAAAGTGTTTTCCCCCACAGATATCATGGAAGATAAATTTGTTCCTTGTTTGTTACTTGGAGAAAATGAATGTGCTATCACATTTCAAATGGCAGCTGATGAACAGGGGAAAACAACCATTCGTAGCATAAATCAAAAAGGTAGGCAACCTGGGTTTGGTAAATAATTTCTTACATACACTACTAACAAGTATATATACTTTTAAAAGTTGGCCTGGAAATTTGGATTGGATCCTGAGAACTGCAGGGAGGAGGACGCTCTCAGAAGGGGTTTTTACCATTTTCCATTCCTATCCTTTCTACTATCTACCTGAAAATGCTCTCACATTTTCCTATGCTGAGGTTGGGGGCAGTGGAGAGCAAATTGGCCAAAATTGAACAGTTGCATCATGTGCAAGTGGAGCTCAACCATATTTTGGGTAACACTCTCTGGAAATGCTCCATTCCACCAGTGGAAGACTTGGGGCTCTCAAATTTCAGTGGCACCTTGTGCAACGCAAAAAAATCAGTGTACTCCACCTCTCATGTTCTGTTGTAGTAGTGTCACCACACCAGTCGCAGTGCCCTAAAACTGCCTCTGAAATTTCCACAGCGTTCAGGAGAATCCACTGACCCCCAACCAAAGAAGCTTTTCAGGGGTACAGGGAGCTGAAGAGGAGGTCCAGTTTTCAGTCTCGAAGCCAATAAGTTATAGAGAGACTGTTCTTCAATGAGCTAAGAAAGTGCACCTAAGATATTCGTTTCTTACACAACCATTGATAAGAAGCAATATGGAAAAGAAACCAGCCTGGCTGACAATGCTAAGTTTATTTTCAGCTATGTATCATCTGATTTACTGTGGATGCTCCCAAAGTTTGTCCTATTCATTTGAATGGTAGGTGGCGCTCCACATGTGCATTCCTTCATGCATGCAGAATTTCCTCATGAAATGAAGTGAATGAGGCAGCCAGCATACATAACATCCCTTGTTGTTTCACTGGGATCTGGGTTAGGATGCCAGTCTTTACATGAAAAGCATACAGAACTAAACCACTCAGGGCATCTTTTCAAATGTGTAGCCTAATTCGTAACCATATATGTGGGTTTTCCTTTCTTTTTACAGCCTGTCCACAACCTCCAAATATTACAATGATTGTGCTGGGTCTTTCGATTGCTATCTCCCTCACTGGGGTTGTCTTGCTTTGCATATGGAAACTGTTTGTTTCATTTCATGACCGCAAAGAAGTTGCTAATTTTGAAGCAGAGAGATCGAAGGCCAAATGGCAAACAGTACGTAAAATTCCATAGTTCTTTACTTTATTCAGTTGCAAAATGGCAGCTGCCACATGTTTTGGGTAGGTTTTGTGTTTCAAGAAAAACTGAATGTTCTGCAGTGTACTCCACTGACTCACCAAGACATACCTGAACATAGTGGCATTAAAATTGTTGAAATGTCTAAAATAAGGATATTTCAGAATACGCAAGGAAACATCATAGTTCTTTCCTGAAAGTATCTAAAGTAAGGAGTAAATATACCGGTATTCACATCTGAAGATCAATTTGTTTTGTTTTTTTTAATAAATATTTATTAAACTGAAGATCAATTTGACCCAGGCAGAACTTATTAACATCTATATAGAAGGCAGCATGCAACAAAGGCATGTGCTGCTTTCAACCCAGTAGATGTCTGACTCCTCCTGAGTTTACTTCCCAATGGAATTGTACCACCATATCTGAGAGGGACAGAAGCACATACAGTTTCTCTAGCTCTGTGTTGCAGCTTACTGGAAAACTTCCCTGCCCATTTCTTGAGTGTGTAGAGGCAGGCTCTCCCTGGCCAAACTGCTAAGGGCAAGTGGCAATGGCATTATGGCTGAGGAGATTCAGCCCTCACCCCAAACCCTAGCAGCTTCATATGGAGAATCTGTGTTCCACCCCTCTGCCTCCACTCCTCCAGATGTTGTTGCACTCTCACCATCCCTGACCATTGGCCATGCTGACTGGGGCTGATGGAGGTTCTCTATCCCTGCTTAATGGCGTCCTCCTCATGCAAGGAATTCCAGTGTGTGCATCTTACTAATTGGCTTTGAGGTAACAATTAAATTTTAAAGCCCAGTATCACACTGGATAGCCAACAACCTATGCTGAGCTTTTCTCTACCTAAGCCCCACAATCTATAAGAGAGGCTATGTCTTGTGATGCTAGAAGCTAGATAGGGTTTATGAGGTAAAAGGAACAATGCACGTATAAAACATAGTGAAGTATGACATGTGAAAAGCCTTTTCCACCAGGAAGAACAATGCTTGTAGCAATATCAAATTAAATTGCCATTAATAGGAAGAGCTTGTAATTTGTTTTATCATTGATGCTCCACGAACAAGCAATTAAGAGCAGGAGGAATGAATTGCTTGACACCACAATCCCATTCAGTGGAGTTACTTTGTTATATACAAGCACAAATTTAGTTAAAGATTGCATTTTTTAGCACAGGACAACTAATATAGTATACTACTAATTCTATGTGAAATAGACTAACTTGTTCTGTTATACTTCTGCAGAAATAGAAACTAAATAGGATCACCATGACCCTTCGACGGCCTAAGTTATTTCTTGGGAAATATACAAAATATTTTACTTCAGTTGTTTGCATTTTTCATTTAACATCAGATTTAAGTACAGATCTATTTATTAACTGTTTTTGTTGAAAAACCAAATGCAGTAAAAAGCCACAGAATCAAATATGAAGTAGTTTACTGAATACAATTTTCCCGCTCTTTTCTAGGGAATAAACCCATTGTACAGAGGCTCAACAACAACATTTAAAAATGTTACATACAGGCAAAAGGAAAGACAACCTGGATCTGCTGCGGATATATTTTAGCACCCTGGATGATTTTGGGGGCGGAAGGGGAATAGTTTGAAAAAATGTTACATTTACTAAATTTGTTCAAAATTTATTATTAATATGCTATAGTGGTACAATAGTTTAGGATGACAGAATATGTGCTTTTCATGGTTGGAAGACCCGTAGTCATAGCTTAATTTGATCTATGAGAACTCATTTTCTGTATCAGAATTCAGAACTGGATGTGAAGTAACCAAATGCTGAAGACGCACATACTTCCACATGTGGCGGGAATGTCCCACAATCCAACCCTTCTGGACAACAGTCCTACAACAAATAAGCAAAGTAACTAAACAGCTATTAGGAGTCATCCCAGAACTGGCCCTACTAAACATCTTCCAAGATAATAATTCCCATGCGCACTATAAACCCACCTACTCTCAGCAGCCAGAAACATCATAGCCAGACGCTGGAGAGACCTGTCAAGAGTAAACTGGTGTCACTGCCTGAAACCAAACCTCTCTTAGGATGCACTGTGTTCTGAGGTGTACACACAGAGATTGTGCATATGGAAACTTCCGTACTCACCTCAACAAAGATGGCAGCTATGTTCATTCCTTTGCAAATCACTTCAGAAAGCAGATCATTATAAAAAATACACGTGAGCCATCTCAATAAAATGCTGCATGTTCATTAATCATTGCATTTGTGTCCAAATGACAAAACAGAATGTAGCTTTACTCATAAGCAGTAATAGTCATGGAAGATGTTAGTTGCCACTTTTTTGAGGCATGATTCCTATGCTGTTAATAGCCACATGACATAAACTCAAGATTTTAACACTACTGCTTTCAAAACCTCTTGAATTTCTTTCTCTGATGTGAACGTTAAAGCTCTGACATGGTGAAAGATTCCAGTACTAAAAGTAATCAGACTTAGGAAAGGTTTCTGTGTTTGGCTAATAAAATTCCCCACAACTAAGGCTGCAATTTTAAATAGACTTACAGTGCAATCCTATATATCTCTACTCAGAAGGAAGCCTCACTTACTGCATATAAATATGTATAGGATTGCCCTGCTACTAGGATGTAAATCCTGTTGCACAAAATAGAACTTACATTTGCTTTAAAATGTTGTTTTGTATATGTAGTTATACAAAAAAGAAGTCTTTTTGCAGAGTGCCTCTTGCATTTTAGAAGGTGAGAGAAAAGATGGAGGGTTTAGCTGGCTTGTAAGCGGGGTGTCTTTTTTTTTTTTTTTTTACCATGAAGTGGTATTTGATTTTTTTTTCTCCCAGAGCAAACTTTCACTATGTTATTCATAGTATGAATGTACTTGGTGAAGACACTGGAAATGTCTGAACAGTTATGTTTCCTGAAATAGTTTTGACCCAAGGCTGGACCTTAAATGAGGCTAAAACTACATTTTATTCATTGGATTCCCTTGGGCATTTTGTTACACGGTTTTTTAAATATGTAAATATTGTGTGAATGGCATGCATTAAATAAATAAAAAATTAAAACCTGACATTTTAAGTAGTTTTTCTTTCCTTTTTAAAATGTTAATATGTAAGTAGAATTTTTCTAATCAAGCACTTTTGCACAGGTTTTCAGATTCTATAACAAGTCAAATATCCTGAGCATGGTTATGACCCATAAAGATTATAATTTGTGTGCACCATGTGCCACAACATTTGGTACTGATTCCTGCTGTTTTGTAAGTAACTTGGGTGTGGGTGTGTCACAATTTCACAATGTTTATCTCAGGGCCACCACATATCACACTGACGTTCGAGAAAGGGCTTTGGATCCCTATGCAGTATCTAACATATATATTTAATTACATGTGTGTATCGCCACCATCACTTGAATTCACATGGCCACCTGGATTTTCCTGAAGCATGGAAAAGCATATCATAATTTCCACGACACATAATATAAGGAATTCTTCACCATAGGATGTGGTGATGGCCAGTGGTCTAAAATGATGGGGATTAGACAGATTCACAGAAGGCAAGTCTGTCAGTGGCATTTAGTCATGAACTACACCACAGAACACCTGAATTAAGCTAGTCCATGGACCACAGTTTTGGAACCTCTGACTTAATCAGATATAAATCAAAATGACTTGTGTCACCTCTACAGAAGAGTGGGCATGTACCCATACACTCTGCAATGCAAATGCTGAAGGTGCCCAATGTTGAGCCTTGTACATGGGGCAAACAGGTCTGCATTATTCTTTCCCCTCAAACATGGATAAAAAGATTGCACAAATCAGGATTTCAGGCATATAGTTCTCTACAAGGGACAACCTTATTACATGACCATTCTGGATGCATACTCTGGTATCCCATCACACATAGAGTATCACAGCTCAGGCTATCTGGTTCAGACCAGATATTTTTGCCACATAAGCATAATATTAAAAAGTTTATATGAGATACTAATTACCCCTCTACTCCCTTTCAAGTAAAGTCACTCCATCTTATTTGCAGATGCAAGTTTCTTAAACATTTTGTGAAGAGGCAAGATTGCATTATTTTACAATGCTTAGGTTTTCTACAAATACTGCCAATTCTGGAAGTTCTCAAATTGCTTTAAAGAGTTCAGTTATCCCCAGCAATCCCCATAGACCTCCATTTGCTTTCCTACAGTGTTTTTGCTTTTCTTTTCTTCCCCCAACCTATTTTGTCCAAGAGGTTACATTATTGATTACTTTGGGAAATATCAATAATAATACCTATATAACCCCAGGTCAAATTCTGGACATAGATGATGATGTTGCAACTTCCTAAAACATTGCTCTAACTCAAGCATTGCTGCTCATTTTTGCATCTGCTTTATGAAGAACTTTCAAATAAATGTAGTCTTTTGTAGTCAACTTGCTTTTCCAGGTTATTACACAATTATGTGTAATTGTTGGATAGAGAAGACATATGCATTATAATTATTTTTCATATACACTGTTGTAAAATATTGGAGAAATTGCAGGGTTTTTCTCTGTTGGTTCTCATTTTCCTTCCCTAATATAAATTCATATATATATATATTTATCCTTCTTGCTAATATCCTGCTGTGATGAAGAGCACATTCCTTCTCTGTCTTTGACAGGAGCTATATTGCCACTCTATCATACTTCTCAAGCACACCATGGGAATGTCTGCTTATATTTCACAGTGGGGTATGAAAGCTGGAATTGATTTAGCTCTATAGTGGCTATCCGTGGTCTGTAATTTATAGCAGAACCTACCTACAATCAACCTCTCTCTAAATCTTCATTTTCTATATTTCCAGAAAATGGTCCATACTTTGAAATCTTTCCACTGTCTTAACATTTTGTCACCAATTGGCAAAGATGGATACATATCTTTAGAAGAACCATGATTATACATGCCAGGCATAATAAAAAAGCAAAAGCTTGCCAAAAGCTTTCACAAATTTGGATTTTTTTTCTAACTATGACTATACTGAGCGGTAAGGGAAGAATCCTTGATCTGTGTGGGCTTGTTTCACCCTTACAGTTGTTTTTTTTTAAAAAAAAATTGTATTGGAGTGTGCTTCTAAGCTATGAAGCCTACTCAGATACATTTTTTTATCTGCAAGGATGGAACATAACCCACATGGATCAAGGAGTCTTCCTTTATTGCACAGTATAGTCAGAGTCAGAAAAAATGTGCATTGTTTTGGATTACTTACATAGGGTGGTAGCCAATGTTTATCATACTTAGAGTAAACCAATTGAAACTGATAGAATTAAATCCACATTCAAAAGGTCTACTTTGATAAGGCCTAACATTGGATATCGTCACTGGGTTGTTTCCCACAGAGTCAAAGTTCCTGGTTATAAAAGTTGCAACTTTGGCTGGCTCTCTTATATCCTCCCACAACAATCTTCTCCCACCCTCCCTCCCTCTCTCTTTAAAAAAATCACTTTAAAATATTTTACTGCAAGAGTTATTGATTTAGGACAGTGTGAGTGTTGCACTGGGCATGCAAAGCCTAATAAGCACTTGGCCAGCTTTGAAAATGAGGCAGGAGGACCCTATCAGAACCCCCACACCACCTTCCAGAAGCTGGGCAAGTGCTTATTAGGCTTTGCATGCCCAGTGCAACACTCACACTGCCCTAAATCCACCTCTGGTTGCTGGATGCATCTCTCACAAAGCTTTATGGAAAGTTCAAAAGGTTCTGGGTGGGCCTCTAAAACCTGGCATTTTAGTGAGAGTGGGGATTTGGTTGCTTCTGTCTCCATGGATGTAATCTCTAAATTGTAGCAAGCTCCCTTAGGCACAAGTCTATTTTTAGTTTTGTGGTTTTCCTTGTTATAATTCCAAGCACTTCTGTATATTGTGTTTATTATATCTTTCTTTTTATGAGACCCCATTGTTCAAATGACATTGATAGTAATAAATTATTATGAACACAGAAAGCTCCTGCTATGCTATGCAAGTTGTATCTAGAGCTCTGAGCCTAGTTTTGGCTGGGGAGGGAGGGATATAAATAAAAAATATATATTATTATCTGTTCTATTATTTAGAACACTACTTTTCAGAATGTTGCCATTTTTTTTAATAATATATGTGGACTAGAACTAGTTCTTCATGGTGACGTGTGGTCAGCAAATATATTTCCAACAATGTGGTCCATTTTGCTAGGGGGAGGGTGAAATACCCTTCTTAGCTGCAATTATCACTGGAAGCAGATGGGTCTGGTACGTGAATCAAATGAAATCTATCCCTGTACAACTTGCCAAGTAATGAAAATGCTTTAACTGTTGTGGCACAAAACATTGGGGGCTTCCTGGCTGTGATCCTAAGCATACCTGTGAGAAATGCTAATACACATCTTTTATAATTTTTGCTTTCCAAGAATCAATTCTGGGTAGCTCTCAAATATCATTTGGACTAAACATAGAAGCAGTTTTTCCCTGTAATTTCCCTAGCCGTTGAATAATCCACTTACACCTTGCTGCCCATTCATCCATGTACAGTAAGCCCTGTTAAAGTCAGTGTAAACGTGTCTCAAACCCCATTGTCAGTGGTTGTTCCACGCTGCAAGTCTAACCCCACTGAAATCAATGACATGTGAATCTGGCATCTGTAGGGGAACCAGACTAGCATGGCAGTCCGCTTGCTACATGTTCTGTAACCTTATGCGTGCCCAACCTTCCAACCATCAGAGTCAACCATAAGTCAATAGTTAAGGTCAGTCTCAGTTATCTGTCTGTGTGAGCAGGTGTGAGAGAGAATGGAAGGAGCATATGAAAGGAGCAAGGGGTTAATTGTAGTCCTCCCTGCTTGGAAGACCCATAAAAAACCCAGAGCTTCATCTATATGTATTTGCACAAGGCTACCACATTGCTCGGTTGGCAGGCGCTGGGACCGAGCAACGGGAGCGCACCCCGCTGCGGGGATTCGAACCGCCAACCTTTCGATCGGCAAGCCCTAGGCGCTGAGGCTTTTACCCACAGCGCATAGGGACCGCTTACTAGCGGGAAGGTAAACGGCGTTTCCGTGTGCGGCTCTGGCTCTGGCTCTGGATCTGGCTCTGGCCAGAGCAGCGATGTCACGCTGGCCACGTGACCCGGAAGTGTCTCCGGACAGCGCTGGCCCCTGGCCTCTTGAGTGAGATGGGCGCACAACCCCAGAGTCTGTCAAGACTGGCCCGTACGGGCAGGGGTACCTTTACCTTTACCTTTTACCACACTGCTCTAGTTTGCCAGAAGCGGCTTAGTCATGCTGGCCACATGACCCGGAAGCTGTCTGCGGACAAACACCAGCTCCCTCAGCCAGTAAAGCGAAATGAGTGCCGCAACCCGAGTCGTCCACGACTGGACCTAACAGTCAGGGGTACCTTTACCTTTACCACTTCACAGCCCAAACATATACATGTTTATTAGTGCTGCAGTTTTAATTTATTAATACTGAGATGTATATATAAACATTAATATATCTGGGAAAGTTATTTGCAGAAACTTGCTTATAATGCCATTAGTATATAAATTTATAAACAATAATAAGTAAAAGCCACCCATGACAGAGATCTCCAGGTTTATAGGACTCCAACTACCACGTCAACATGGCCTACACTGAATGTAACCAAAAGACTATACAATCTGAACAGAAAAAAGTGAGATTGCATGTTCTTTTGTATTTCATGAAAATCTTTAATAATTTTTTTTATTTTAAAAATGACCAATGTTCAGGGATGCGGTTGAATCCCACCCAAAAAATACAAATCTGGAAGTGCCCATAGAATGCACATCAGTATTCGAGAACAGTAGATGGAAACTCCTGACTCCACCTAGTTACTAAGTCCAGTGCCACCTAGCAATTTACCTGGCTGCAATCTTAGGGGCTTGTCTTGACAGTAAGCCCCATGAAATTCAATAGGATTTAATTTTGTTACGATTCTGCTACAAACTATACAAAATGCCACTAGCCAGAGACTTGGATAGGAAGAGCCATGGCATGGGCCAGTTATACGGCAGCTTCCAACGTTTCTAGGAAACACAATTATCCGCCTTGAAATGAGGAATCTATAAATCTGACAAATAAATTTTAAAAAACAGCCCCTGAATGTGGAACCAGGAATACTGTACATGTGATCTGGTAGCTTTTCAAGTAGGAGCGAGTTCCTAGTTAATGTCACTAGTTGGCGCCAGTGATACTAAAGCTGTATAAGAAGAGCCAAAGCAAGTTGCCCTTTGTTTACGCAGCAATCTCCGCCTATGGAGCTGGAATTTCGCCGGAGATGGTTGTGGGGCAGGATTCTTGCTCAGATGCTTGTCTCTTGCTCCCTGGGCTAGCTTTGCAAATGAGAAGCTGCTGAGCCTACGTTCCATCACGTCACCAGTCCGTTGTGGTTTCAGCAAACTCCCGTTGCTACTTGCATGCCAAACTCTTGCGCGCGCCAGCAGCGCCAAAGCCGCAATGAACTGCGTGTCCGAGTGCAACCTCCCCACAACCCAACCAGGAGGAGCACGTCGTCTGGAAAACACCGCCAACCAGAGTGGCCTGTCCCCCATTTTTCTAGCTACTTCTGCCAACGTAAAGGTGGCTTATTTATTTAGCGCCCCGCAGGGCCTGCCTGTTTCTTTCTGCCGTGGTCACGGCCTGGTTCCTTGACATCCGCCTCCCCTCAGGAGGGGAGGGAGGAACTTGCAGCAACGAGAGAGAAGAAATTGCGGCGTTTTTTCTCCCTCGGGCGGAAAGGGCGGGAAGCGCCTCCCGCCTTGCTCAGCAAACCCCCACAGAAGCAGCTGCTCTCCCTCCCCTCGCTCCCCATTCATGCGCTCCCGGACGGGGGCTGTCCTCCTCCTGCCAACTCCGCGGGAAGGTTTTCCCCTCTCTTAAAACGCGGCGGAAATGTCCCGTGCCAAGTCCCTGCTGCAGCTCGTCTGGGCTTGCTCCATGCTGATAGTTCGCTCCAGCTTGGCTGAAGAGGAGCTCGGCGCTTTGACGCGCGACCAAGTGCCCTACTTTTGGAGTAAGTCAGCTGGACGGAGCGGCCGGGGTTTTGTTCGGAAAGTGCAGTTGCCTTGGACGGCGCTGAATGGAAAGCGGCGGCTCTTTTCTGCGCGTCTCCTCTCTCTCTCTCTCCTCTCCCCTTTGATTCCCTTCCAGCTATTATCACAGTGAGTCAGCCGTCAAGTTCCCCCGGCGTTAATCTTCCAGTCCAGGGGGGCCGCTGCACGCTCGCTTGGCATCGTGCTTAAGTGGCACTGTCACTCCAAATAACTTGGGCTGCACTGCAGCCCAACCTAGGAGTAAACTCACTGAATTCGACAGGGCTTACTTCTGAGTAGGGTTGTGCTGTTGGCCTGCAATCCTAAACAGGCTTAGGGCTCCTCCAAGCAACATTCATTCATTCATCCTGACTACTTTGTGCACTGATGATTAGAGTATATCTAGTTTCCAGTGAGCATTAAGTCCGATTTGTTTGTGGGGTGACTGAAGCACCTGGCCCGCTAATCGTTTGTTAAACCCACACTTTTCAATGCATTTCCCCACATCACTTCCCGAAACGCAAAAAGTTCTTTGTCTTTTTAAGTGGGTTTGCTGTGTTTAAAAAAGGTAAAGGTAAAGGACCCCTGACAGTTAAGTCGCGAATGACTCTGGGATTGCGGCGCTCATCTCGCTTTACAGGTCGAGGCAGCAGGCGTTTGTCCTCAGACAGTTTTTCCGGGTCATGTGGCCAGCATGACTAAGCCGCTTCTGGCGAAACCAGAGCAGCACGTGGAAACACCGTTTTTGAAGTGCTTTCGAACTGCTAGGTTGGCAGGAGCTGGGACCAAGCAACGGGAGCTCACCCCGTCGCAGGGATTCGAACCGCCGACCTTCCAGTTGGCAAGCCCTAGGCTCTGTGGTTTAGACCACAGCGCCACATTAGCTGTGTTTAATTTACTTTAATTGCACAAATCCAAAGTTCTGATATGTGTTTGAATCCCTCCTGCAAAATAGTGATAGCCTGGAGGCATTCCTAAGTAGTCAGGAAGCACCATTGAGTCTCCTATTTAATAGCTGTATAGTTGTAATTGTTTTGTTACGTTGTGTATTTAAATTATGGCTGTTTAGATTTTTACTTTCCATTCGCTGCTATGGTTTTGCCAGAAGCGGCTTAGTCATGCTGGTCACATGACTCGGAAAAACTGTCTGAGGACAAACGCCTGCTGCCTCGACCTGTAAAGCGAGATGAGCGCCGCAATCCCAGAGTCATTCGCGACTTAACTGTCAGGGGTCCTTTACCTTTACCTTTTAGATTTTTACACCTGTGTAGTGGTTCTTAGCCTTTGTAAATTGCTTAGAAGATTATTTTTGCATTAAGTGTTAGGATAATAATAATAAGAAATCCTCTATAGAACTGATTTCAGAATAAGCAAGCTTAGGAATGCATAGTATGGGTGATTCCAGACGGATGTCGTTTTCAGGTGGGATCCAATTGTATACTATCAAAGTTAGGTTGTGCTGATAAAATTGATTGGGAGGCCTTGTGCTTCAAACCTGCTTCCTTAAAAGGTGAGACTTTTTGCAATAAGGAAAGTGACAGGAAAAATGCAGTGGAAAGTGTGGGATAGCACTTGCTTTGATGCTCTGTCACCTAACCTCCCTGCAAACAAAACAGGATGAATGTTCAATAAACAGGTCAACTGGAAGCACCCTTAGCCATTCACTAGAGGGCCTCACTAATCAATCATTTCATTATGTGGTTTATGCACTGTTTTTAGCTTACGAAGAGCTAGTAATCCTAATATTTCCCCCTCAGGTAAATGTCTGTTGTGAGGAAATAGCATTTTCCTTGTCTTGTTCTGAGACAGAGGACAGCGTAGCCGAGACATGCCACACTTTCACTTTAGCAGGCATCCAAGTTCTGACAAATATGTGCACTCTCGTTGCACAAGAATCATAGGTGCCTATTGGCTAGCACCTGTGTGATTGTAGTGGTAAGGACTTGCGTACTTCCCCAACACATCTTTAACAACTGGAACACCTTTTTTAAAGTTTTAAATTTTAAAGTTATAGTTCTGAGGTGACTTCTCTGGCAGGAGCACTTGCCTAGATGTTTTTAAATGCTACAAAACGTACAAATATTGACAAGCCTGATTCTTGTCCTGCGGCAATCCCTGCTCCTACCATTTGCCACAGAGAGGTAACCTGGGAACCAGGGGAAACATAGTCTCGGAGGTTAGGACATTCCTCCTGGAATATTGAGGTAATAAATGTATGACATAGTTTACTTTGCAGTACTTAATAATAAATTCATTAATAATCATGACTATCAATTTGTAGGAAAATTAATTAATTTGATTTTCAAATTAATGGGTAACCAGATTCAAACCCAAGGTTATCTGAAAACTCAGTAGGCTTGGAAAAGCCATTCCTGGGCAAGTTTGGTTGTAAGTTTGAATGAGCAAAGGATTTTCATGCAATCATTCAATCTATATATAATTAACTGGGAGTAAGACCCGTTGCACTCCTGTGCTGCTTACTACTGAGTAGATATTCATGGGATTGCATTGTGAATGTCTTATCACTGTTATTGATAATAACCCAGTCATTGTAATGAACTGAAATTGAGCTTTTTTTGTTCTAGAAAAAGGGATATTTATTATCCAAAGTGATTCCCTCAACACATGTGTTAAAGCTGAGACATCGAAGCTCATCCTTGAAGACTGCACTCAGCTTTCGAAATACATGTTATGGAAATGGGGTTCTAAACAGCATCTTTTCAACATCGGCCTAAGCACTTGTCTAGGACTCAGTATCAGCAACCAAGAGCAGCCATTGGTCATGGCTGAATGCAATTCAGCTCAGCACTCACTGTGGTGGAGCTGCCTTGGAAAAGGGTTGATTGGTGCATCGCAGTACAAATTAGCACTTGAGAGTGGCAAATTTGTTGTGGCAAAAAGAAATTCAACATATGGATGGAAACAATTCCTGTCTCTTGATGGGGATCTTTGTGAACATGCATTCAAAGGTAAAATAAATATTTGCTTTCTTTCCATGCTTCCATTAATATTACTGGTAATAGGTTTTTTTTTTCCCAAAACAGCATTTTACAAGTGACTAAAACAAACAGAAACAGGATCCAATCACATGGGTTAAGGAAAGCCATTTGTTGTGTGTGGCTTGCAAGCAAACACACCTTGAGCCAACTATTCCCACATTACGTGGAGAAGCACTCCAAAGACTGTTTCTTGTGTGTTATGCATGCCATGAGTTTGATTTGCCGCAAAGGGCTTCGATCTCTCTCTAGGCTATCAGTGTGATACCTTTCTCAAATATTAATTCAGTTCAAAAAAGTGGCTGTGCTCTTAAAAATATTGTTTAGCTTGCTAATTTCAAAGCACTCCCACAGTCACCAGTTTCTATGTGCTTATGCTCCTAATTCTCAATCTATTTCACATGGCTAAGCCCAACAATTACTGGGCTTACGTGATACTTGTTCCAGTCGTGCTCCTGTGTGAAGCCTGCAATTCTGCATTCACAATTACAAACCTATTTATGAATCAATGATCTGCACAGTTTTGTGCTCAATATACACCACGTGTTCTGATGTTGCAGAAAGACCACCTGTGAATATAAGTTTTACAATAAATATATACTGTTTGTCTTGGGGTGCAGCCATTAGCTATTTGCAATGCATTATAACTAGATGAATGGCCAAATAAAAATACTGTAATATCATAGCTCGGTGGTGGAGCATTTGGTTTGTGTCCATAAGCTCTTCAGTTCTCCAGGTGGGGCTTGGGTTAGACCCCTGTCTGAAACCTTAGAGAGGCACTGCTGATCAGTGAAGACAGTACTTATGGTCTGAGTCTGTGTAAGGCTGCCTCCTATGTTCTGTTGCAAATCAAGTTGTTACTATCAAGACATAATCCATACCAAAAGTTTGAGGGCGGAGGGGAGAAGTATGAATTTGATAGGGAAACAATGCAAATATATGGCCCTTATTTTTTAATGTTAAAATACATTAAATTTGGAGGCTGTATGAATTTACACTGGTATAAGTACTGTATATGACATCCTGACACAATTGCATCATTTGGATTTGATGTCTTGTGGAGTAATCTCTAATCCTTAGTTATCCTATGATGGTTGTAGTAATGCGTTTTAAAAGGCCAAGTCTACTGCTACCAAATAAAAATATGAGTGGGTGTCCTGGTTTAAGTAAGCTAACTCTGGCATTCTTTGTCCATGACACCTACATAATAATTCTTCTACGATTTTGTCTTGCTATTATTGAAAATTAAAAACCATGAAACTAAAATAATGACAGCAGTTGAAAATCTTTTCTGATTGTAAATGGATGCATTTTTGAAGCAGTTCATTGTCACTTCTGCTGTTCTACTACATTATAATATCAAGAAGAATGGAAAAAACAAATATAGTTACAGTAACTCACAGCCTTGGTGTTGAAAATATTTCATTATTGACATTCGATCCTAATCCCAAATGCATTTATTCTGAAGTACTACTGATTTCAAAGGAACTTCCTTTCATGTAAGTATGATTACTATTCCAAATCAAAGGACCGTTGTGATACCAGATTTGGGGGAGTACAAATTAGAGGGTTTCCTATTGCTTTCTATATATTTTTTTCTAAGTGATTTATCCTCGGTATTTTATTTCATGCAGAGACATATACCCTGTTGGGAAATTCCCATGGCTCGCCTTGTGTTTTTCCATTTAAATACAACAATCAATGGCACTATGAGTGCATCAGAGATTCCAGAGAAGATGACTATCCCTGGTGTGCCACAACAAGTCAGTATGAGCAAGATGAAAAATGGGGACTTTGCCCAGATTCTGGTATGTGCTCGTGTTCTTCAACAGTTAATGAATAACAAGATAGTCACATCTTACATGCTACATTCAGTATGTCCCATACCTTATAGCAGGGATTGCCTACTTGGTGCCTTCCAGATCTTTTTGGACTCCAGTTCCTATTATTCATGACCAATGGCTTTGTTGGCTAGGATGAACAACTGAAGGGCACCAGGTTAGTAAAAGCTGCCTTGTACTATCATAAAACCAAGTGAGAAATTTTGCCAGCATTCATCTGCTTTCTTTCTCTCCCTCTCTCTAGTTGGCCACTTTCAAAGAAAGTATTGGAGTACACTATGCTTGCAAGAACAACATTCACACATGATCCAGCCAAAGTTAAACACTTGCACATCCCATTGATTTCACTGGAAGAAAACAAAAGTGCACACTTCCCCCACTGAAATCAGTAAGATTTTCAAGTGTCAATGTGTACTTTTTCCTTTTGCTGATACAATATTTTCAATTGTTATCATAGCAAGGGAGATGGACTTCCGATGCAACACTACATGCTCATTTCATTAAACGTTTTCCATAATTCTACATGAAAATATAAACTTTTGACTCCATCAGATCAGATTCTATTCCTCTTCCTCCCCCCAATAATTCATTAAAGTCTTCCTGACATCATGGAGAGAAGTTGTTGTTATCTTTGTATGAGATTTGTTATTTCCTCAGCCAGTTCCATCAATATGCAAACATAAGAGCGATTCCTTACATCTTAGGTTCAAGTATTTAGCAGCCCCATAACCACCTAGCAAGAAAGATACAACTTTTGAAAAGGAATTCCCACTTGTTGTTTTTAAAGAACCAAGCATGTTTTCCTTATGTGCAAATGCAGCAGGAATCTTGTCTCTTTCCTGTCTTAATCTAGAAGATAGAAGAAAGGGGAGGATTTTTAAGAAGTGAAGAAGCTTTGAAGTGCACCTCGGATATAAATGCCCTAGGAAAACAAATGTTGCCTTTGAACAGTGTCCCCTGCTACAGTACTTGCAATTTTTATCAATTTATCTATTGTTGCAGTTCTTACTAATCTGAGGGTTTAATTGTCCATAGCTGCAGTTGCCGCATGATGTAGCAATTCACTTCTAAACAAAAGAAATGTTACTTAATATGCACCTCTGTCTACTAACTCTATTTATGTGTCTATTGGTCAGTGGAGATCAGACCAATAAATGGACAGTGAGAAAGGAAAGATGGGGAAGTAAATGTTTCATTAGATGCTGCTCACCAATTCAAGTGACTGTTTCCTTAATTGTCAAAACTTGTATTACTCACTGACATTATCAAGACAGGAGGAATTCAGTCCTATGTGTGAAGTTGATTTTCCTTTTCCTTTTAAATTTCAGAGTGCATCCTACTTCCTGATATAGTTTTGACACCAGAACATTGAAAGCGAATTTGTAATAATAGCGTCCTAGCAGTTCCATTTGTTCATTTGGTGTTAATTAAGCTAGATTGTTATCTCAGAGTGTTATCTTTCTTAATTGCTTTGTAATATCATGCTGTTTTTAACTGATTTCTTTCTCTTTTTTCACACAGAGACTGGCTGTGACATTTTTTGGGAGATGAACGCAGACACTCAGATCTGTTACCAATTCAATCTTCTTTCTGTTCTCTCTTGGAATGAGGCACGTGTTGCATGTCAGAGACAAGGAGCAGATTTGCTAAGCATCACAGATATGGCAGAACAGAAGTATATTAGTGGTCCACGTGGTAGGTTTGAAACCATATTTGTGAGTGAAACCTTTCATTTGACTCTGTCAGCGGCTAGAATAGGAGAGCTGTCCATTTCACATTTCATCCTAGTTGCTCTAGCCCCATTTGTGCAAAATTCATTGGTCCAGTTCACATGTAATGTGAAACCATAGTTTAACACTACATGAAAGAGCAGCAACAAACCTTGGGCTCACATACTCCCTCCCCTCTTTTCCATGTTCAACCATTGCACAACCCTTCCTCTTCCTGTTTTCATGTAACTGGAGTTTCTGTTATGTCTTAACTGAGAATTCTGATTAATTTAACATGGTTTATTGAATCAAGCCAGCGTCATAAATCACAACTTGATCCTGTTTTGTTTCAACAGTGCATAGTTTAAAGTAGCCACAGTTTGTCCTTTTCAGCCATAAAGAAAAACCACAATTAGCTTGTGACAGAAAAGAGATGCTTTCAATCTCTTGTTAGGGGATGAGGGAGTACACAAGCTTGAAAATCACTGTTGTTCATTTACATAGCACTAAACTATGGTTTAGCATTATGTGTGCAACGTGTCATTGTAATCCTGAATGACAGGTGATTCACAAAGAGGCATAGCTGTGCTTCTCAAACTTTTTCAACCATCCTACCGTCTCCCCAAACACCCTAAATTGCACCTACCTTCCAGATTCCCTTCTCCTACAACCTTGTTCAGCAGGTAAACCCACGAGGAACTTTGTGCTCATCCATGTGGGTGGCTATCATAGGACATAGGGATCATCTTGCTCCTTGTCTACTGCACTGGATGTGTCCTGGCCTTCCTATATGTTGGGGGCACGGTAATAGGAATGAGCCCATGCACTTGGCAGAAGACATTCATTAGTGTGCAAGAGGATCTATAGTTTGTGATGAAATAATATTAAAAGTTTCAATATGACTGCTCCTACTTCCCCTTCCACGGTTAATCTCCCCACCCTCACCCTGCGCACTCTTTTCCTTTCCTTGGTTGGGAGAGGCTAAGGGGGGAAGGCTGACAGCAGCTAAACTTACTAATACCAGGAGAGAGGTTAGCAGTACATGTTCAACTGGAGTGGTGAGAGGAAGAAGGAACTACACTTGTCCCACGTAGGCAAGGAGGCAGTGCCATATTATCAAACAGGCAGAGCAGGCACGGGCCTATTGGCCCCACACCTTTTAGGAGCCCCAGGATAATGAATCAAAATAATATTGATTTGATCTTGAAAGAAAATTGCAAAAACATAATAGGAGATAATTTGCGAGGGGGGCATAGGGATTTTAACTTCAAGCAGGCACTGCAAGGAGGCTCCATCCAAGTGTTTGAAATCAATGGGCTCATCCCTGTTACACTGCTTGGCATCTTGAGGTACCTGGGCATGTCCAATGGAGTTGAAAGTGATTCTTGTTTCCTCTGGCAGTAATGAATGCAGAATGCTGTTACCTGTACCTCCTGCTGATGTCTCATTCTCCCTAGTGGAAGGTGGAGAAAGTAACCCACCAACTTGGAGATGCAATTCCTGTATAAATTGGGCAATGCTGAACTGGTACCTGAATGTCAAGCTAGATCTCTTGTTACACTGCAGAACAGGTGGGCACAAAGGAAGTTCTGATGTGGACAGGTTTAAATCAGCTGGATGGAGCCGCTGGCTGGCAATGGTCAGATGGAGCACCCTTGGCATTTGTGAACTGGCGATCAGGTACGCAGATCCTCATCCTTGGCTCTGTTATAACACCAGGATTCTATGGCTATTGCTATTGAACTCAAAATACGAGCTGGCAATAGTATGTTCCAATATAAACATTAGAAAGACCAGGTTCTGAGTTTTCTGTTCCCCTGATTACTGGTAGATGCAAGAAGTTAATACACATGCAATAAATTACTGTTTTAGAATGCTGTTTTAACTGTTTTAGAATGCTTAAATTCTATCCATCTATTCACCCATCTATCCAGTAGTTTGGCAATGGACAAACTACGGGATAGATGGATGAATAGATGGATTGAATTTATATCCTGTCCTTTCTCTCGAAGGAACCCAGAGTGGCAAACACATCCACAATTTTTTTAAAAAGCTTTTTAAAACAGTTACAGTTAAAAATGTTATTTAATCCACTGACCTCAGAGTTGCCAAGAACAGAATTTTTCAGCCACCAAACTGAAAAGAGCCAGTTTCAGACTAGGACCTGGGAGAGTCCAGGGTTCAAATCCACACTTGGCCATGAAGCCTCGCAGGGTTATTGTGGGGATTAAATAAGATGGGGAAGAACCACCTTGAGCTCCTTGGAGGAAAACAGTTGGACGTAAATTCTATTTTAAAAAATAAAACAATACAATTAAAAATAAAATATGGGATAAAGTAAGTGGTGCACTTCAGGACACCATTTAGATGGAAGGCTAAACTTGCCTGATAGCTTCTAAACGAAAGCCATTGAGAATCATGCCTGCCCAGATGTGGTTCTGTTCCTTGGTCCTCATTCTGGACTTGGAGAATCTTGCTGATTGGGCAGAATGTCAGGTTTTTAGATACAGAGATATATATAAAATACCCACTGCATATTGTATTGTACTGTACACATGGTGCTAAAATAATATTCTGTTTGCAGATCCTTCTGACAGCTCTCTTGGGCAACATCGCTGCAAAGTGTTTAACTCAAAAATACAGCAGGACTGGCAAAGTTACCCATGTGAATCTGGATTACCATATGTATGCAAAAAATATTTAAATGCTACTGAACACGAAGCATTTGGTGAGTCTCTAACCAGCAATGTAATTTGATCTGTGAGGCTTTTTATATCTCTTTCTACTTTTAATAAGGGGGACATATGTACTTTCCACATCTCGGGCTTCAAGCAGTTTGAGTGTTTGGGAATTACAAGATGTGGTAAGTATGCCAATTGAATTCAGGAGAAAGGTAGTTTCAAGTATAAATCATTGTTCAGGGTCCCTTTGTTTGTAAATTGGCATATAAGCTTTGAAGGCAATCGAACACTTAACAATCCCACTTTTACCATTCTGAGGGCAAAAAGAGTACCTATTTCATTAGATTTTAAAGAGGAGAAATTAGCTCTTCAGAAGAACATTTTCTGCATGTAGTGGAGAATAGAATCCCATTTATTCATTTTTTTATCATTTCATTGTGCAGGAGTGGGAAACCTCCAGTCTGCAGGCCTAAGTTAGTCGTCGTCATCGTCCCCCGGCCTTCTCCTTTCACCTACACCTGATAAAATAATACATAATACAACTGATCAGCAATGTTGGCAAAGGTCCCTCCACTGGGCTTCTCAAGCACCGACAATCAACTGAGTGGCACTTGGGAAGCACATTGTGCCGATGTTGGGCTTCACAAGTGCTGATGAACCAATTGATCTTCTGTGCTTTGCAGACTGTTTTGCTCACAGTTTGACTTTGAACTGTACAGGCTGAATCAGGTCACATTGCAACAGCATTGTGATGTCACGTGATTGATGCGGGGGGGGCAGTTTTGCCTACCTGTCAGATTTGGCCTGCAGGGGAAGATTTGGCAATAAGGATACAGCCAGTTGGCCAGATGCAGTTCCCCAGCCCTGTCAAGGTGGTGTTATTATAGATTATAGTCCAAGGATCGCCAGGCTTTTTGGACTAGTAGGTACAGTTAGACTTTTGAGAGAGTACTGCAGCCACCACCAGTCACCAAATGGCTGCAGTGGGGAGCATGGCAGAACACAAAATTAGAAGGGATATACTCATTGCAGTTTCTCTTCCCTGCCCAGCCCTAATGGGAGCCAACTACAGTAGTACCTCGGGTTACAGACTCGTAACCAGGAAGTAGTACCTCGGGTTAAGAACTTTATCTCAGGATGAGAAAAGAAATTGTGTGGCGGCAGCTGGAGGCCCCATTAGCTAAAGTGTGGGTGGTGCTGTGGGTTAAACCACAGAGCCTAGAACTTGCCGATCGGAAAGTCGGCGGTTCGAATCCTCGCAACGGGGTGAACTCCCATTGCTTGGTCCCTGCTCCTAGCAGTTCGAAAGCACGTCAAAGTGCTAGTAGATAAATAGGTACCGCTCCGGCGGGAAGGTAAACAGCATTTCCGTGCGCTGCTCTGGTTCGCCTGAAGCGGCTTAGTCATGCTAGCCAGTAAAGCGAGATGAGCACCGCAACCCCACAGTTGGTCACGACTGGACCTAATGGTCAGGGGTCCCTTTACCTTTACTTTACCTCAGGTTAAGAACAGTTTCAGGTTAAGAACGAACCTCCAGAACAAATTAAATTCTTAACCCGAGGTACCACTGTATCTCTTATTGATGCAGATTCCGGAGAAGGTTGTTTTTGTATGCAAACAAGCAAACAGATTTTTTTTCTCCCCTTCTGAAAGAATTTGTGAGCCTTTACAATGCTTTAAGCTTTCTAAAACTAACAAAGCTTTCCCTGGAGTTTTAATGGAACCCAAAATGTGAAAGCATACATAGGTTTATAATTTTAGAATAGATGTTAATTTCAGCAACATTTTCTTTATTCTGTTAGGGCAGAGGTGGGCAACCTGTGGCCCTCCAAATGTGGCCGAATTATAACTCACATCACCCCTGACCACTGGACGTTTTGGCTGGGGCTGGCGGGAGTCAGCAGCATTTGGAGGTCCAAACGTCCTCCACCCTTCTGTTAGGATCTTGCTCCAGAATATAGACAAATACAGCTGAGACCTGTATGTTGTTAGTAATGCATTGGTTGTTAATGAACACTATTTACACAAAGTATTCAGAAGTATGCCCTATTACAGTGGTACCTCGGGTTAAGTACTTAATTTTTTCCGGAGGTCCGTTCTTAACCTGAAACTGTTCTTAACCTGAATCACCACTTTAGCTAATGGGGCCTCCTGCTGCTGCTGCGCCGCTGGAGCACGATTTATGTTCTCATCCTGAAGCAAAGTTCTTAACCTGAGGTAATATTTCTGGGTTAGCGGAGTCTGTAACCTGAAGCGTATGTAACTTGAAGCGTATGTAACCCGAGGTACTACTGTACATTCAGTGAAAGGTAACAGTATAGGTAAATCAGTCTGTTTCTGTTCTGTTTGACCCATAAGTCTACATTAACCTGAAGTTTTAAAAAAATCTGTATGAAAATCCAATTTATTTATTTTTTTAACTCATGCGTTTTTAAATCATTTTGATATTTTTATTGAGTGAGAACTGCATTGGAATGTTCAGGAAGCTCAAAGGTTGATGGGTAACTGTGGTGGCAGTCTTTCTTTATTTATGTATTCATAAAATTTAGATGCCACTTGACTGTAAAAGAACCTCAAAGTGGTTTGCAAAAAAAGTCTTTACTATGTCTACTTGGAAATAAATGGAGTTAGGATTGTAGCGTATGTTCCAATCTGCGTATTAGGCTGGAAGGTGTGGTTTGGGTCAGATTATGTCAGAATTCACAAAGACTGAACTTCTTGAACATTCTTAGGGCAATTTTATTTTCTTTCTTTGTGTGTGGGGGGTGCTTATGCATGCATAAACATATTCATATAACACATTTTTGCACTGTGGCTAGTTCTTGCTAGGCAAATGTGTTCTCTTTTCATAAAAAAAAGAAATAGTGAAAAGAGCTATTATATATGTGCATGTATATTGCATAAATAGATTTATGAGGACTAGGAAAGAATTCATTTGGTTAATATAGCCTTGTTTCTGTACATTTTAATTGAAAAGATTCATGGAAATTTTATCCTACCGACTGTGACTATAATTGGTATCCATATAATCGTTACTGCTATAAACTTTATAAAGAAGGAAAAAACTGGAATGAAGCTTTGCTTTCCTGCCAGGATGATAATAGCACACTCATTAGCATAACCTCTTTGGCTGATGCAGAGATGCTCATTAATCTTCTTGAATATGGTGAGTTCTCATAGTTAATGTGCACTAAACATTGGTTTAAGGTACAGACAATTTTCCTTTTAAAGGCAGCCACTCTGAATTCCTTTCTGTCAAGTGTGACAATCCAACCCAAAGTCAATAGAAAAAACCCATTGGAGGCCAGTGTCAGAAGTTGGCATCATCAGGAAGTTACTAAAGGCTTGGAGCCCCAAGAGGGCATACCTGCGCTAACCTCTAACCTGCAGCTCAGGAGCAATATCAGTGTAAGGAAGAATAGCAGCGTAAAATGTTCAAATATGCTGAAGAGGCTGATCTGACGAACAGGATAAGAGAAAATGGAGATAAGGAATATAAGGAAGAATGGACAATGTTTATTGAATATTTTAAGAACCAGTATAGACGAATACATAGCTTAGCAGGTCTTCAGTAAATCCAACAGAGTTGAAATAGATAGAGTATTTAATAGATAACAAATTGGATGGTTAAAAAGATGTGGATTACATGGAGTAGTAGAAAAGCAAAGGAACCAGGAAAGTGTGGAAGGGAAGTCATATGGTATATATATGCATGCTGTATTTGGTATGAAGCTGTTAGTGGCACAGGGGAAGGGGAGGAGGGTTAAATATGCTCTCTGTTTGCATGTTTTTGAAAATGCAAATAAAAATTGAAAAGAAGAAGAAGATAGACAAAGAGAAAGGGAAGGGACATTTATTATTTATTTATTTTTATTTGTGCTCTCTCTCTCTCTAGATATATTTAAAAATATTATATCAGTAAACTGCATAATATAATCCGTTTAAATTACATTCACAAAACAAGCACAAAATAAATCACAGAGCAATACATCAGCAAAACTGAATTACCCCTTAGGGAAATCCTGATATGTATGTGTAGAGGGAGGTGTGTGATTGGCGTATGTATGTGACTTTGATCCCGCCTCCTTTACCTTTGCCCACACCCACTGCTGGCAGGTGAGCCTTGGAAGGTTACTCAGGTGTGAATGTGGCCCTCAGGCTGAGATGTTCCCCTGCCCTTGTTCCAGGCTGATGTGCTGAGTTCAAAGCAGGATGAGGAATTTCCAGTGCCTTTGAACACCAGTTGTTGGGGAGCAACAATGGCAAGAGTGGCATTGCCCTCATATTCCCAAAGGCCATCCCCATTGACCTCTGTGGCAAACAGAGGATGCTACACTAGATTGGCCTGATCAGCAATTTCTGCCCAGGCACTGTTTCTGACTGCCGTATTCCAGCTGTGTCTGGGAAATTCCGGACGTACGGCAGCCCTCGAAACATTAGTTCACCTGCATGTTAGGACAGGGCATCAAATTAGGGGCCTGTCTAGGTTGCAAAAGAGTAGACTAAAATATGGAGACAACTTTGTGTGTGTGTTTTTATTGTGCTGTCAAAAATGACCTGGTATGTCCAAATCATCTTAAAATGGAGACAACTTTGTGTGTGTGTTTTTATTGTGCTGTCGAAAATGACCTGGTATGTCCAAATCATCTTAAAATGCACTTAATTGTATACTACAGAAAATGTGACAGAAACTTGGCTTGGACTGAGCAGTCATAAGACCCCAGTTGAGTTTGAATGGTCTGATGGATCTCCGGTAACCTTCACTTACTGGCACAAACAAGAGCCAAATGTCCACCAGGGGGGAAATCAACTTTGTGTTTCAGCTGAGCAATATGTATGTTTTATTTATATTCTCTTTTTTATATATAAAAATAATAATATTTTGTAAATGTTTCTGTTTGTGTGTGTTTTGTTTTGCTGCATTATGTGTGCAATGCCTCAGAAGTAGAATATTCTGAGAGCTCAATTTGCTTGATGATTCTCAAGTAATATAATGACTGCTCTCATGCACACAGCAAATCATAATGGAACAATATGCGTCCACAGTTACCTTGTCTTTCCAGTCCAAATGTGTGTTAATAAGGCACAGCTCTCCTCTCCTTAGGCTGTTTGCTAAACCTTCTTCCCCTGTAGGCCCACTGGTTTTTCAGTTCCATTCTTTCCCCTCCTGCACTATCTCAGGGCTTTGAGTGCTCTACCTATTCTTTTTTTCAGAATCATTATTCCTATTTCATATTTCCTGTCCTTTAGGTTTCTATTCTCCTCTCCTAGTCTCATAACCTTACACTTGGCCACTCAGTTTTTCCCTGTCCTCAGGCTGTAGATGAAATGTCCTCCGAGATAAACATTTTGCAAAAACACAATTCTTCACTGTTTGGCTTTGACCCGTTACAATATCGGGAAATACTCTGACACTTCAGAATAGCTCATCAAGCCCTTGAGACAATTCCAGAGGCAAATAGGTAGAATAAACAAGCAGTGAAAGCTAAAATACGAATGCCTTGACATGAATTTATCGTATTTTATTTAATACATTTATTATTAATGTGTGTGTGCATACACACACACATACAGATTAAGGTCACATCTAACGAACATTTGCTTAGTCAAGTAGAGACTACTTATGCACTTAACAGTATGAAACTCTATGGGGGATCTAAAAACACTAGCAGAATGCACAACTTCTACTTGTAATCGAAGTATTTTAATATTCTAAAAAACACAAAAAAACAAACCACCACCACCAGTTTTCCTTCCCATGTTATGAATAAGCCCATTGAGCTAATACCACCCCTGAAATAATGACATATTAAGCTTCATTAATTCTTCCTGTTTGTTTTTAACTAGGAGGGACGATGGAAAGTTAAAAGTTGTAAAGACATATATTTTTATATTTGTAAAAGAGCAGGAACTGTTGGAAATCTCATTACAGAGGAAGAATCAGGCTGCCCAGAAGTAAGTCTAAACCAAACAGTTATGCCTCATTTAAAATAGTAAATATTGGAAGTGTTTGAATATATCTGGATAGGAATTCAAGCATATTTAGAATTTCACACCTTTTCCCAATTTGCAGTCTAATCTTATGTATGTTTGTTCAGAAACAAATCCTACGGAGACCAATGGGATTTACTTTCAGGTAATAATGTTTCAGGGACGCAGGTGGCGCTGTGGGTTAAAGCCTCAGCGCCTAGGACTTGCCGATCGAAAGGTCGGCGGTTCGAATCCCTGCGGCAGGGTGCGCTCCCGCTGCTCGGTCCCAGCGCCTGCCAACCTAGCAGTTCGAAAGCACCTCAAAGTGCAAGTAGATAAATAGGGACCGCTTACTGGCGGGAAGGTAAACGGCGTTTCCGTGTGCGGCTCTGGCTCACCAGAGCAGCGATGTCACGCTGGCCACGTGACCCGGAAGTGTCTCTGGACAGCGCTGGCCCCTGGCCTCTTAAGTGAGATGGGCGCACAACCCCAGAGTCTGTCAAGACTGGCCCGTACGGGCAGGGGTACCTTTACCTTTACCTTTAATAATGCATAGCACTGCTTCATTAACAAAATTCCTGTTTCAAAAACAAGTTGTGTTGCTATACACCAGGGGTGGGCAGCCTCTGGTTTGCCTCCCCGTTTGGCCAAGCCATGGCCACCTGCCCTAAATCGTCATATATGACATCATCCTATATGACGTCAGGTGGAGGGCAGGTAAAGTCATGTCTGAGTCAAAAACAGGTTTGCAGGCACCACTGATCACCTGATTGGCAGGCTTTTCCATGCACTTTGAAGCAGAATCTCTGTAAGCATGTTGGAGCGCTTATGGATTGAGGTCATGAAGTTTTCCTTTTGTGGGTCACTTGCTCTGTCAGCGATTTTGAATGCAGTTCTTCTAACTTTCTACATCAAAAGGCACGGCACTTTGGTCGACCATCTGTACAAATAACAACTGCTCTATGATGTTTCATCTTGCCTCTGGCTTTTATACTGTTTCTAGAGGAATGACAGGATTGAAAACAACTATTTCTTTAACACAGAAGGTTGTGTTAACCTTCTATCCATACATGGGCACTAGGATTAATTGGCTATTAAATTTCCTCTTTTGAAAATTATTAGTTTATATCATTTGCTTTCTCTACTTTGGGGTGTGTATGTGAAAGATGTCTATAAATATATCAGTGTTGTTATTCAGTGACCATTTAATATATTGAAATATTGAAATTCAAGACAACTGAGGCTCTTAGAAGTACCCAGTGAAACACAGGTAGCCCTCATAGTGGTATAAATAGTTGATTTCTCACCTTCATTTTCATATATGCTGATATGCCCTCTGCCTAGTCTTTGAATATAAAGTTAATGTAAAGGGTCACATATATTTTTGAATGGGATGATAAAGTTTAACATTCTGGAAGTTAGCTGCTAACTTTGTGAGACCGTTTGGAGCAACACCCCATTCATTTTCCTGCTTGCGGGTGGTCTGCCATGCGCACAGGTCTGCCAGCATGCATGTTCTTTCTAATTTGCTGCAATATTTGGACAGCTCTGTGTGCATAATGAGGATGTGGGCCTTTCCCTGTTACTTCATTGAATGGGAGAAGCCATTCATTGGCATGAACTCCCATTTGAGTACCAGAACTCCTGCATTCACAAGCAGCCTTTGGGCTGAATGTCTTATTGAAAACTCTGCCTCCATTTGTCATTCATAATACTGAATGTCGCCATTCCAATCTGAAACGCCTTCTTCAATTCTAATGTCGATGCACAGCTAGCCAGGAGTTTAGTTGACATTTTAGAGTAAAAATTGGAGGATCCAGATCCAGATCCATTTTGTTTTCATTTGTGACTATGAGATACATGTCAGTATCTCTAAGTTCGTAACCCATCGGTGCCGTCATTTGTTCTTGGCTTCAGGCATATGTGCTTGGAAGACTATCCTGCTTATTTGCTTTGGTTGGGTTTTTTTTTTAAATCATTTTGATATTTCTGACAAATTGATGATTCTATATATTTCTTAGACACTGCAGCAAAGTGCTCATTGCTCAGTTGGCCATATGCCATGTGATTTTATTACTAATTCAACAAACTGTTCCCCCCTTCTCCTAATCTATAAACTGCTAACAGAGGGCAAATGTTTTGTTACTGAGGTCAAATTCCTTAAGCTAGCTGTCTAAACACTAAAGCAGTGATTATCTAGGCACTTTCCCTAAGCCAACTTTTGGAATGGCATCATGGAGCTGTCAGATGCTTGACAAGGAAGAAAGGAAGAAATGTTGCTTTTTGAAGCTGACAACATTTGGGTTAAACTAGGGTCACAATACTTACAATTTGAAATGTCAGAATTTCATGTAAGTAGCCAATGCTGTAACCAGTTAATCCAGTTTGGTCCATTGAATTCCAGGGAAAGGAATTAGTTGATTGAACTGAGCTGATAAACTTATAACTTGGTGATGATTCACACAATTAGTTGTTGTACAACCATCATGTGTCTCTATTCTGTGACTTGGAATATTCAGAATCGTAAATGGCTCTTAAACAGATCAGTTTCTTATAAGGTCCACCAGTAGTTGACTGGTGGGTAATCGTCAGCCCACCAGACCTTGGAGGTTGGTTTACTAGTCTGTTTGGGGCAAACCACACCCAACTTTCCCTGGTCTGACATATATAATGTCAGGCGCAGGAAAGTTCAAGCTGTGGCTTGAAACTTCATGCTGCTGCTAAATGTAAGAAGAATTGAGAGCACACTCAAACTTGCACTCCAAATTTTTCCTTTGCATTCCTGGCTTGAAGTCAAGCTGTGCTGGAAGAGAAAAAATGTTCAATTGCAGGTGTGGCTGGAAAGTAACCCACACCTGCAAATAAAGAATCATCAGTTCTTGTAACAACAGATACCGGTATATGCCTTTATCTTTTGTGGATCAAATATTTTGTGAAAAATGTAGGACTCACAGGCACAAACCTTTTAGATGTGGTTTCATGATAACAGTATGACTGAGATAAAGGTTCTACATAATCCCCAATACATATGATGTTGTTGTTAAAATTTATATGCCACCCTTCATCCATAGATCTCAGGGCAGTTCACAACATAAAATCACAATATAAAAAACACAAAATATATAATAAAAACAAGAACAAGAAAACCACAAACCAATAAACCCCCTCCCCACACCTCCTCCCACAAACACATTTAAAAGGGGTATAAGATGTTAATCAGCCAAAGCCCTGGTTGCAGGGGAACATTTTTGCCTGGCAACTAAAGGTGTATAATGAAGGCTCCAGATGGACCTCCTGGGGAGACCATTCCACAGAGAGGGGAGCCACTGAAGAAAAGCCATTCTCATGTTGCCATCGTCCGGAGCTCTCATAAAGGAGGTGCACAATAAGGGCCTCAGATGATTAACTCAGGGCAGGGTCTGGATAGGTTCCTAAGGAGAGAGGTGGTCCTTGAAATATTGCAGCCCTGAGCCATTTAAGGCTGTAGGTCAAAACCAGCACTTTGAATTGGGCCTGGAAACTAATTGCAGTCAGTGTAGTTGGGCCAGGATCAGTATAATATGCTCTAACCATCTTGCCCTGGTGAGCAACCTGGCTGCCAAATTCTGTACCAGCTGAAGTTTCTGAAACGTCTTTAGAGGCAGCCCTACATATAACACATTGCAGTAATCTAACCTAGAGGTTACCAGAGCAAAGACAACAGTAGATACAGCCCCATACTTAGTTAAAGAAAGATTATTTCCTTAAGTCAGAAAATATTGATATTATTTGCAAACAAAAATTGGAATTACCCTTGAAGTTCATCTAAAAGAAGTAAGCTGAAATAAATAATTGATAGACAGTTTTGTCTCACCAGAACTTAAATAAAATACCAGTCCCTTCTAATGTGATTCCTCAGCCAAGTTTAGTTAAGCTGCTTTAATATTACTATACCGAACATATTACTGGAAGCAAGCTCCAGTGACTTAACAGTTCAGTGGCTCCAGACATGTGGACTACCACTTGGGCATTGCTTTATCATTCTCTTTCACAGCAGGGAAGCATTCACTGCAGTCACTGGGAAGCAATGATTTAGGCCTTTCAACTTCTATAAGAGACTGGGGTCCTGATTCTTAGTATTGAAGAGCCTTCTAGGCAACACATAAACTAACAATTTCCTGCCAGAGTCATTGAAGAAATGGGGTACCTGTTGTGAAGTTTGGTAAGAAACGTAAAAGAATAGCATGGATAAAAGCCTTCTAGGACCTCATCCATACAAATCATCAAAGGCAGGTAAGTATTCAAAACATAATTTAATTTAAGTATTGGAGAAGGAGGTTTAGTAACATTAAATTAAGTTAATATGGAACTACTCTTTGATGAGTTAAGGTAAATTTGTGCAATGAATAATAAGAATTTGACGGTATTACAATCCACATAAAAAATGACCTTTATCTGCAAGTTTATCTAATTGGGCAGAGGTACCAGAATTATTGGGAAATTACTGTATAATCTTACATTGGCAATTCTAGTTGTTTCAGTTTAAAATACTCAGAGAAATAGTTCAGCCAGATGTAAATTCTACCTTCCTTAATTTAAAATGGTCTCCATCTCTCTCTCTCAAAATATACAAAGGCTAGTATTTAATTCAATAATAGTTTTCTTGTTATTTCAGTGTGAGGTTGACAGCCTACTGCACTGAACACAGTTCCTATGTAAAGTCTACCCTAATTCACCGAGTTTCTATAACATTTCAGTATGCATTTGATACAATTAATAATGCTTAAGTGTTTGGCTGTAGGCTGTTTCAAATTATAGGGCTTGTTAGTGAATGAGGTCATGACACTGACAGGGTATGCTGGGATGGCAATCTTCCCGGGATGCTTATTTATTTATTTAAACTAATTTAGAGGCTTATCTTTATGAGCAAGAACGCTCTCCAGCTGGCTTACACACAAATAAAAACACAACTTTAAACAGCGATAATAGTTTTTTTTAAATACAAAACATCCCATATATCCACAACATTAATAAATCCAGCAATAATTCCATGTCCAGCTGAGAATTAAAATGCAGGACTTGGGGCCTTCAACGCCACACTGAAAACCACTCCCATCAGCTCAGGTAGAGAGACTATTAGGCAGTGAGTTAGTCAGTACACTTACATCACAGGAATATAGGAAACTGCTGGTCCACTGGTCCAGAGGCTGTCCAGGGATTTAGGAGATGCTGTGGACTCAGACTTTCTGTGTGCAAAGCAGATGCTGTAACATTGAGCCACAGGTCTTCACCAAACTAAATCCTTATTCTGTCTTGAAAGCCCAGCACACTCAAAGTTAGCCATTGACTGTGTTGCTAACAGAGAGGTGGTACACTGATACACCCTCCTTGCTCCTTTAGTTGAGCCTGATTCTGAACCTGAAAACCTAGAGAGCTCATTTGGGTTAGGTTCACACCAATCCTTGATTGGGATAGGTTTCCGTAATAACAGACTGAGCCAGCATGATGTTCAGTAAGCAGATTCAATATATTTCTGTATAGAGAAGATTTTAATGTTTGATGTTTTACTGCGCTTAATGTTTTAATTTGTTAGAAACCGCCCAGAGTGGCTGGGGCAACCCAGTCAGGTGGGTAGCATATTTTGTTGTTTCTGCTGCTGCTGTTGTTGTTATTCACCATTTAGAAACTATTGTAGTTAAGTGGTATATAAATTGTTTAAATGAGTGATTAAATAAAATAATGAAACACTTATCCCCTGACCTGACATTCTTCAGCAGCTCTCAATGCTTTAAGCAGCCAAACTTCTTTAAATAACTCTCAATTTTCTACCTTTCTCACACACTCTTTATACCCATCTTTATCATCCTGATATTTGCATTGAATCTTGACACTTTCTTCTCAAGGTGCAGTGTGGTCACAATCCTGTCAATGTTAAACACTTCATTGCAATCCTATGTACATTTTCCCGAAAGCATGCCGCATTGAACTGTCAGTCTTATTTCTGATTAAATGCGTATATCATTTCTCCACTAGGCTCTGCTTAACTCTCCCCTTGAAATTACTGTATCCTGAATAGATTTCACTATGCATGGATTCTGTTCTCTCTCTCTCTCTCTCTCTCTCTCTCTCTCTCTCTCTGTGTGTGTGTGTGTGTGAATTATATTTGCATGATGAGTGGGTAAAATGCATGTATAGAAAGGGAACAAAAGAAGCCGATTTTGCCAGCTCAAACTTTTTACCCATCTAGGCTAGCATCACCTACTCTAGGGATCGCCAACATGGTGCACTCCAGATGTTGTAAACTCCCTATCTGTCCTAGTACAGCATGTCTAATAGTCAGGGATAGTTAGAGTTGTAGTCATAGAATCATAGAATTGTAGATTTGGAAGGGACCATGAGTGTCATCTAGTCCAACCTCTGCAATGAAGGAATCTTTTCTCGAACATGAGGCTCGAACCCATGACCTTGAGATTAAGAGTCTCATGCTCTGCCAGCTGAGGTATTTTCCAATGACATCGGCAGGGCATGGTGTTGACTATTCTTGCCTACTCTGACTGTCATTGGTTCTCCAATGTTCCTTCCCTTCCTCAGTAGTCTCTCTGGTACCTACTTGGGTAGCATCCCAGAATTATGTATAGATAAATTTCAAGTATATAATATGCCATATGTTACAATAACCAACGTTTGTTTTTGAAGGGATGGGAAAGGCACGGTGGATATTGCTACCATGTGGACAAAACCCCTCGAAGCTTTGAACACTCCTCCAGTGGCTATTACTGTCCTTCACTTGCAACAATATTGAACAGGTACCTAATTCTACCATACAATTTAAAACAACAACAGTATTTTAATTCTCTTATGACACTGGAGAAGAAAGTGGAAGAACCATGCTGGATCAATAGCTAAAACTGACGGAAATAAAATGTTCTGATTGTTATTGCTCGAGTCAAAATGAAAACTGGATAGAATTAATCAGTTACTTGCTAGATTGAAATGTTCAGTGACATGCATGCAAGAATTCTGACATTTTAATTCCTTCAGGGTTGATTTACACCATCTTTATTACAGGAAGCCGGGGAGTGTTTGCTAACAATCCTGACAAATATATACTCATTTGCTCACATGCAGCTATTTGATGCAAACTATTCACATTGTTCGCTTCGTTTTAATAACCCAGTTTTGCCATATGGAAACAATAAGAAAAAAAATAAATGTATAACACCAGTAACAGGTTTTCTCTGGTTACTTAGATGATGCGATTTACTCTTCTTCGTTACTCTTTATTCTCAAATTGAAGTAAACCCCAGGCAATGAGAGGTATTCAATTAAATACTTACACTATTGCAGGGTTTAGCGCTGGGACAGTGGGATTTGCCCCCCCTGCATGCCCTCCTCCCACACATGCCCTGTGCTGTCCTGAAATCTGCTCCAGAACAGATCTAGAGGGTACATGGGTGGAACGGGGGGGGGGGGTATACTGGTGTGCAATGAGAAATCCTTTCACAGACTTAATGTTTGCCTTAGTACTACATTGAAGGCAACTCAATTTAATCTGTCTGCTCAGAAGTGAGTCCTATGAAGTTCATTTGGACTTACTCCCTGGAAAGTGTGTATAAGATTGCAGCCTTAGTTATATTTGTGGCTTTGACAAAATTATAGACAGGATATTTTCAGTGCGTGTTCCCCATTGTAGCTAAATTGAGCCTCTAGGAACAGAGGTGTTCATTTGAATACCAGTTGGAGGAGGAATTCTGGCCTCATGCCCTGCTTGTGAAGGATAATGTCCCAACTCCCTTTATCTCTGTTAGGATTCCATTTTGCTTGTTAAAACTCCGCATTTGACATTAGCAGTGCTGCTTAGCCATCCATGTATGAATTCTCAACAACCTCTCCTAATAGAAATGCACACACACACCCCAGTATATTTCAATCATATCATGCATTCTGATGTGAAAACATATCGTATTCTAACATAAAAGAATGAAAAGTTGAGAATACATGAAATGTGATTGGCTAGGCGGGACTGTATCATTGAATTTAGGTTAATGTAGAGAATGGATATATTAATCATGAGTTATTAAGAATAGGCGTTTGTAGACAGGTAAAGAATAGCATAATTAATCAGTAATTAATTAAATCAAACATTGAAGGATGGAAGTGTGTGATTACATATTATTATCACGACAAGCTTGGAGTGAGCTAGTCAAAAGAGCATAAGGATCTCTGCTTGGTTTAGAATGAAGATTATGGGTTGGAATCTCTATAGGAAAGGAATAGGAACAATATAAGAAACATTGCTTTGGATGTGGTTCTTTGCAGCCTCTCTCAGGTTTTTCAGGAGGCTGACCCTACGTACGTTTGTATTCAGTTAAAATCTATCTTTTCACTTGCAGTCTGCATCTTTTTCTTTTGGGTCTCTGGGAGGGATACCTCCAGTCAGTGGCAGAGCTTCATGCTCTGGCACCGGGGGTGGAGAGCAGATGGTGGCATGGCTGGCGTGCATCCTGGGGGCATGGCACCCAGCATGGGGGGCCAGCCATGATGGCCCCCCACCGGGATCATGGTGCCAGGGGAGGTGCGCTCCCCCCGCCCCCCTCTTCCTCTGCCAGTGCCTCCAGTCTTTAAAATTTCCCCAACAGTTGCAACTTTTCTGGAGGCATCAGGCTGGTCATTGTTTGTCCATCTGAATCAACATTATGTTGATTATGATAACTCGTTTTTATACAGTATAAGCTCTGTGCTTTTAATGTGCATAGGTTTACAGTGGTACCTCTGCTTACATACTTAATTCATTCTGGAGGTCCATTCTTAACCTGAAACTGTTCTTAACCTGAGATACCACTTTAGCTAATGGGGTCTCCCACTGCTGCCGCACCGCCGCCACGTGATTTCTGTTCTCATCCTGAAGCAAAGTTCTTAACCCGAAGTACTATTTCTGGGTTAGCGGAGACTGTAACCTGAAGCGTATATAACCTGAAGCGTATGTAACCCAAGGTACCACTGTAATTCATAGCAGGTGGGGAGGGAGAGTTTAACCCTTCCCTCCCCTGCTGCTGTTCTGATTTTTTTTTTTTTAATTAAAAAAACCAACAACTCTACTTTGAAGCTATTATTTGCACTGGAAGAAACCTGCTTCCCCCATTGATCTCAACTGAGAATTTCTTCCCAGCACAAATACCAGCTTTGAAGGAATGCTTTTCATCAGGAATGCAGCCGGTGGAAGAAAGAGTTCCATCCTTTCCCCTCCCTGCCCCTGTCTGCTTAGATCCCAATAATTATCAGCTCCCACAACAGGTGCAAATGTAAGGATGCATTTAACATTGTGTCTAGTTCAGGCCTCAACTTGCTACCTAAGTGCACAAAGTACAGAGGCTCCCTTGACCTCCCCGGGTGGTGAATTCCATAGTAATAATTTAGGCAGTACTACGGAGAAGGGCGGGATGCAGGTGGCACTGTGGGTAAAAGCCTCAGCGCCTAGGACTTGCCGATCGAAAGGTCGGCGGTTCAAATCCCCGCGGCGGAGTGCGCTCCCGCTGCTCGGTCCCAGCGCCTGCCAACCTAGCAGTTCGAAAGTACCTCCGGGTGCAAGTAGATAAATAGGGACCGCTTACCAGCGGGAAGGTAAACGGCGTTTCCGTGTGCGGCTCTGGCTCACCAGAGCAGCGATGTCACGCTGGCCACGTGACCCGGAAGTGTCTCCGGACAGCGCTGGCCCCTGGCCTCTTAAGTGAGATGGGCGCACAACCCCAGAGTCTGTCAAGACTGGCCCGTACGGGCAGGGGTACCTTTACCTTTACCTTTACGGAGAAGGGCCAATCTTACATTTCTGTTTTCCATGCCTCACAAGGTCGCAGGACAAGATCTCTTTTTAAAAAATAGTCTTGCACTGTTTCTGGTAGATGTTCCACACATGTAAACACAAACCTATGTAGGGAGCATGTTACAGAGATGTAGAACAACCACCAGGGATGGCTTTCTGCAGAGTCTTATTTGAATGATGCACCAATCGTGCCAACTGAAAGAACCCTCTTCTGTACCTTTAAAAGAATAACTGTAGTTGGGGAAAGAGATGCCCTCTTAATGTGTGTTGCCCAAGTCATGGATAGCTCAGTTGGTTACAGCATGGTGCTGATGACACCAAGGTTGCAGATTCTATCCCCATATGGGACAGCTGCATATTCCTACATTGCAGGGGGTTGGACTAGATGATCCTTGGGATCCCTTCCAACTCTATGATTCTGTGATTCCATGTAGAACTGTAGAGCTGAAAGCCGGCATGCTCATGGCATGAGCAGGATGCCAGTTAGAAGAGGCATGTCCTGAGCAAGCGGCCGTTTGAACTTACGGTACATTCCAAGAGATCTAAGCCGGTGAGATCGGGCATATTGTTTTTCTTGAAGTAACTTACAAGTTTCCTCTAGCGGGGCTTGCCTCTGCATCACAGCCCACCATTTGCCCCCAGTGAAGTATTAAAAACCAGACTCCTAATGTGCTTCACTTGCTGTTCTTATGTACGGTAATTTGTTCACTTTCAACAGGATTCTATACTTCTTTCTGTATTGCTCAAAAGGATGACTAGGGGGTGCCTCTTGAACTGCGATGTAAGGAATCTAATACCTTGTTTTTATTTCATATTTTTTCAAGGTTTGAACAGGGTTTTCTCAACAGTATGATTCACAACATGGTGAAAACGGATAACCTTTATTTTTGGATAGCACTGCAAGACCTCAACAATACAGGAGAATACACTTGGCTAAATACAGATGGGAAGCCTCATCGTCTGACCTATACAAACTGGGGAAAATATCAACCTAGTGAGTTATAACTTTTATAGCTATTGTTAATATTTGATTCTTGAAGCAAACGTGCCACTTTTCCTCACTTTCCACTTATTACCAGGCTCTCTTAATTTGGGCCAGAGTATAACATTAAAATTTACCTCAAGATAATGGAACCTGCAAGTACAACAAACTAAGGGTTTGATAGCCTGATAGATACCAGGGATGGCCTTCATGGTATCTTCCAGCTGCTGTACTACTGTGGGAGTCATAAAGCCACGGCAGAGGCTTGTAATACTGCAGGGTGCCTCCTGACCTCGGTGACCCGCATTTCTGTGCCTTGCAATGTATAGAATGCATTGACCTTATATGGTGATGGGTGTAGTAAAAGCCATGACCGGATGATGTAACGTGAGACATTGGCAGACGGCCATGCAGGCTGAGAGAGACAAAGGAGAATAAAAATTACCGGACAAGAGGGAAGTCGAAGGAGCTGCCCCTCCATTCTGAGATTACTGCTGCCTCTCTGTGTCTTTTTTCTATGTTAAACGCCATTTAATGACGGCTGGTCTTCCGTCATACTACAGTCCCCATAATGGAGGACAGCATCTGGAAGACAATGTCCTAGCCGACATTTAAAACACATGGCTCGAAAGTGTGTTTAGAATTGCAGCCTTAATTTCCAGATTCCATTCTTACAGCTAGCTGCTCATACACTTAACCTGATTAGCAATCTCTTGTGGGCAAATAGTCTGCTAGCAGCTTCACCATTAAAATTGCCTTGTAAGTACTTGCAGAACTAAAAGGCTTGAAAACTATATTTTGTGCTGGTAGGCTTTTGAAGTTATCTGCCAAGCTGCTATTTATCCACTTGAGACAGACCTTCGAACATCTCTCTCTTTGTACTCAGTCCCCATTTAGTAATGCACAGTGATTTAAAGTTGCATCATTCTGTAGTTTCATTTACTTACTCATTTCTTATAGCCGGAAGGACAAGCATTGCCTAGTTTATTATGAAGGAGGGTTCTTCTTGTCCTTCAACAGTGACCTCTGCTGGTTGACTATAGCGAAATATATTCAGAGACTTCAAAAGCCTAGTTATTTGGTGTTTCTTATATCCTTTCCCCCAGATAACTAAAGCTGCTGTCTATATTATGGTTTCTCAAGAGGGAATTGCTTTGGGGGCAAGTTGTTATTTCTGAGTTTCATGCGCACCTTGCAGAACCTCCAAACAATATATCTCAAACACTGTTTCAGACATCAATCTTGAATCCAGTGGAAAACAGGATCAGGTCTGTAGCAGACAGAGATAGTAGAGGGAAAGGTAGGGGAGGGCAAAAAGGCACACTGCCTTGATAATGGCCAGGTACTGAGTTATTTGGATGAGTTGGCATATTTTTGTAGCATAAGAACTTAAACCATCTGGTTCTAGTGGTGACTACTTCAGTTCCCAGATGTTGTTTTCAGTGTATGTACTATAGATGAAACTGTTGAATAAGGTTGCAATTGTGACTCCATTACTCTGGGAGTAAGCCACATTTAATGCAAAAGGACTTATTTATGCATAGGCATTGTGTAGATTGTGTTGTAGATTAGTTTACTGCTGACATTCAGTGTAATTCTGTAAGTTTATCTAAAAAGAGTTCCATTGTATAAAGTAATTCTCTGTCTGTCTCTCATATTAAGCATGCACAGGATTGCAGCCTTAAATTATAGCAGTTATGCAGACAAACCCTCAAAGCATAACAAGGTTAGATACTTTCCCAAGCATAGGGGAGGAAAGTATTGATCCTTATCCTCTAGGACTCCTAAAACAATTTTTGTTCCCTTTTGTGAAACTATGGTATTTAGATATTATTTTGGGAATCATAAGTTAATGGCTACAATTAGGGATTAGTAATAATTTTCTTTCCCTGCCCACCACAATTTGTGTTTTTACTTAATAGGTAATAAAGCTCAAATTTCCAAAATTTATTTAGGTACCACTGAATGTTTGATGTAATGAAATAAGCCTTAGGTATCACTCAGAACCGGTGTAACAAAAAGCAAAATTTATGTATTTATTTTATGGCTATTAAAATTAAAAGTGGTCATACTATGTAAACATCACATTTGGTAACAGTAAAAGCATGGCATTTGAAAATGGCTTCCTTCTGCTTCTGTCTTTTGGAAAGGAAAAACCTACCAACAAAAAATTTTCCACATTTGGAAAGAAAAAAATGATACTCAACGCTAAAATGTCTTTCTCTCCCCACCCCCACCCCCACCCCACTATAGGGCATTCTGGAGGGTGTGTTGTTATGCAACGACAGAAGGGACCTCTTGGTGTTTGGGAAGTGAAAAACTGTACAAGCTTCAAGGCTATGTCACTATGTAAGCAAAAAGCTAAATACCAAAGAGAAAATGACCCTAATGAAGAATCACATTTTGAGAAGACTTTTAATTCTTGCATGTTTGGATGGGAATCGGACCACAATCTGCTCAGCTGTTATAAGGTGAAAAGGGAGACAAATTTCTCACTGAAAACTCAAATGAAATGAACTTAGGAATCCATGATGGGGTAATAAACAGTATAATATATGCCAGACCCAAAGTTCAAGTGGCCCTACTTAGTATGGACAGTTCTGGTTTTCCTGGGAAAACAACATCCACACATTCTTCCTATTTTTTACTTCTGAGATGCCTTATTAAAGTGCTGTAAGTTTGAATTGCTCAAGTTGCCATTCTCCAGGAACAAACTACCCCTCCAGGGCTTCAGTTGGGAACGATGCAACTTGTTTCATGTGCATTTAAATACATAGGTATAAATGCTAAAGCACTATGCAGTGGAGAACCTGCTGTTACACGTGCTGCAGAAGCTGAGATATATATTTGAAGTTTGATAGAATATTGTCAGGCAGTTTGAGTTTTTTTAATACTGTATCTTTTACCAAAAAGAACAAATAACACCTAAGCTTTTAGACAATACTATTGCAGAGTGGGTAAATGAATACAACATGCAGCAAGCAAAGTAGACCCTTTAGCCACATATAATAGTTGGGGCAAGCTCAGGCAGTGACACTTGACAGGAGATTTTATACACACATCTCTTTTTCAGTTTTGGAATGTTGGAAAGCATGGAGTGATATATTTGTAGATAACAAAAGGATAGAAATTTATTTATTCTAGAACAGGCTTGTAGTTTTTTTTAGTATATGTTGTATACAGTGGTACCTCGGGATGCGAACGGGGTCCGTTCCAGAGTCCCATTCGCATCCCGAATGGAACATAAGACGCGACAGCACGCCTGCGCATGCGCGGGTCGCATTTCGCAGCTTCCGCGCATGCCCGTGATGTCATTTTGACCATCTGCGCATGCGCAAGCGGTGAAACCTGGAAGTACCGCGCTCCGTTACTTCCAGGTCATCGCAGAGCACAACCCAAAAGCGCTCAACCTGAAGCGTATTTATCATGAGGTATCACTGTATTCTCTTCCCTCCATAGTATTTTGACAATGTGCAAATTAAACTATTTGGGGGGTATTTGTTTTATTGCACAGGTATTTCACAGTGAAAAAGTACTGATGAAAAGGGCTTGGGATGAAGCCGAAGCATTGTGTCAAGATTTTGGAGCACATCTTGCTAGTTTTACACATGCCTTTGAAGAGGATTTCTTGAGCAAACTTTTGAACACCATGTTTCATGTGTAAGTCTTCCGTTGACTATCAAAGATTCTTCTGCAGAAGAGAGGGGAAATAAGATGAGTGTTTGTTCCTTCGATTTCTTTTCAGATACAGATCTTTTGAACTTGGAATTTAATCTAAGAATAAACTAGAATATTTCTGCTGTAATCATACAGTGTGTGTAAGTTGTAGAAAATAACGTTCACCCGGAAGACTTTACCTTCCTCATTTTGTGGTCTTTTGGCACACTGAGTAAGGATGACACCACATGCATCTGAGAAAATCGACTTCAGCCCACAAATAATGCCAAGAAAAGCTGATTGGGTGTAATATGTAGAGCAAAGATGGGAAAACCTTTGGCCCTCCAGATAGATGTTACTGAACTACAACTCCTATCAGTCTCAGCTAGCATGGCCTAAGGCTGATGGAAACTGTAGTCCAACAACATTTGGAGGGCCAAAATTTCCCACTCCTGATTTATAGTAAAAATATCAGGAAGCACTGCCTTTCTTTACTCACAAGCTCCTCTAATAAAAATTGCAACTTCTTTTCCTTAAAACCAATTAAGGCTTCTCTATGTGCTTGTAGCATGCTGTTTGCTTCCTGTTTTCAAAAGGTCAGGAATTGGGTCACCCTTTCAGAAAACTCAGGAGTGAATCAAACAATTCAGTCAATTTTCCTCAGCTCCGTTCACACATCCTATTCTGATGTGTGCAAAGGTACAATAGTGGCTAACAGTGTTCATCTGTCTTCTGGGGTTTGTTTGTTTTTTAATCATAGTGATGAAGAAAGACAGTTCTGGATTGGACTCAACAAAAGGAACCCATTAGCCGGAGGATCCTGGGAATGGTCTGATGGAACGCCTGTAAATATTTTTTCCCCTCATTACATTGAAATGGGCTTTAAATAGTAGAAAACAAATTAGATTGTTTCCAGTGGTGGCTTTGCTGTATGAAAAAGCATTCCTGCTCATGCAAGGCAGGGAAACCAATTTTCATTAACCCATCTTACCAATTCAACCTCTAAAAAACCCTGTTCTAAAGGTTCTAGTATCCAATGGAATAGAATCGGAGAAAAGCTATAGAAGGTAGGTGGGATCAGTGAAAGTTGGATGGCCTGAGTTGCATGAGAGGAAAAGTTTTCCACTAAGTCAAAATTACCATTAGGTACAACTTGTTTTTCCTGAACACCTGCCTGCTTCACCAATTGATAAACTTCCTGACCATTTAAAACAAGATTCAGTCTGTGGTCTGGGTCACACATCACAGTAAGTCAAGCCACAGTTTACATGGTCCATACAAATTTGCTGATTCCCAGAGAGGAGCTGACACTCACTTTGCCCCTCCCTGGTCCTTTTAGCTCAGAATGGCAGCTAAGCCAAGGTTTAGCTTACTGTGTCATCCAAACATGAGATTGTGGTTAAGCTACCTCCTCACCACAAACTGTAATGGTAGGGCAAACCTTGGCTAACTGCCATGCCCTGCTGAGCTTAAAGGATTGGCAGAAAGCAAAGCAACTGTTCTCATCCAGGGGAGCCAGCATGTTCATGCATTTGAATTTGGTGTTGCACGCAAATGCAGCCTATATCTTTTACTACACTTTAAACATTGGCAAGCCCTTGCCTTGATACATCATATCTTAAGGAAAGTGATTTTAAATAATGTAATCAAAGGGAAATTAAAATGGCAGAGTCAGAATGAAAGTGATAGCGGGAAACTATCGTAGGGCTACTAAGATGACTGGACTACTATAAAATAATAAACATAAGGGTCATGGTGTATCATTGGGGACATAAATGCTTCAGCATCTTGGGTACGTACCTGCCCCTGTGGTTTGTTTGGTGTGTTGTTTTTTTAAAAAGAGAGATTTTTGGTATTTGGTTGAGATGCCTGCCTTTTGATGGGGTTTGTGTTTTGTTTGGGGAATGGGGATGTTTTTTCCTGCTTTGGGGGTTGTTTCTGAGCATCCTCAGTACCCTGTCCCAATTTTTCTTCTTTTAAATTGATATTTTGTTATACCACAACCGTTTCCCACTTGTCCAAATGTTTCCCTGGGCCCAAAAAAGTTGAGGACCCCTTGCTCTATATACCAACGATGAATTACAAACCACGCAGCTTTTGTTGCTGTTCATATTTAGGGATCACACAGGTGGGAAACTCATTTCTACCTGCTTGCTGCTTCCATGTAGTTTAAAGATAATGTTATTATACACACATGCTCATCTTATCTGACACAATCCATGTGTCTGTGGCCAAGTGTACAGTGCACTTTGAGACGTGTCCTTTAGGGTGACCATAAACAAATACGGTCCATACATAAAAAAAGAAGGACCATAACCTGTCCAAAAGTCTTTTCCTTACTAATTGTATTAATCTTTGTCTGTGTATCATAACTCAGTTTAATGCACTGTTCTGTGGCAGGTTGCATCTGCTTTTTTAGAAAACAATTACATTGAAGATAATGTGAGGAGCTGTGCTGCGTATACAGTTAATGGAACAGTCTTGCCGCTACACTGTAGTTCTGAGCGTGAATGGATATGCAAAATACCGAAAGGTAAAAAAACCTAGCTTAATAATTATATTTCACTATATGTGGCTATGACTATTTTATAAAGAAGAGGGGTGATGACTCAGTATAGAGCGCATACCTTGCATGCAGAATACATTTGAGCTGCTCCCCTGGCTTCCCAGTGTCATGCACTATGGGCGGCAAGTCAGTGGGGATCCAATCCAGAGTGTGACACCAGGAACGCAGGTGAACAGACCTGCCTCACCAGTTCCTACTGGCAGAAGGACCTGGGTTCAGTCCCCAGAATCTCTAGATACAAAAGGGTGAGGTAGCAAGGTATAAGAAAAGACATGCCTGCGATCCTGGAAAGACACTGCTTGACAGAGTAGAGAATACTGGGTTAGATGAGCTAAGGGATGCGGGTGGCGCTGAGCCTCTTGGGCCTGCCAATCAGAAGGTTAGCAGTTCGAATCCGCGTGACGGGGTGAGCTCCCGTTGCTGTATCCCAGCTTCTGCCAACCCAGCAGTTTGAAAGCATACCAGTGTGAGTAGATAAATAGGTGCCACTGCAGTGGGAAAGTAAACGGCGTTTCTGTGCACTCTGGCTCACAGTGTTCCGTTGCGCCAGCAGCAGTTTAATCCTGCTGGTGACATGACCCAGAAAGCTGTCTGTGGACAAACGCCGGCTCCCTCGGCCTGAAAAGCGAGATGAGCGCCGCAATCCCATAACCATCTTTGACTGGATTTAACCATCCAGGGGTCCTTTACCTTTTCCCCTTAATCTTAATCTTGTCCTCAGGCAGGATCCATCCTCACTCGTAGCACCAGCAGAACATAATCACAGTTACCAGGATTTGAAGATTTCAAGGCAGTATATTTAGCTTGCTTGTATTGTTCATTTGTTGGAAGTTTTCTTTGTTGATGAGCATTTGGTAATGAAATCCTAGCAAAAGATACTTAAGAAAGGGAGGGTTATAGTTAAATAATTTCTGCGAAAGCCCATTGCATGAGTGGCACAAATTGTTCATTGTTTCTGTTACAGGTGTGAAACCAAGGATTCCGCAGTGGTATATACATGGTATGAGGTGGGGAGGGGAGGGTTTGTTTGTTTGTTTGTTTGTTTGTTTGTTTGTTTGTTTGTTTGTTTTATTCCACACATGCTGCAACAGTATCATTTTATGAAATACTGTATACATATTAATGAACATAATTTTAAAAAGGTTTCTGAATGACATGAATAAAATCAGTCAGTTGTATTAACTTAAATTTTCCTTGGATTACCAAAATGTCTTCAAAAAACAAAACAAAAACAAGTCTTGTATGTAATCTGAAAATGTACTTGCAGCAGCATCTCCCAAATTAAACAGTTTTAGCAACATCTTACCACTAGGGGTGTATCTTTATCCAAACATGCTGCAAGTTCTGATCTAGAAGGATTTTGCTTCTTTTGTGGAACATCAGCTCCACTGCAATAAAACTGAATTAACTATAAAATATGTACACCACGTACATATTCAAATAGATAATATTTAACTTGATTTTTTAGAGCCATCGTGGTTTTATTATCAAGGAGCAGAGTACCTTTTTTATGACAGCGCCTCAGACTGGTCCACTTTTCAGTTTGTTTGTGGCTGGCTCCGTGGTAATATAGCAACAATACATTCTTCCAACGAACAGGAATTTATCCACAGCAGAATAAAAAAGGTAACATAACCAGTTATTTTTCTACATTTTCAGGGAACAGCATTTATCCCTGCCTCCTCCATCTTACCAAAAAAACCAACCTGGGGATTAGACACTTTAAAATATTTGAAAGACATTTATAGTTCAACTCTTATAGTAGCCATCTCTACATAATAGTGACAAATGTAAATATATAGTAACTCCAAACTAGTGAAATGCAGTTTCTTTTCTCTTCAGAGACTGAGGCAAGTTAATGGTGTAGGTGCTCTCTGAAAAAGACAGCTGTAATGCTGTTGTTGTGTATCTTCTCTTGACAAATGGCTGGGTAGGTGGTGTGGCTGGGCTGCATCAAATGGGAAGACTGACAAGCCTAACTTGGCCCACAGGCCAAAGGTTCTTACTACCGCTATGTAAAGGTAAAGGGTCCCTGGACGGTTAAGTCAAGCCAGAGGCGACTGTGAGGTGGTGCTGTTGCTGTTGTTTAGTCATTTAGTCGTGTCCGACTCTCCATGACCCCATGGACCAGAGCACACCAGGCGCTCCTGTCTTCCACTGCCTCCTGCAGCTTGGTTAAACTCATGTTTGTAGCTTCAAGAACACTATCCAGCCATCTTGTCCTCTGTCGTCCCCTTCTCCTTGTGCCCTCCATCTTTCCCAACATCAGGGTCTTTTCCAAGGAGTCTTCTCTTCTCATGAGGTGGCCAAAGTATTGGAGCCTCAACTTCAGGATCTGTCCTTCCAGTGAGCACTCAGGGCTGATTTACTTAAGAATGGATAGGTTTGATCTTCTTGCACTCCAGGGGACTCTCAAGAGTCTCCTCCAGCTCCTCCAGCTCTCATTTCCATACATCACTACTGGGAAAACCATAGCTTTAACTATACAGACCTTTGTCGGCAAGGTGATGTCTCTGCTTTTTAAGATGCTGTCTAGGTTTGTCATTGCTTTTCTCCCAAGAAGCAGGCATCTTTTAATTTCGTGACTGCTGTCACCATCTGCAGTGATCATGGAGCCCAAGATTCTTTAATTCCTCCTCACTTTCTGCCATCAAGGTTGTGTCATCTGCATATCTGAAGTTGTTGATATTTCTTCCGGCAATCTTAATTCCAATTTGGGATTCATCCAGCCCAGCCTTTCGCATGATAAATTCTGCATATAAGTTAAATAAACAGGGATACAATATACAGCCATGTTGTACTCCTTTCCCAATTTTGAACCAATCAGTTGTTCCATATCCAGTTCTAACATAGAGATTTCTCAGGAGACAGATGAGGTGATCAGGCACTCCCATTTCTTTAAGAATTTGCCATAGTTTGCTGTGGTCGACACAGTCAAAGGCTTTTGCATAGTCAATGAAGCAGAAGTAGATGTTTTTCTGGAACTCTCTAGCTTTCTCCATAATCCAGCGCATGTTTGCAGTTTGGTCTCTGGTTCCTCTGCCCCGTCGAAATCCAGCTTGCACTTCTGGGAGTTCTTGGTCCACATACTGCTTAAGCCTGCCTTGTAGAATTTTAAACATAACCTTGCTAGTGTGTGAAATGAGTGCAACTGTGCGGTAGTTGGAGCTGATACATTATTTCTGCCGTTCATTTTAATGTTTCCCATATTTTCATTTTAATGAACTGGTATAACATAAATAACGTAAGACGGAGTTGGATAAATCTGTATACCAGCAAACAAGAAATTCATCTAACATTTGTTTTTGTTTTTTAATTGTTTTTTTTAAAAAAAATTACAGGTATCAAAAATGAATAATGATTGGTGGATTGCATTACATTCAGAAATAGCTACTGGAGGATTTCGGTAAGACTGAATTATTATGTCCAATTTTACAAAATACGCTTAGATTTGACACCAAGGGAGAGAGATCTGGACTTCAAGACATTTCCCTTACAATAATATCTTCTGGATTATAAATATAAGTGTAATACGGTTTTTTCGTATGACTTCTTGAGGGAGATGGGAAGGAACACCCCCCCCCCCCGCAAAAAAGCCTAAACAAATTATTTCTGTCTTCTTATAGTTGGCTTCTGGTGAAAGGATTCTTTTTCTGTCATCTGTTCTATTTTGAATTTACAGAACTCCTGTTTTAGATTAGATCTTTGTTACAGATTCGGGGGGGTGGAATATTTGTACTGTAGAATATGCTGGTAATCTATTATCTTCAAGTGCTGCAGCTTCTTTGACTGTTACAGAGTTGGATTCCTCTGGTCCTGTCCCTCATTTTAACACTTGTATTGAATAATCATTCAGTCATGGATTTTTATTATTAAAAAAAAAAAAGATATATTTAATTACATCTTAATCCACTAATTGATAAGCAAATCAATGAATTCAAAGTCATTGTTCTAGAAAATGCATTATATTTTCCAGTCATTTCTCCCCTTTCTTCAGTGGAATTCCAGGGTGGTTTCCCATCCATATGCTTAGCTTCTCAAGATTGATTCAACTTGCCTTCAGACTGCCTATGCCCTAGATTTAGAATAAAGGGTTTTTTGACAGTCATTTGCAGTGAAAGAACTAAATACTTAAAATGTCTACACAGATGGGCAGACGGCTCACCATTATTATACGAAAACTGGGGAGGAGATGAAGAAAGACCTATGAATGCGGAAGGAGAGAAATGTGGTTTTATTTCTTCCCAAACAGGTACAATATATATATATATATATATATATATATATATATATATATAGTGGCTCACTGCTATAAAATTCTGGCTCCGCCTACATTTCATGTCCAATCTGTCTTCTTTAACTTTCCTCATGCTGGCAGAATCCCACCACTCCAAATGGCTAGCTTGCATTTAGAGCAAAATCAGAACGTGTGGCCTATCACTTGAGTCGCTGGTTATGCTCCCACAGTTGGAAGCACTCCAGACAATCAAGTGCAGAATCCTAGAGATTGAATTCCAAACCCTTTGCAGTGCAGCTAACAAAATCTGTTCCCCATTGAGGTTGAGAATTCCACCCACATTTGGCCAGGACACTATTTATTTATACCAGCTTTACAATTCCCAACTATGCAGAGCTCTTTCCCTCGCAAGTTTTAACATCTTACCATCTGCAGTTTTGCAAGGTAGGTTCTTGAAAATGCCATACTCTGAAAGATACTGCCTTTGTGGCACAAAACAGCTGGAATCCATCACACACATTTCATTTTATTGCCTATTTTGTACAAAAATATACGATAAGTATCTGACCTCCTTATTGAAGGAGGCGATTTATCGCACAGACTCTCCCAGGGTGCCTTATCTTCAATTGTAGTAATGACATTGTGGAGAATGTGGCAAGATTTTCGAGTGACGCTATGAAATTACATCACCATAGGTCCTAAGAGCCATTTTCGTACATCACGGTGTCTGGACAGTTTTATCCTAAAGTATCTCCTACTATGTTTCGTTAACTGTGTTGTGTTCTGATCCATGTATACGGTGCACTTTATCCTATGTCAATAAAGGAGATGGATTGATTGTATTTCGTGTATTTCTAATATTTAATGAAACTTTTCTTTGAAGTAGCTTTCATTCTGTTCCAAAATATCTGTTCCTGTTAAAGCTGGTGATAATTATAATTTATAATTTAATAATTTGAACAACGTATTGCTGTTTCCCGTGTCCCAGGGTTTGTATGCCCCATGCTTGGCCTTTAAATGTTGACAGCCTGTCTTAAGCTTTGGGCTTCTAGTCATCAGTGAGTCATTGAAATGAGATTGCACTGAAGGAGATTTGCTCATGGAAGCAGGCTTCTGTATGCATATCAACTGTTTGTTCAATAATGCATAAATTAGGTGCATATGCAAATTCTGATGTTGTGTATTACTTTATACTAGGTGTGAATTATCATCTACATTTTAGTGCAACCAGTCATATGCAGCTGCACATGACTTAAGCTGGGTTGGGAGTTCAAGGCTAAGCTACTGAATAACATACAAGATCAAACTGAGTCATATGTGGTTAGAGAAAAAAGAACTCTTTTATACAACACACATTTCAAAGTAACTTGCAAAGAAAAATGGGGTGTGTATTATCTTTTGATCACTGGTATCCCAAAACAAATCCTAAAACACATCATTTTGAAGCAAGTCTCGTTGAAAACACCTGTTTCCTGCAAAATAAATATTTAGGAAGCTATTTCTGTTACATAATTTATTGTAGGGGAATAGGAATGCAGTCTAATTTAGGTTGGATCCAGCCCAATATATTCTCAGATAACACAGTAGATATATCATTTCTGCCAGGTTTTTCCTCCATGATAAATTATGCATATGCATTTCATAACAAAAATATATAAAAATCTGTTTTTCTGGCCAGAGCTGTGTTGAGGATGTGTTTCTGGCCACAGGTGCTGTGTTTGTCATCCAGACTGCAAATCCTCGAGAAGCCATATGCTTTTGTTTTGTTTCTCCCTTTTCTCTTTGTATACCTGTTCTTTTAATCTTTTCCTGTATGGAATCAGTTGCTCTGCAGCCCAATTTAAGTGAGCAAGCAAGCAAAAAATTGGCATTTTACTAACAGATGAAACACCCTATTAGCAAAAGTTACTTAGCATGGCACTTATGTGAATGATAGTAAGTGCTGCCACAGTGCCTCTTTCTGTGCTCAATAGGACTTATCCACACTTGCTCTTGTATCACTTCGTTTCCCTGGTGGAAGCTGCTCTTTACTGCTCAGTCAGAACAAACAGCAATTTGGGTTTTGCCTGGATTGCCCTTTGTTCCTATCTATTTGTTCCTTTCCCCTGGAAAGGAGTGGGGCAAGGAGAAAACCACTCGGACCCATACTGTCTAGGCACAGTACAAGCAGAAGTGTGGATGAGCCCTAAGGCTCAAGAAAATGCGCATAGGATCACAGCCTTAAGAGTACAACCCAAATGACGTGATCCAAGTGCTTCTTTCTGCCAGTGGCGTAGCGTGGGGGGTGCAGGGGGGCCGGCCGCACCGGGCGCAACATCTGGGGGTTAGGGTTAGGGGGTGCAAATCCACGGGTTAGGGGGTGCAAATTACTTGCCTTGCCCCGGGTGCTGACAACCCACGCTACGCCACTGCTTTCTGCCATTGCCCTTCTACAGTTTTACCTATGATAATATTTATTAAATTTTTGTTTAACAATAAAGACATATAGTAGCATAACATTTTCCGGTATCCACATTTCATACACCTCCTTGGACTTCCTCACGACTCTTGTTCCTGCTTTCTAAACTCATAAATTTTGCCAGCAAATTATTAACTTATTTTAATTTATATAATAAAATTTTCCAATATTAATATCTCAAATTTTGAAATTTAACCACTCTCTTATTGAAGCTTAATTATAAAATAAATTATATAATTATAATTATTTAATTATATAAATAAATTATAAAATACTGTTAATCCAAAATTTGTCTTTTCTTTCAGTTAGGTTCAAATTTGTGTTCCTTATTACCAATTTGTTGGAGCCGTATTGTTACAGATCTTACATCTTTCTTAACATTCATACAATTTACAATATTTTTGTAGATAATCCTTAAATTTCTTCCAGTCCTCCTCTACCAGTTCTTCTCCCAGGTCTCGGATTCTGCCAGTCATCTCAGCCAGTTCCATATAGTCCATCAGTTGCAGCCGCCAGTCTTCCAGTGTGGGCAAATCTTGAGTTTTCCAGCTTTTAGCAATGAGTATCCTTGCTGCTGTTGTGGCGTACATAAAAAAGGTTCGATCCTTCTTTTGCACACTCTGGCCGACAATGCCCAGGAGAAAGGCCTCTGGTTTCTTAAGGAAGGTATAGTTAAATACCTTTTTCATCTCATTATATATCATTTCCCAGAAGGCCTTCACTCTAGGGCAAGTCCACCAGAGGTGAAAGAATGATCCTTCAGCATCTTTACACTTCCAACATTTATTATCAGGCAAATGGTATATCTTTGCAAGCTTGACTGGGGTCATGTACCACCTATATATCATTTTCATAATGTTTTCTTTCAGGACATTACATGCCGTAAACTTCATACCGGTGGTCCATAACTTTTCCCAGTCAGCAAACATAATGTTGTAACCTACAGTTTTACCTATGGCATTACACTGTTGCTACAATGAATCACTATTTCTACAATAGAAAGTTTACAGTCTAATCTTGGGGAGCTCAGGAAACATCCCCACAAACCATATGGCAGCTTCTTTCATCCCAGCAATGATTGTTGTTGGTCCACACTAAACCTTGGAAAAAAAACCACAAGCCCTAATATTGGAGAAAGTTTTGAGCACTGTGAAATGGCCTTTTCCAGTTTTTGCTCCCACATTATTGAGCTTAGAGCAAAGTTGCTTCATTTGTGAAAATCAAGGCTTCAGACATGGAGATGTTACATTTTTTGTCCTTGTAATTACTAGCTGCAAGAAAGAGGATTCTGGAACAAAGTCAAGCCTGTTGTGTTTCTTACACTGAGTTTTCAACAAAAACAGAAGTACGTAAATACTATTCATGCGTTTTTAGTGTTGCATCAGCAGCTGTTTATGGCAATATAGTTTGATTAAATAAGTTGGGATTAAATAAGTGTTCTTCTGGAAGGGACATAAGTCTCAATAACCATTGCCCATAAATCATAACGTATAAAACAAATTTACAGCCAGTGTTTTTATATCTGTGTTTACACAGTAAGTTTAGTATTAATAGGTATTCTGATTTATTTATTTTTATCTTAGGGTTGTGGGGATTTGCAAGCTGTACCAATTCTCTACCTTGTATCTGCAAACGTAAAAAGATATGGATTATTGAGAGAGAAATACAAAAGGAGCAGCCTAATCAAGGAGTCTGCCCCAAAGGATGGCTTTATTTTGCATTCAAGGTACTTTCTTGCTTTGTTTGAATCAACAAAAGCCAGAGCATATTAACCTACACTTTTAAAAATAAATGCGCATTTGGATGCTGCTAGTGTTTAAGAGGAAAGTTTTTCATATATAATTTGTTCCCATTGATTTGTAGCAGAGTTCACCAACTTGTCAGCCGCAGAAGCATACGTGCTTTGCCTGATACTCACAGGTTCTCTCTCCCCTTCCCCATTGAAATTAGGCTTGAATTAAGCATTATTTTGCAGCCAATAGAAGTACAGTTTCTACAGTTTGTCCCTAAATATTGATGACTACTGATTTATTGGAAAATCTGACCATTTCGTCAGAAGGAAGACAAATGTTGAGAGCAGATGAAACAACTGGGAGGCCTTGATATCATACGTTACAGCTATAGCTAATAATGGCCACCTTCCTGAAGGTGGCAAGCACCCCTGTCAACATAGTACAGTGGTACCTCGGGTTAAGTACTTAATTCGTTCTGGAGGTTCGTACTTAACCTGAAACTGTTCTTAATCTGAAGCACCACTTTAGCTAATGGGGCCTCCCGCTGCCACCACGCTGCCGAAGCACAATTTCTGTTCTCATCCTGAAGCAAAGTTCTTAACCTGAAGCACTATTTCTGGGTTAGCGGAGTCTGTAACCTGACGTGTATGTAACCTGAAGCATATGTAACCTGAGATACCACTGTAGTGCGAAACTAACTAGTTAATTCAGCAGAACCTGGAAATTGGATTTACACTGTGCCTGTGAATCTGGACAGCCTCCATAGCAAAAAGACATGCATTTCCAAAATGGAAGGATACTCTAAACCCAGCTATAGAATCACTGTTAAACTCAGATTCTGCTTATGGGCTTCCCATAGAACATCTGACTGGCCATTGTGAGAACAGAATGCTAGACTAGATTGGCCTTTGGCCTGATCCAGAAAGGCTGTTCTTATGTGCCCTTGGTGAGTTACCTCAGGCAGAACCATGGAAAATCAGCAGCTCATACCTGGAGCAACCATTCAGGCTGCAACTATGCACTTGGCTGAGTTTTTTTGGCTGAGATTTCTCCTGCCTCTAACACTTCCTCCTAGCACCCAAAAGTAATAGTGGGAATTTCCACACAGACACGCACTTTAATTCTCCTTTGTCTTGACCTAATCTTCACACAGTCACCGTCAGCAGTTTCCCTTGGCAAGCTGCCTCGCTAGCCAATGTTGCTCATCACTTCACTTTTTTTCCCTGTCAGATTTCTCTCCCTTGTGGCTTTCTGTTTCCAAGTACACTTAATTCTTCCTTATTCATCTATTTTCCTAATGTGGGGTTTCTTTTGTATTTCCTCCCCCACCTTAATACGCTCAAGAGTATGTACTTGTTTTCAGAAGTGGCCAGCATTGTGGGGCTCCTGCCAGTGTGCCTGCTTAGCCCTAAATCTTGCCCCATCCTGGTAAGTGGAACAGCACAACATTTGGAAGGGTGGTCTCTGCGCGCGCGCGCACACACACACACACATACGTCAGCCACTCCTGTTCATTTTCCTTTCTTCATTCTTTCCAAACTTCCTCTTGTCTAGGCCATGCAACTCAAATCCTATATGGGTTATTCAGGGCCAAAACACATGTGATCTGTCTTTGTCTTTAATGGTGCAAGTTTACTTTTGGGGGTGGGGGTTAATGGACAGTTTATTAGGGTTCCCCCACTTTTCCCATAGCATAGTTTGGTCTTTCCCTCTCCACCCTCCATTTGACTCCTTAATCTCTTCAATCATTTCGTGGTTAAATGTGTTCTGGGCAGTGAATTAAGTAAAGATCAAAATCAATACGCAACAACCTTTTGTTGCGTTATCAGTGAAGCAGATGGCAGATTGGTAAGGCTGCTGTTTCTATGCTAAGCCTCCCACTTTTCGTGGCAAGATGTGAGCTACTTGGTGAAGAGCTGCAGAAAGTCACTCCAAATCTCTTGAAAGAATGGGTTTTTATGTTGTTTGCAAAACAAGATTTTCTCATGAGCCGCTAATTGTAAAAAAAAGTCCTGCATCCAACCATCCATAACTGGTGTGACTCAGGATTTCCAGTGATGATGAATTTTTCGTTTGGCTGCCAGAGAAGCATTTGTCTGTGGGCAAAATGCCCAGGCGTTGAAAGCGTGCTGGTGTCCAGTAGGCTCGATGCAGTGTTTTTGTTGTGGTTGTTGTTGAATTAGTCTCAGTCTAATATCGCAGGTGGCTTGCCTTAACGCTGCACAAAGCTTTTTGTCCATTGTGCTGTTGCTAGGCAAGTCTCCAGTTATGTGTTCCAGTTTTGTCTGGTTCAGTTCACGACTGGGCTTAGTGCATTACATACTAAGGAACAGAAGCATTTGTTAAGTTTTCTGCAGAGTGCCAAGGAACGTGCCATGAGTAATAGGTCTGGTGTATCCCTGCATTAGTGCATCTGATCCAAATTTTCCCTTTCTACTGTGTTGCGGAAATTGCCAAGTTCCTACCAAGAGCAGAGGGGACCTTAAACGCCTCCTGGAATGTAGCCAAGGTTTAAAATGTGCTGTTCTGTGTTGGGAGCTGTGTGATCCCTCTATCTACCCACTGTTTCCACAGCACTGAGTTGTTGGCTATTATTATGTATGGGTTGCCCTAGAGAGTAAGGTCTAGGTGAGAAAGTAGGTCAAAGTATACCCTTCCCCTCCATTAAGAGTTACGGCTCCATTTAAATAACTATTTCCCTTTTTGAGCAGTGCTTTCTGGTGCAGATTCCAAAGGACCCAGGCCTCCTGAAGAGCTGGAATTCTGCACAAGCATTCTGCAGTCACTATGATGGATCGCTTGTTTCAATTGAAAATGAAGTTGAACAAGGTATAATAGTGAACCATTTCATAACGGCACTATAAAGATTTTTTGTTTGTTTTATGTTTTATGTTTGTTTTATGTTTATGTTTTATGTTTGTTTTATGTTGGCCTAACCAACAGATAACCTGTGCACCTTAAATAAAACCACAAGTGAGTTGTAACAGCTTCAGTAGCTATTCTTAAGTATTGGTACTGAGAGGATCCAAATACAATTCCTTCAACACTAAAAATAATATGACCTGAGTGAGTTTTCTGTGCTGGATTCAAATATTTGTTGTTTTCTACTATGGCTGTAAAATACTACTGCACATCATTTAGTTACCACTACAGATCTTCTCTTCCAGCTGTACTTTGAAGTCTGTAGTTAAAAGAGGAGAAATGTATTTTCGGGGGGGGGGGGGAGTAATGATGTCAAAAGATATTCTCATTTCATACACTGGAAGTCATTCCATTCTGGGAAAGGTCCCATCTCTTGGGAAAAGAAAGCAGGGCTAAAACTGTTTTCTGGCATTTGGGACGGACACACACACACTTGATGACTATTTGTCTTCCTGCCTCAGACAGCAAAACAAGATTCCTGCTGAGCTCTTTAAGAACTGCAAAAATCAAAAGGCAATGTCAAAACAATATCAGAAAGACAATCTGCAGACACCCAACGGCTTCAGCACTTCCTCCCTTTAAGCCAGATAGGAAGGGAAGGTTTGGGAGTATGTGGCTTAGGGTAGTATCTGAAAACGTACTAACCTAACACTGCACAGACTGGCAGACACTTCACTCTCTCCACCTGGGAACAGCCAGGGGCCAAGAGAATAAATATGTCATTAAGAAATAGATATACGTAGCTCTCAGAAGTGTTTTGGAGGAAAGCATACCAGCCTCTTCTGATTTGATTGAAATCTGTCCCATATATTCTCCAAAGACCGTATGACTTCCCTAAAAACATGTTCTGTAGCTAAAGTTATCCTGTCCATGGGTTCTGATGACTTGCTGTCACCTCTCACACTAAAAGAAGTGAAACATACCACTGCATAGATTTTGTATGGCCTTGTGGACTTCATCCATGTGGGCAAATGGGCGTTCCTCCATCTCAGACATCTTCAGATGCCTAAAACATGGCCTTAAGAGGATGTCATTTGTTGCTGCCCTCGTAACCTCCTCCAGAATTAAACGTTGATTACTTGAGGATCAAGGATTCCTGCCTCACACAGGAAATGGCCTTAGACCTGCCTTCTGTTCACAGGAGGTGGGTTCTAACCTGATATTGAAAAGAGCAAAAATAGCACCGAGTAAAAACTTCCCATTTCAAAATACTGATAACTAACTAGTGCCAGTGCTTGCTAGGGTAAGGTGCCAGATCTAAACACTATCACTATCACCCAGTCTTGTATTGTGTTTGCATTAGTAAAGTATTCTACTGCATTCAGCCTTTGCAAATAAACTTGGAAACTGACAGTACGAAGGAGACAGAGGTACAGAGAGCTATATAGGGAGGTTACTTGAAAGTAAGCCTGAGTTATTCCCATGTAACTGTGCCTGGCATGACAAGCTGCTGTTGTCTGTGTCTGTCGCGTATTGGGCCCTCATTTCTTGTTCTATTGTTTTGACTGCATTTATTGTTCTGGCTTCCGCCAGAGCAAATGACCTTTTTGGAAAGATAGTGGAACAACTGAGGACTAGACTGCGGTGAAGAATGCTGTAGCTACTTCTTCATTTCCCTTCCAAAGAAAGCTTCAAGTGGGTGGTCACAATTGTGGGAACAGTTACCTAGAATTAAGGCTCAATTAATTCACCAGGACTTATTTTCGAGTAAATAGGCATAGATCAAGCTGTGTTAGCCTCTGTTGTAGCACGCACAAGAGTCAAAATACAACACAGAGTAGGTGGGGAAAGAAAACAGAGCATTACATCAGGTCATTTCCCACTGACTTAATCAGTAGTTTTTTCGTTTCTCACTTCCATGTGACTTCAGCCTCTGTAAAGTGCCACTGAGTAGAGACTAACTTAATTGTTTTGCTTCTGTTCTTAATGAGTTAAAAAAAGTCTGTCATCTTCAATTGCTTGATTTATACCTACAGGTGATTCATTTCTAACTGTGATTTCCTTGTTTAGCTTTCATAACAATGAATCTGTTTGGGCATAAATCAAATGTCTGGATTGGTCTGCAGAGTACTGATTACCAAAGATGGGCCAATGGGAAAGAGGTGGAATATTCCAACTGGTATCCAGCAGAAGCAGTGCAGGGAAGTGTTAAAAGTAGCTTTGTGTGGAGTTTTTGTTTGTGCGTTTTTTGACATTGGCTTTTTCTTGTATCCTCCTTTTCAGTCCTTTCTAATAAACATTGTCATAATGATAATAATAATTTATTACTTATACCCTGCCCATCTGGCTGGGTTTCCCCAGTCACTCTGGGAGGCTTCCAGCAGAATATTAAAAGAACAATAAAAGATGAAACTTCCCTAAACAGGGCTGCCTTCAGATGTCTTCTAAATGTCAGATCGTTGTTTATTTCCTTGACATCTGATGGGAGGGCATTCCACAAGGCTGGCGCCACTACCGAGAAGGCCCTCTGCCTGGTTCCCTGTAACCTCACTTCTCATAGTGAGGAAACTGCCAGAAGACCCTTGGAGCTGGACTTCAGTATCTGGGCTGAACTGTGGGGGTGGAGATGCTCCTTCAGGTATACTGGGCCGAGGCTGTTTAGAGCTTTAAAGGGCAGCACCAACACTTTGAATTGTGCTCGGAAATGTACTGGGAGCCAACGTTGGTCTTTCAGGACCTGTGTTATATGGTCTCGGCGGCCACTCCCACTCACCAGTCTGACTGCTGTGTTCTAGATTAGTTGAAGTTTCCAGGTTACCTTCAGAGGTAGCCCCATGTAAAGTTCATTGTAGTAGTCCAAGCGGGAGATAACTAGAGCATGCATCACTCTGGCGAGGCAGTCTGTGGGCAGGTAGGGTCTCAGCCTGCATACCAGATGGAGCTGGTAGACAGCTGGTAGACAGGATTGCACAGGGGGGTTAAGGCTATTAATGGCTACTAGCCATAGTGGTTATGCTCTACCTGCACTATCAAATTCAGCCTGCCTCTGAATGCCCATTGCTGGGAATCAAAAGTGAGAAGAGTGCTGTTGCTCTTGGATACTGCTTGCTGGCTTCCCATGGGCCAATGATAGAATAAGTTGCCTTTGGCCTGATTCAACATGGCCTTCATATATTCACTATTACTCTGCATTTTCATTAAAGTTTTTTTTAAAAAAAATTATTGATTTTCTTTTTTCTCATTACAAATATACTTATAGCATACAATTTACATAGCACCTCTCCCTTCCCCCCTTTGGACTTCCCTCAACTTCCATTCCTGACTTATTATCCTCATTCTGCTGTTTTCTACAAATATATTTTCCCTTTAATTACATTATTTGTTCCCTATCCATAAAGTTGTGGATGTTTTTTAAATTCTACCATCAGGTCAATATTCTTTATTTGCTTCTGCAAATGTAATATAAAAGGTTCCCAATCTTTTTCAAAATCCCTATTGCCCTTTTCCCGAAGTCTGTCAGCTTCGCCAACTCCACATACCGTATTTTTCCCTCTATAACACGCAGATTTTTTCTCCTAAAAAGGAAGGGGAAATGTCTGTGTGTGTTATAGAGCGAATGTGTGGTCCCTGGAGCCGAAAAATCAGGCAAAAATCAAATCGCCAGGCAAAAATCAAATCGCGGCGCTTCACGGAGAAGGGAAAACTGAAAAGAGGAAGCGGCTGCTTTCCTGCATTCTGCCTCAGGGTCTTACTGCCCACCCTCCTCTGTTTCGTTGCTGTGTTTGCTGAAACGGAACAAAGAGCAAGGAAAGCCCCTCCCCTCCAGGCAAGCTCCGTTGCTGCTGGGGTAGAGGGAGAGAGAGGGGGGAAGGGAGAGAGAGAGGGGGAGGGAGAGAGAGGGGGGGAGGGAGGGAGGGAGGGAGGGAGGGAGAGAGAGAGAGAGAGAGAGAGAGAGAGAGAGAGAGAGAGAGAGATGGCTGGCTGGCTGGCTTGGGTGGGGGAAAACTTTTGCCTTTCTTTTCTCCAACTCGTTAAATCCCTCTCCTGCATTCTTAGCCAGCTGCTTCTCTGCACACCCCTCTAATATCCCTTCTTTGTTTTTCCTTCGCTCCCCACTTAAAATGTGGTTACAAAGCATAGATCCACATAGATCCTCAGGATCTTTGCATTGGGTCACCCCAAATTCACCATCAGATCACATAGCATGTCCATGGCTACAGCCTGCCCCCCCAAAATCACGCACCCACTGTTGCCTGGGGCTGCAATGGTGCAAAAACGTGGTTAAAAAGCATGGATCCACATGGATCCTCAGGATCTTTGCATTGGGTCATCCCAAATTCACCATCAGATCACATAGCATGTCCATGGCTACAGCCTGCCCCCCCAAAATCACGCACCCACTGTTGCCTGGGGCTGCAATGGTGCAAAAACGTGGTTACAAAGCATGGATCCACAGGAATTCTCAGGATTTTGGCATTGGGTCACCCCAAATTCACCATCAGATCACATGTCTGTGGCCACAGCATGAAGCCCAAAAATGATACATCCACTGTTTCATTCAGAATGTTTTTTCCCTTGTTTTCCTCCTCTAAAAACAATGTGCGTGTTATGGTCAGGTGCGTGTTATAGAGCGAAAAATACGGTAATTCATCAGTTTTTCTTGCCATTGTTCTTTTGTTGGAATTTCTCCAGTCTCCCAGTTCTGTGCTGTCAATATTCTTGCCGCTGTCGTAGCATACATAGTGTTCTTTTCTCTTTCGGCAGATCTTGTCCTAAAATACCCAACAGGAAGGCTTCTGGCTGCTTAACAAATGTTATTTTAAACATTTTTTTTAATTCATTATATATAATTTCCCTATATACCTTAACACTTTTACAATCCCACCACATATGGTAAAAGGTCCCTTCAACCTTTTTATACCTCCAACACTCCCTCTGTTCATTTTAATATATTTTAATATTTTTTTTATGTTTTGGCCAATTTCACCAGTGAGAATATTGTACATCTTTTTTAGTAATTTTGAGTTCTCTTCTATTACTTCCTTTTGGAATTTAGAAACCATGTAAAGAAAGACTTTCTTATTGTCCTCTTTGAAGATACCTTATAGCTGCCTATCAAGCAACCAACTTTGCAAAAGTTGGTTGGTTAAACTTTTTATTTTTTAAGTACCGGGAAATCTATTGCTCTTTCATAAAAGGTTCAGGGTGTTTTCATTACTGTATCTACCGAGTAATCTTCTCTATTTTTTCTGATGATCATTTTGTTAATATGGCACATATGTGTGTGTGTGTGTGTGTGTGTGTGTGTGTGCATGTATATGTATATGTGTGTGTCTTGTTCTCACAATGATTTCCATCATAACATATTGTTTACAGAATCACCATGATCACAGTACTGAAATCCAAGAAAAAGCTCCGCTATGTGCTTCCATATTAAATAAACCTAGCTTCAGTTTAATGGGAAAATGGCACCTAGAAAACTGTGGAAAAAGTAATGGGTTTATCTGCCAAAAGGCTCAAGGTAAAAAAATATTTTTTTCCTACTTACCCACCCCTAAAAAGGCACTTATATATGTCTACTCCAAATTAAGTCTTACTGAATTTACAGGGGTTACTCTCAGATAAGTAGATAAAGGATTGAAAAACTATTGTGTGTGTTGAATGAGTATATGCACATCTGTTGAGCGAGGGTGTGTTTGTGTTTGTGGTGGGGGGCAGGTCCTGAGCACACACCCATTGCTGCACATGTGCTCCTCAGAGGCAAAAAAAAGAAGTACCATAAATCATGTAACATTTGTTTTTGTAAGCATGTATGTTCTGTTTGTTTTCTGTGTAAGAAAATTTCCAAGACATATTAGCACTTCAGGGGGTATAATAGTCATAGTATGGGATTTAGCGTACTATTTAACATTTAACATTATTTTGCTCCAACAGTGTTCCTGGCACTGTGCAAAACACAGAAAGCATTTTCCCTACCCTCAGTGCTTACTGCTACAATTAGTAATTGGATTTTAGAAGGCTGAGAAGCAGGAAGAGAATGGACCAGCACCCTTCCCATTCTGCAAAGTATAAACTGCTAGTTGGTGCTGCTCTTTCCACACATCTCTCTTGGCTCTGTTGACTCCTGGAGTGGAGCTACTTTTCAGGGGGTGCAGTTTTTGACATGGGACTGATCTTTTTCTCAGTAGCGAAGATTCATGCTCCGGCACCGGGGGCGGGGGTGGAGAGCAGGCGGGGGCAGTGCTAGTCCTGGGGGCATGGCACGCTGCCCGTAGGGGCGTGGCACGCATCCTGGGAGCATGGTGTGCCGCCCATAGGGGCGTGATGCCCAGTGTGGGAGGGGGACAGCCGCGATGGCACCCTGCCAGGATCACGCTGCCAGGGATGGTGTGCTCCCCCGACGCCTCTTCCTCCGCCAGTGCTTTATCTTACAATCAAGAGAGAATGTACAGGGTTTGGTTTTAAACAAATGGCATAGTGGGGTTTTAAAGGTCTGCCAAAAAATAGAACCTCTTCTTTTTCCTTTCTGTGCCTTTTTTCTCCCAGTTCTGTCAATCCCCAGTGAGTTATCTTAAAGAAAATACAAGCAAATGATATTTTAAGATACCATATGAGTCATAAATTACTCTGAGTTAATTTTAGTAAGTAATTTAAGAAATAGTAGACACAACAGTATTATGAGACAAAAATGGCCTATGATCATCCAGCTGCAATGGTACATTTGTATCTCTGCTCTCTTCTTTGGAAATGAAACATGAAATGTTTTCTCTCTAGTGAATGTTTGGGCATGTTACAGTCCTACTGGCTAAGATTAGTGGTTGAGCTTTTCACTCTTCCCATTTCCCAAGACTGCTTCAAGCTTCATCATATGATTTTGTTTTATTTTTTACTAGTAGCAGATGTCACCCTAGACCAAAGGAGAACTCTTGTCCTTACAGTGGTACCTTGGTTTTCGAACATAATCCATTCCAGAAGACTGTTCGAGTTCCAAAACGTTTGAAAACCGAAAACTCAATACGGAACATGCATGGCATGTTCGACTTCCAAGGCGTGTTCAAAGTACTTACAGCTTGAGCTGTGGTGTGCTAGTATGGGGCTTATGCCTTTTAATTATGCTTACAAGGATCTGTCCTTCCAGTGAGCACTCAGTGCTAGTGTCAGTGAAAAGGCACAACTGGTTCCTTTATGCTACTATTCAGTTCTGGTCCATGTCTGTGCAGTGATTGGTGCTTTCAAGGTTTTCAAATACTGAGCCAACAAAAAATGTAATTTTATTATTTACTCCTCCAGTGGCTGAATTTTAAACAAGTTCTGGTAATAGTATTATGTACCATAATATCCTCTAATATCTATTTTGTTTGGGTTTTTTCCTTGCTGCTTTTAATAGATTAATTTATATTACTTTCACACATGGCTATATCCTGTTTGAAAATGTAAGTTTCTTAATAGCATACATTAAACTGAAAAGGTTTTCTACGGCGTTCCAGGTAACTCTTCATTTTTCATTTTATTTTTCTCACAGATATGTCTAGAAATGTCATACACTCTTCCGTGATGTACCCAGTACCAAATACTTTAGAGTATGCAAACAAGACATATACATTAATCCGTGGGAATATGACTTGGTACATGGCTTTAAAAACCTGCAAGGAAAATGGGGCTGAATTGGTCAGCATTTCAGACCACTATCACCAAGCCTTCCTCACTGTAATTGTAAATCGACTGGGCTTTGCCCATTGGATTGGATTATTCACTTCAGATGTAGGTATTTAAAATATTTGCTCATTTGCTGTGATTTAGCAAGTACGTTAAAATTTACCCTTTCAGTGGCTGAACATGTTAAGTGAGTTTGTAAATAAAACTCTGTGTGTCTTTATTACCATTTGCCTCTAAAAGTACCTTTTTAAAAAATACTGGGAGAGGCTGCAGTTCAGTGGTAGAACACCTGTATTGCATGAGGGTCCGAGGGTCTATCCTCGGACTGAGAGCCAGTGTGGTGTAGTGGTTAAGAGCGATAGACTCGTAATCTGGGGAACCGGGTTCGATTCCCTGCTCCTCCACAAGCAGCTGCTGGGTGACCTTGGGCCAGTCACACTTCTCTGAAGTCTCTCAGCCCCACTCACCTCACAGAGTGTTTGTTGTGGGGGAGGAAGGGAAAGGAGAATGTTAGCCGCTTTGAGACTCCTTCGGGTAGTGATAAAGCGGGATATTAAATCCAAACTCTTCTTCTTCCATCCCTGGCATCTCTAGTTGGGACTGGGAGAGACGTCTGTCTGAGAGAGGATGGGCTGCAATTTTGTAAGAAAGAGTTAAAAAATAAAAATCAGTTTGTGAACTGCCAGAGGTAAGCAAACATTTTCCCCCCCAGAACGGCCTTAATTTTGAATGGTCAGATGGTACCAAGCCTCCGCATACTTTCTGGAGAGATGAGGAATCACAGACCTCTGGAAGCTGTGTCTACATTGATATTGACGGACGCTGGAGGAGCACTGACTGTGAGAGACTTCTGAATGGGGCAGTTTGCCATATTCCACCCCGTAAGCTGGTTCTCTCTCACATTAAACACTGAAACCCTCTCAGCAAAGAGCCCATTCTGGCCTCTGGGCATCTTCTTAAGGAAGTTAAAATGAGGAAAGGGCCTTGTTTAAAATGCTCCATGTTGAGATGTATTTCACTTGTGTTGTAAATAGTCAGACTTTGTAATAACATGTCTGCCTAAGGAAAGAAGACAGCTTTCCCCAAATACGATGAGAAGTGCAACCAGTTTGCTCAGTTGAGCTGGTTCTTTGTGAGGGGATGATTCGGCTGCCTGGGGCTAAGCTGATAAAAAAAATAAGAGAGTACAGTGAAGGAGTAGAAAATATTATGTCATGAGCCCACAGCATGCTTCATGGTTCTTGGGGGAAGTTCCTTTAAAAAAAAGCAAAAGATTACTTAAAAGCAGAGAGTTGCCCCATTTCCTTCCAGTTTTTGGTAATGTACGTACCCTAGGCATAAGGTACACAAGTACTCTTCTACAGACAAAGGACTGGTGCTGATGTAATATATTTGTCTCAATAGGCTATTGCAGAATTTGTTAGATCTCTGGAGAGCAAATTCTGCCTTTCTGTTGTGGCTAAACTATTCCTTCTGTCACAGAGGAGAAGCCAACTGAATATAAGGGACTGTGTGATGAAAAACCTGTCCCTTGGATAAAATTTGAAAGGAGCTGCTACAGCTTTTCCACAGTTTTAGAGAACTCAGACTTTGATGAAGCATTTGAATTCTGCAAAAAGCAAGGTAATCTGTTGGTGGAAAAATTGGCAGAGGATTTATGGCCTTGCATCGCCTAATCGTCAGTGTTCTTTTCAAAGTTTCAGAGAAGTTATTTCAAAGACTATTGATCTGTTTTGATGTTGTTCAGCATAGCGGATGCAGTCCAGAAAAAGCTAGATAAATCTCTGGTACTGCCAAAGCAGTGAGTCCATGGCCACTTCACACATTAATGTATGTTATTAATTCATTGTACTCTGAATATTTTTTAAATAAAAATTAACTAGGCAATTTACATGCAACAGCACATTGGGCACTTCCATACCGTGCCAGCAAATTTATGGGTTGTGCAGTGTCTCAGCACTCTTTTTTGAGGTGGGTGGGTGGGTGGGGGGAGCCATCCACAGCATCATGTTTGAGTTGAATGCATCCAAAATTCTGCACCCCACCCCCTGCTTGTTACTGCAGATTTCCTCTTACGGGGGGGGGGGGGGAATCTGGTTAGTATTGTTATGACTAGTATAGACACAAAAACTATTCCGTTTCTGGAGGTGGTTTGTTTCTGAGATTAGGAGGGATAGTCTACTGCTATACCTGCCCAGTTCCAGTTTGGCCTAGCGGGGCACACCTGAACCATTGTATTTATGGAAACAGCTATGGAAAGGTTATTGGTGCTGCTTTGGAATGAGGAAGTATGTAATCTGTGCATGTAATTTTGTTTTTTTTCCATACCAGAGTACATCATCAGAAGGCCTAGCTTGGAATTTTTTTGCTAGGCTTTTTTGTTGGTGCGCGGGTCCCAAAGCTACTAAGGAGGGAAAAATTCCTGACAATTTCACATGCCTGCAAGAGAAAATTGCAATGAAACAGACCCGTGCAACTTTCTCTTTGGATTATTGTGCAGCCTTGCTCATCTCTACTCTACAGCCTTGCTCATCTTAAATTAATATGACATTGTTTCTTGATCTAAGGATGCACCCATTATATTGAGTAATGATTCCGAGTATCATGGAAGGTAGCTGAGGATTTATTGGGGGGGGGGGTACTGCCATTCATATTTGAGTATTAATGCCCTACCGTTCAGTGACTTATCAGGGCAGTTTACGTAGTCAAGAAATACAAAAACAAAACAATAAAACAAGTGTTAACTTGCAAGTGTTAACTTGCTTGCGCGCACACAGAAACAAAACATAGATTTGAAGCTAAAACATGGAAAGTTTTAAAAGAAAGTCTTTGCCTGCTGCTGGACTGACATTAAGATAGGCAAACCTCCATAATGTGAGCATCACACAGGGAGTCTGTCCTCAGTGGATGAAGGGCTGATTACTAGTAACCTCCCATTGTACTTCACTTGGTGGGGACCAATCGGAGAAGGTCTCTGGTTAAGATCTTAGGTTCCAATGAGGCACATGTGAGGGCAAGCATTCCTTTAGGCACTCAGGTCTTAACTTTAAAAGTAAAAACTAGCACTTCAAAGAATTGAGCCTGGAAACAAACTAGAAACTATTGCAACTGGCAATGTACTGGCATGGTCTGCTCATTGCATTTGATAGCAATGCGTAGAGTTCAGATAGCGTTGTGAGAGAGTGTTGGTTTTTAAGCAAACCATGCGTAAATCTGAATCTCTCTCTTTCTCTCGGCTTTCATCCTCAGGTTCTAATCTTCTAACTATTGAAGATGAACATGAAAATGCTTTTCTTCTGGAAGAATTGCATTCTTCTGGGCCTTCAGTTGAAACGATTTGGCTGAATATCCAGTTTGCTGCTGAGAGTAAGTAAAAGGAATTGATCAGATACATCCATCCGTTTCTGTATAGCTGTCTTTACAGGGCAAGTTGCTTGGCTCATTAGTTAACATATACGCTGTAATCGGTAAGACACTCTGCCACATTCTGGCTACATGATCACTTTGCTTCTGTTGCATTTCTTCTTATGTAATGAGCTAATTCCTCAGTCTGAATACCTACTAATAAGTATGTCTCTGTGTTTGAAATACGGATGGTCTGGCAGGAAAACGAGTTGTTGTTTCCTCCAGGGGTTTTCCCCACACACACCCTGCCACACCTCTTGGTCAATGCTGTTCCTTCCATCTTGGGCTTTTTCTTGCCATATCTGAAGGAGCATCTCCACCCACATTGTTCAGCCCTGGCACTGAGGTCTAGCCCCAAGGGCCTTCTCGGCAGTAGCGCTCTCCCTGTGGAACACCCTCCCATCAGATGTCAAGGAGATGTCTTTTAGAAGAAGGTAGCTCTGTATCGGGAGGTCTTTGGTGTTTTATTATGTTTTTATATGTGTTGGAAGCCGCCCAGAGTTGTTATTATTATTACATCTTATCCAGAAGTGACTAGGAAGCACATCCTGCTATAAGCTATTCTGATCAACCCTTCTTCCCAGTACTAAAAAGGGAAGGAAATACAAGTCAAGGCATATTTGTGGATTTATTTATTTATTTATTTATTTATTTATTTATTTATTTAAAATTGACACTCCATTGTGACTAATCTGGGAGGAAGTTACAATGTCATAAAATTTACAAATTTGAAAGAGTAATAATCAGTACATACAATTTTAAGGGTCTTGTGGGGTCAGTGTTCCTATGCCGAAGTTCTTAAATGTTCCTAACATGAATTGGAATTCTTATAGGTACCATTACCATAGAGCCCAGAAACATTTCTGTTTTGCACACTGACAAATCTTATTTAGAAATTTCTTTCTGCTGAACTGCTCTTATAGGCTTGTTAAAGGTTTGTGGGATGATTCCAAAATAGTTTTGGAAGAACACACAGTAATGGTACTGCAGCTGAATTAAACATGCATTTGGACTTAGAGGAAACACTTCATTTTGTTTATTATTTCAAGTACAGTTGTGAACTTTTTTTGGTTTTACTGTTTGATCGTTTGTAAATTGCTTTGAGGTTTTTTTTGTATTTTTACAATCAAGTGATGTATGAAGTTTATGAAATAAACAAATAACTTTATTTTTTGGGGTTGTAAGCCACTCCATCCCAAAGGCTGTAAGCAGCAGACACTTAAAAACCAATATTTTTTAAAATAAATAAATAAACAACATATTGCATTTTTAAAAATAAGGGTAGATCCCCAAAGAAATTGATTTTTCATAAATATTCCATGAACACCTCCAAAATAGCTTAACTTCTGTGGCAAGGAGGACACCTTCTTATTCTTGCTTGGAGGCGGCTAAAGCTAGATGGAACTTACCCTCACCACTGCAGACCCCAAAAAACTGCTTAGTTTTTATACAGGAAGCAACAGAAATATGGTATTCTGCTCACAGATGCTCTTAGAAACACCCCCCCCAAAAAAAAAATTCAGTTCTGATGTAAGCAAATATTTGGGAAGGAATGTGACAACTAGAATTGCATTCTGCTCTGCACAGCTGTATAATGATTTCCACATTTTTTTTGCCCATAGACAATACAATGACGTGGTTTAATGGTTCCCCCATTCAATATTCAAACTGGGGCATCCAAGAACCTGATCTAGGTCAGCTGGCAGGAAACGTTTGTGTTGCCTTAAGGACCACAGATGGAGTCTGGCAATCATCAACCTGCCAAGATAAAAAAGGATTTGTATGCAAAAGAAGCACAGGTATGACTCCACATTGAAAACAACATATGCGGGTCCCCAATCTTTTTGGGCCTGGGGGAATGCACTTGAAATCTGCAAAGCTGTCAAGGCCCATTTTGCAGAAGAAAAACAGGTGATGCTCAGACCATTCCCCACCCCCACCCCCACAAGCCAAGCCAACTGTACACACATACAAAAAAAGCAAACAAATCAAGTAACACATCTATCTAAACCAGGAGTAGTCAACCTTTTTATACCTACCACCCACTAATGCATCTTACTTGGTGGTAAAATTTCCTTACTGCCCACCAGTGCTTGATGGGAAGAGGATTCAGCTTGTGCTGTAGAACCCCCTACTGCCCACCTAGAATCCTGAAACGCTCACTAGTGGGTGGTAGGGACCAGGTTAACAACCCCTGATCTAAACAAAAATTTCAAAATACAAAATTGAGAGAGCTGGAGGCGGGGTTGCCAAAGGAGATGTTTGAGGGCACTGTCAGTTCCTCTTCAAATTCTAGCCTTCCAACGTACACTTTGTCAGTTATCAGATTACTGGCACCAGTAAAAATCCCACCTCCTGTCAGCAGGGCTCTATGGAGTGGCAGAGCCGCCGCCACATCAGCAGCCCGGCTTCCCACAGCATCAGTTTTGTTGATCCCATCACATACCTTGAGTGGGGGGGGGGGGGTTCCGTCACTTGGTTGGATACTGAAAATTGATTCCCGTTAGTGAGCAAGAAACATACTACTTCATCACTTTCCTGTGGGATTCCCTTTCAATTACTTCCACTGAATCAGTTGTGATTAAAGGTAAAGGTAAAGGTACCCCTGCCCGTACGGGCCAGTCTTGACAGACTCTGGGGTTGTGCGCCCATCTCACTCAAGAGGCCAGGGGCCAGCGCTGTCCGGAGACACTTCCGGGTCACGTGGCCAGCGTGACAAAGCTGCATCTGGCGAGCCAGAGCCGCACACGGAAACGCCGTTTACCTTCCCGCTGGTAAGCGGTCCCTATTTATCTACTTGCACCCGGAGGTGCTTTCGAACTGCTAGGTTGGCAGGCGCTGGGACCGAGCAGCGGGCGCGCACCCCGCCGCAGGGATTCGAACTGCCGACCTTTCGATCGGCAAGTCCTAGGTGCTGAGGCTTTAACCCACAGCGCCACCTGCGTCCCCCCAGTTGTGATTACTTCTATTCTAAGTAAATATTAGAACTGCATTGCTAGTTGGTTAAACCCTTTATGTACAGGTGAATAAAAATCAAAAGCATTTTTGTTGCTAGAAGAATGAATCGTTAATTGTTGATAAAATGTTCTTTAGCTGGACCATTTTTAGTTAAGGTATTGATGTTATTGCCTGGCCAGATTTGCTTCTTGGTTCTCAAATTCTTTTTTCATGTAGATGAATTTATTAAATGTGAGACTTGACTTGATGACTACAGACTAATATCTTCTGTGTATAACTAAGCAGTTAATTGTGCAAGCCCACTCTTGTACACTGTTCAATTCTGGGTTATTATTTTTCAGCTTATGAAATTTCAGTACAGCCCGTTAAAGGTATGTTTGTAATAACTTTGCTATATCTGAGTCAGAGAAATTGAAGCTAAAACAAAACGTAGTGTTATTTCACTTGATGTTTTCTCCTCTTTCCTTCTTCACCTTTCCCAGTACCGTACCGTAGAATTTTGGTCTTGGTGGTATTATTGACATTTGTGATAGCCGCCAGTGCTATAATTGCATGTTGGCGGTGCTTGAACAAACCCACCCATCTCTTCAGAAGCATGCTGCAGCTGAGAAGTGCTTGCCCAGAAGAAGCGAACTCTGACACTCCAGCCATTGAAGAAAGCATCCTCATTTGCAATCTTGGGAAGAACGATGAAATTCAGTGATACTGCAATAAGGACCTAGAACACATTCATTTAATACAAAATATTATATATTCAGCCTGTACAAGTAAAATCAATTTCGTGTTCTTATCACAATGTAAGATCAGATCATTGTGTTCCTATACCCTTTTGTAATCAGCTTTTGACTGATCAAGAATGGAAGGGACCTGCTACAGCCTACACCATGTTATATGCTCATTCCTATATAGGGGCTGAAAACTCGGGGAAGTAGTGCATAGACTTGAAGCAGATACGATGCTATTGATAATAATGTGTGTGAAAACATGTCTTGAGCTAAAGAAACCAATACAAAAGCAAGTTATCTTTTTGGTTTTAGAGAAGTGAGGCACTTTCTTCCAAGGAAGGAAAGAGGAGAAGGTTAGCCCATTTCAACAGAAATTGTAAAAACTGATTAGTTCTGAAACTGCAAAGCGACTACTGTAACAAGAGAGTTGGGTTGCTAAAGCTTGTTCTCATATAATACAGTTCCTCATTCCCACCCCGAAAAATAACACCGCTGGGGTTAAAGGGCTCCATTCTTATTTGTTCTCCTCAGAGAACTATACATTCCCAAGTTAAGGAAGATGTGTCACAGACATAGCCTTCCAAGTCAGAATAATAATTGTTCTAGCCAGATGGGAAATGAGAACACTTAAGCAGCATGTCGCATGAAATTAATGTCCTGTGCTTTAGTGGTAAAGTACTAATGAAGTGGGTCCTCCAGGCAGAAAAGTTTGCATCAAGAGGGAAGAGGGGGAAAGCAAAAGAAAGAAACCACTGCAGACCAAGCTGTTCTTCTGGTCAACTTAAGTGTTGCTATTTCATCAGATAAGAAGTATAGTAAATATTGGATAAGCTGCTTCTAAAGCATGTTGCTTGACTACCACTTCCTTTGTGGAGAGACTGACTAATGTGTTTGGCAGGAGAAGGAATCATTTCAAGACTACATCGATTACACATAAGTCAGTTTCACAAATGCTAAAATCTCAGGACACAGTGACATCCAATAGGACCCACAGATATTTGTCATTCAGTGTTTTCACAAGGAAGCAGATGTTATTGTTATACAGCGTGTATTCACATGCCCAGATCTTCAATCTCTGTTCACACAGCCTTCCATGTGTTTTGGACTATAAATCCAGATGTTTGGGACTACAAACCATGGCTAGGGCTGATGGGAGTTGAAGTCTAAAATATCTGTAGAGCAGCAGGTTGGCAAAGACTTAGCATCTACTAAGTGAACTTTCGGGGCTCTTTGGAGGAAGAAAGTGAGTAAGGCGGGGCTCATGATAGACATATATAACTTTGAGTGGTATGGGAAAAGTGGATAAGCCTTTTTCATAATACTAGAACTTGGGACCATCTAATGAAGCTGAAGAAGTCTTCATGCGGAGGCGGCAGAGCTAAAACTGGTTGATGTGCTTTTGTCTTGCTCCTTATACAGAGATTTACATAAAGAGTTAATCATTCCATTATTATTGTCTCAGTCAGAGTGTCCAGCTGATTATTATGTGACTTTTCTCACTGGAAACCAAAACAAGCCCGACAGCAAAAACTGCAAAATTCTTTAGAAACCCCAACTAAAATAAGGGCCACAACAATGCATTGAGTTTTAAATTGTATAGTTCTTAAATTTTAATTGAGATTGGTGATTTCACCTGCTTAGTTGTTTATACATGCTTGTATTGTACTCAAATCGCAAAGGCCATTGGAAGTTCAAGGGCAGAGAAGATAACTATGAGTTATGTGAAGAAGTACTTTAACTCTCTCCAATATGTACTGATGGCTATCCATGTAGATGGCTTCAAAAGCAGATTAGACAAATTCATAGAGGATGCTGCCTCCACTGCTGGAGGCAGTATGCCTCTGTATAATAAGTATTAATTATGTCACACATGGGACGTGGGTGGCGCTGTGATCTAAACCACAGAGCCTAGGCCTTGCCGATCAGAAGGTTGGCAGTTCAAATCCCCGCAACGGGGTGAGCTCCCGTTGCTCAGCAGTCCCTGCTCCTGCCAGCCAGCAGTTCGAAAGCATGTCAAAGTGCAAGTAGATAAATAGGTACCGCTCTGCTGGTAAGGTAAAAGGTGTTTCCCTGCGCTGCTCTGGTTCGCCAGAAGCGGCTTAGTCATGACCCAGAAGCTGTACGCCGGCTCCCTCCGCCAATAAAACGAGATGAGCACCACAACCCCAGAGTCAGTCACGACTGAACCTAATGGTCAGGGCTCCCTTTACCTTTACCTTTTATGTCACACATCCAACTTATGGGCTTCTGGCCACTGTAAGAACAGGATGTTGGACTAGATGGGACTTTAGCCTGATCTAGCAGAGTTCTTTAATGCTTTTTGTCTACATGCAAAACTGAGGGTTTTAAAAAGCCTTGTAAAGCTAAGCATTTCCTCTTGAACGATAACAAATATTCTCTTCACCTTGCTCTTACCCAAATTGCACAGTAGCTTCTTCTCTTTTTACTAAGATGCCTGCCAAAACCATTTTTTATGTCAGACTTGTACCAATGATGTACTTGTATGCAAGTTGTTTAATTTGAAAAATAAAGACTGCTACACTATATACTACACTTTACAAGATTTCATCATCTCTCTTTCAGGCTTCTTTGATTGTTTTATTTATTATATGTTTTGACAGTTTGGGGCACTTTACGCTGCAGCGTATAAGGAGTTATGTGTTACGCCTTTTCAGCCCATGTTATCTCCTTTTTGCATTGACTTTTGGTGGGCAGGTTTGGAGTATTTTCCACCCCAAAGTGGCAGAGCAAACTGCTTGGATTATATTCAGGCCTTCAGTGTACTGACTTGTTGATATTTTGCTCACATGTTGTGTTGCAAAAAGTGCAGTTACTTGCACTGTGTGCAACTAGGTGGTTGGACAGAGGCAGAAGACTTATTAGGGAATGAAACCTTCAAAACTCCATGTACTTTTATTAAAAGTGGAGTCTCAGGCTTTCAGTAAAGCTTAATTTCTATTAAAGACAGAATAGAAAGGCAAATATTTTATTGAGTAATGACAACAGACTATATCGGAAGCTACTTATGGCTGGTCCAAATAGGTGCTTAACAGTTGGCCAAAAATGAAGTAGTTGTCTACTTATTGTTTGCAGACCAAATAGGCTAAAAAATAAACCACTCTCCTGGAGCCCTTGGTTTTTATAATATAGCACAGGGGCAGTGTACTATTGCCCCCCCTGAAAATTTACCAATTAATGAGGGCCCTCTCTGCTGCCTCATACAGGACCCATGATTTTCATAATATAGCACAGGTTTTGATGATGATGATGAAAGGCTAAGTGTAATTTTATTTTTCTTCATATTTAGTCCAGAAGACTATGGTTATTAAAATTCTAGTTAAGGGATGCTTTGATTTGTAGAACAGAAGTTTAAGTGCCCAGCAGTTGTACACACACAACCAGTGCCCCAAGGCAAAAATCAACACGTTTTCTTCCTTTTATTTTCCTAGATGGGAACCTGATCATTCTTCATAGGTTAAAGTTGGGAGATTCTAACAGAACTGAGATTCAGAAAACTAGGATGTTATGGTACGTCATTGAGCTTCAGATGCTATGAGAGTCCCCCACAAATGCTGACTTCGTGAACTAAAGAAAAGATGCATTCTGTAATCAGCGTCGCTTCACATATAGATTTCAATGATGTTTTTTCTGCTCTTCGTTTTGAATGGCTTGATGCTGTCATGCTTGACTGAGCATCAAACACACTACCAAGCTGAAGCCTCCACAACTAACACTGACATGTGATGGAACATGAATTTCTTAAACACTTAGGTTAGAAATGCCTGCCTATTTCCACAGCCACATCACAGGTTTGTTCAATAGTCATAATTAGTCATAATTTCCATAGCATAATTAGTCATAATTTCCATAGCACTTTTCATACACAAAAGGCATTGCATCCCATCCTTGTGCAGCGTTGATGGCAAAGCTTCAGGTCTTCATAATCGTGGTTGAGTTAAACATGCAACTGAGTATATAGAAACAAATGTTCATAGGAAAAACTGCATACAAAAAGAACAATTAAAGATTAATAATAATAATAATAATAATAATTTGTACCCCGCCCATCTGGCTGGGTTTCCCCAGCCACTCTGGGTGGCTTCCAACAAAGATTTAAAATACATTAAAATATCACACATTAAAAATTTCCCTTAGATGTCTTCTAAATGTCAGGTAGTTGTTTATCTCTTTGACATCTGATGGGAAGGCGTTTCACAGGGTGGGCGCCACTACCAAGAAGGCCCTCTGCCTGGTTCCCTGTAGCTTTGCTTCTCACAGTGAGGGAACCGCCAGAAGGCCCTCGGTGCTGGACCTCAGCGTCCGGGCAGAACGATGGGGGTGGAGGTGTTCCTTCAGGTATACTGGGCCGAGGCTGTTTAAAGGTCAACACCAACACTTCGAATTGTGCTCAGAAACGGGCTGGGAGCTGTAGGTCTTTCAAGATCGGTGTTATGTGGTCTCGGCGGCCGCCCCCAGTCACCAGTCTAGCTACTGCATCAGTTGTAGCTACTGATCAGTTGTAGTTTCCAGGTCGCCTTCAAAGGTAGCCCCACATTGAGCACATTGCAGTAGTCCAAGTGGAAGATAACTACAGCATGCACCACTCTGGCGAGACAGTCTACAGGCAGGTAGGGTCTCAGCCTGCATACCAGATGGAGCTGGTAGACAGCTGCCCTGGATACAGAATTGACCTGTGCCTCCATGGACAGCTGTGAGTCCAAAATGACTCCCAGGCTGCACACCTCGTCCTTCAGGGGCACAACTACCCATTCAGGACCAGGGAGTTCTCCACACCAGCCCACCCCCTGTCCCCCAAGAACAGTACTTCTGTCTTGTCAGGATTCAACCTCAATCCATTAGCCGCCATCCATCCTCCAACTGCCTCCAGGCACTCACACAGGACCTTCACCGCCTTCACTGGTTCTGATTTAAAAGAGGTAGAGCTGGGTATCATCTGCATATTGATGGACACCCATCCAAACCCCCTGATGATCTCTCCCAGCAGCTTCATATAGATGTTAAAAAGCATGGGAGAGAGGACGGAGCCCTGAGGCACCCCACAAGTGAGGGCCCAGGGGTCTGAACACTCATCCCCCCACCACCACTTTCTGGACACAACCCAGGAGGAAGGAGCGGAACCACTGTATAACAGTGCCCCCAGCTCCCAGCCCCTCTAAACGGTCCAGAAGGATGTTATGGTCGATGGTGTCAAAGGCCTCTGAGAGATCATCAACCAGCATGACCAAGGCAGATAAATGAAATGTTAAGATGCCATTGCCAGAAAACTCAAATGGGAGAATGTGAGTACTTGGTACTAAAAGTATAGATATGAATATATATATATTTACACTGGGGGCAGGGGTTCCTTCCCCTGCTTGCTCCACTCGGCAACAGTGGTGGATTTAGGACAGTGTGACTATTTCTGCCACACTGGGCATAACATAAAAACCAGTAAAACACATAAACCAGGCACCTTTAATAGGCCAGATCTTTTGCATTTTGGAAGATGACATGGAAATTAATTGAAAAGTATGGGTTGGAATGAATGATTAAGAACATGTATGCTCAATAAAGACCGGATATAATCTAACATCACTGTAAACTTTGTGCAAGCAAATCAGGATTATACAGTTAGCTTCTATTAATTCTTATCAAAAGGTTTTCTGTGTGTTTGTGCAAAGGTCCTGACCATTACCATAAAAACTCTTCACTGCAGCAGCAACAAAATCCATGTCCAAGGGCAAATAGCAAAGCTTGGTTGTAGCGTTGCATACACAAGGGTGCCTCTTCTCAAGAGCCTCCCTGCAGATGAAATCATTTGTTTAAAGCCTTTGTTTCAGAAAGCCTTGATGAAATTCAAGAGGGTGAGGACATTTAGTCTGTAAAGATGCAGGCTCTGATTTGTTTAGCTCTGTGTGTCTGTGAGTCTATGGGGTGGGTGTGGGTGTGGGAGAGAGAGAAAGAATGTACAGTAATTGTGAAACAGGTATAATAATAAGCTACAATAAATGGTTCAGTTCTTTTCAGCACTGTCTGCCTCGTTTAAAACAAAGGGAATAGGAAAAACATAGTCCTGTCCTTCAGCTGTGAAGTTTTATTGCTTTACTTTGGGGGAAATAAAATTTTGAATTGCCCTTTCAAAACTTCACATATCACTTATTTCCAAAATTATATGCAAATTACAGATAATCTGGGAAGCCTAATTTTCTTGATATGTTTTCCAGGGATTAAAATGAATGTTAAAACAAAAAAAAGAGAGAGGTGACTATGTATCTTGTTGTATTGATGGACATGTATTTTCTTATCTGTAGGTTTTATGGGCGGGGTATGAATAAATAAATAAATTATTATTATTATTATTAAACGAAAATAAAATTCCATGGAAAATCAAAAATGCATTTTAAATTAAATTACTACTGGAATTTGCTTATTTATTTATTTTCAACCAACTGAGTCACCAGCTGCAAAAGAGAGATACCTGTTCATGCGAAGCACATAGCAGCAGTAATTTAAATAAGCACAGTGTTTTAAGCAAATGAATAAATTTGAGATTGGTTATTGTGTTCTGTAATTTAATGGTCTCTAGGAAATCACATAATTTATTTTTTGCACAGTATCCGAATAGGAGTTGATTGCTTGTAAAATGAATAATGGCATTTTGCCCAGTTTCTTTTTATGAATTTAGTAGATGCTAGATTAAATTCCATATCTTATTTTATTTTTGCTTATGTCCAATAGCTCAAATAAATAAAACTGAACTGAATGCCATAAGAAAAAATAAAAAGTCTCCCTCTGTGTATATATATATCTTAGTAAGGTTAAGACTTGCTGGAAAATGTTGCAGAAACTCCCCACGATCACTCCCAAAGAGAGAGTGTCTCCTTTATTCCTGAGTTCCTTGCACGTTCATGCTTGATATTTTGAATGTCATCTCATTTTCATCCTTTCCTTTCTTCAGGCATAAGTTCTCCCTCCTTACCCCTGTTGTGCTCCTCTGTAGTGTCTGACAACAGCAATTAGTGATGATGGACTGGAGCAATTACATCTAAGTCATCTCAGTAATACAAAAATGGTTCTTTTTCCTTCTTTGATTTGATGAGACATACTGTAAACCATACCAATACTACAGTGAGCTTTAATAATACTGTTGACACTGATGAACTGAGGTTAAATGAGGCTAAGCAGAACACAGAGGTAAAAGGCAAGGAGTAATGTGAGCCAGGGCTCACCCAAGCAACCTAATTTTTGGTGCCAAGCATCAACTTTAGAGCTTGAAAAATAATAACAAAAAGAATTACACTGAGCATGTAAAGGGGGCCCAGTCCCCCCACTGCGTAACTACAACCAGGTTTTGCATAGATTGGATTATGCAGCAGGGCTTCCATTTAAGAAAAAATGACCAGCTTCAGCACCAGTACTCCTACGTTTGCTAATTAAGCCCTAATGATAGGCTTTTGCAATAGTATATATAGGGAAATATATAGGGAACCTGTTTAGGATGGTATGCTTTACTCCAAAGTGTATTTAAGAAGCCGCAGTCAAACCAGAAGATCTAGTATGTTGCAGCCAGCTTTTTATTCCAATAATCCACAGGAAAAGTTCTAGGGGGCTGCAGGAGGTAAGTAATAGAAAGTCCTGTTGCATCTGCTGGAATGATGTTGCGTATTGCTCTATATATCACATATATGAGCTGCTAATTACATTCAGTTTGATTGTTTGCCCTGCTGTTCAACAATAGTTGTTCATTACAGCTCTGTTTTCCTAGGAAATGGTCATCTAGTTCCTTGCAGAGATATTTAATATTATCCCCTGCATGCTGTAAACAAGCCTTGTGCTCCACAGTCCCTCCTACTGTAATTCAATTTTACAGCACTGCAACTAGCTGTTTCCAGGGCTTTATCTTATTATGAGCTCCACACAGAGGAGAATGTTTGTCCTATTAGATACAAAGATATAATGACTGGGTTCTTCTTTTCCGTCTCGCTATCAACCCCTAATTATGAGACATAAAAGGGACATTTTATCCAAAATATTATTACCCAACATATTCTAAAGTCCTGGCACATTTAGACTTGCCTCTTAAGGTGCACAGCTTCCAGTTAGGGCTTCAACCTGTTACAGAAATCACGGTTGATTTAATTGTTTTGATCGATAAAACAATTAAATGATTAATCAATCCATTTAATAAATTAACCGACTAATACTATACAAATATGAACATGAAAAAATCAATAGCTTTAAATACATGTCTATTCAGAAGTCCCACGGAGTTCAATAATGTTTACTCTCGGGTAAGTGGGTAAAGAAACTTAAAATGGCAATACAATGTCCATTTACCTGGGAGTAAGCTCCACTGTTCAATGCGATTTAGGCTTTGTACACACCCCTTTTGGCTTTGCACCCAGTGGGCTCCATCCATGGTTTTGGGAAGCAGTAGTGTGTACACATAGCAGCTGCATACACAGTCCTGTTTACTGTACAGTGGTGCCCCACAAGACGAACGCCTCGCAAGACGAAAGGGTTTTCCGTTTTGGAGGCGCTTCACAAAACGAATTTCCCTATGGGCTTGCTTCGCAAGAAGAAAGCCCATAGGGAAATCTCCGGGGACCTCTTTTAAATGCTGGCGGTGGGGAGCAAAGCCTTTCCCCCCCTCCGGCCTTCAGAAGAGGTCCAGGAAGGCCGGCGGGGGCCGAAAGGCTTTGCTCCCCACCGCCAGCATTTTAAAAGCAGTCCGGGATAGCAGGGAAGCGCTTCCCGCTATCCCGGATGGCTTTTGAAGGCAGGCGGGGGGGAGAAAAGTCTTTGCCCCCCCCGCCTGCCTTCAAAAGCCGTCCGGGACAGCGGAGAGACGCGCTGCGTTTCTCCGCTCTCCCGGGAAGACAGGCAGGGGGGAGCAAAGACTCCAGGACCTCTTCTGAAGGCGGGCAGGGGGCAAAAGTCTTTGTCCCCCCTGCCTGCCTTCCCGGGGGCTTTTAAATCGCCCCGGGACAGCGGAGAATTCCTCCGCTGTCCCGGGGCGATTTTAAAATGCTGGGGGACAGCAGCGAAGCCTTCGCTGCCACCCGCCAGCATTTTAAGATCGCCCAGGACAGCGGAGAAGTCTCCGCTGTCCCGGGAAGGCAGGCGGGGGAGGGAAGCAAAGACTTTCGCCCACCGCCGGCCTTCAGAAGAGGTCGGGGGACAGACTGTCCCCGGACCTGGTCTGAAGGAGGTTTCCATAGGAACGCATTGATTGATTTTCAATGCATTCCTATGGGAAACCGTGCTTCGCAAGACGAAAAACTCACAAGACGAAAAGACTTGCGGAACGAATTAATTTCGTCTTGCGAGGCACCACTGTACATCCATTGTATTCCCACCACTGTTTTGGATGGCAGTTGTACACATGGCATTAGCCACAATCCATATATAGACTGTATCTATCCTGTAATTTCTTATGAAATACTGTGTTTTGATGCACTTCCCCCAAAACCAGCTTTGATCCAAATTGAACGGCCTAGCTGTATTTCAAGCTGGTAAATGTTATATAGCCTTACTTTTGAGTGGACATGTAGAATATTGCGCTTTTTTGTTTTTAGATGATTAATGAATGTGCTACATCTTGGAACAGCAAAGCCCTTCTCTCTACAAGAGTCTTTTTTACCAAAATGACACCTGTCACCTGGCATTTATCTAAGCCTATACTTATATTATCCCCCTCTCAAAAAAAGTACACACCCGCACACATATGCAAGTTATCCAAATAATCATGACCATCTTTATAAGTTGCTCAAAAGGTTAATCTTTGATCAAACAAGTTACTCAGTTGCAGCCATACTATTTTAATGCAATCCTATGCATGTTTACTCAGAAGGTCCCACTGTGGTGTGCTCAAGGAGACGTACCCCCAGGTAATGCCTTTACTCTCCAAACTGAGTTACAGATAGGTAGCCGTGTTGGTCTGCCATAGTCAAAACAAAAAAAATTCCTTCCAGTAGAACCTTAAAGACCAACTAAGTTAGTTCTTGGTATGAGCTTTCGTGTGCATGCACACTTCTTCAGATACAGAAGTGTGCATGCACACGAAAGCTCATACCAAGAACTAACTTAGTTGGTCTTTAAGGTGCTTCTCCAAACGGAGTGAATGTGCCATAAAATGGCAAATGAAACTCAGTGTAAGCAAGTGTAAAATGATCCATGGGATATAAACTGGTGGTGACTGAGCAGGAACAAGACCTTGGGGTTGTAGTGGATAGCTCACTGAATATATTGACCCAGTGTGGACTCAGTTTGTGGCAGCTTTGGAAAAGGCCAACCCCATGCTAGGGGTCATTAAAACAGTAAAAAGACCAGAATGCCGTCCCCACATTCTGAACTATTGGTAGGCCAGCCATAATAGCCCACTTTGGCATTACCACTGAGGGTGTGTGAGGAATTTCAGTTTCCGGAAGGTGTGTTACAAATGTGAGGATAAACTATTGGTTGGGTTCCTCCCATGTGGCCTGTGGCTTCTGACTATCCAAACAAGGGGCAACCCTTATGCTTCACTCTTGACCATGCTACCTGGCTATGCATGGGAAGAATCTGATGTGGAGGAATAATCAAAGAAGGAATTCTCCCTCTGTAATGGTACTTTCATAGGAAACCCATACCTTGGCCTGGAAATTAGACAAAAGCTGCACTAGGTTTCCTCCCTGCTGTTTTTAAGTTTAGTATCTGCTGAATACTGAACTTGCCCTTGAAATAGGGAAACGGATGGCAAGCTTGGAACTGTGCATGCTGCAATTCTGTAATTAATTTTGGAAATTATCCTAGTTAGGTTCCACTTCCTTGGAAGCAAGCCCCACTGAATTCAGCAGCACTTACCTCTGATTATACAGTGGTACCTCAGGTTAAGTACTTAATTCCTTCCGGAGGTCCGTACTTAACCTGAAACTGTTCTTAACCTGAAGCACCACTTTAGCTAATGGGGCCTCCCGCTGCTTCCGCGCCGCTGGAGCCCGATTTCTGTTCTTATCCTGAAGAAAAGTTCTTAACCTGAAGCACTATTTCTGGGTTAGCGGAGTCTGTAACCTGAAGTGTAGGTAACCTGAGGTACCACTGTACAGTTAAGATTGATCCATTAAACCAGAATACAAAAGTGACCCCACAGAATAAAGGAATGGGTTGGGGGGGATTCTCCTCCCTATAACTATTTAAAATGGGGCTGTAACTGCCATTATAAAGAAACAGATCTGTTACTGCAACTCTCTGCTGGAGGATAGCCTAGGAGCCTCAACCTTGCAAAAACACACACAGTGCTTTTTTTTCTTAAAAAATGTTTAGGGGTACTCTCATTTTGACTCAAGAAAATCACCATTTTATAGTTAAAATCAGGGAAAATAAATGCAGTAAATGGACAAAAGTACTGTACAAAGATTCACAAAATGTTTAGGGTGCATACCCCTGCGTCCCTCCAGAAAAAAAGCACCGTTTATATACAGTATGTACCACCCTCCCCAAGCACCCCAGCAACTATGTTCTGCCAGCCCTATTGCCTCGCTGCTAAACCGTTAAACCTCCTACGTATTGGGGTTCATCTCTCTTGCAGAGCAATACTCTTCTGTTGCAGCTTGTTTACTTTCGGTATCTTAACTTCTCATCGCGGGACCTCGCCTTATCTACAGCCGTAGGCCCCTTTAAGACGAAGGCGTGGGTGTGAGAGAAAGATACAAGCGCTTATATAGCAGCTCCTCGCCATCCGCGCGCACTGCTCGGCCTATCTTCTGGCAACAACTTGCGCCTTAACACCAGGGCAAGGCGAAAAAAAACCCTGATTGGCCTGGACGTCCGCCAATAGGTTGCGCTCCGTTGTCATTGGCGCTGCGGCGGCGACGGGGACCGAGCGCCTGGGAAGCGCCCAAAGGAGGAGAAGGAGGAAAGGGGCAGCATTTCTCTGGGAAAGCGGCGGTCGCGCCCGCCCGTCTCCGCACTTGCCGCTGCAACTTTGCCGTCCGCTGCGGGGAGTATGAGGAGGAGGGCGCGCCGGCATTTCCTGCCCGCCACCTGCCGGGAAGCTGGGCTGCAGCTGTTGCTGCCGCCCCTGCTGCTCGCCACCTTGCTGTGCTGCGGCGCGCGCTGCTCCCCAGGTAAAGAACCGCAGCCTGGCGGGTAACTTGGCCGCGCACTTTTGCGCCCGGGCTGGGGACCGAGGAACCTGGTGCCAGCCAACGTGGGCGCAGCCCGCAAGGCGGGAAAAAATAAAAATCCCCGCGCAAAGTTCTCGAGGGTTGTTGGGGAGAAGCCCCTCCTTGTGGCGCGGTGCAAGTTTCTTAGAGGGGTGGGGTTGTTGTTTTTTTGAAGAGACGCACCTTGGCGCAGTTAGATTCCATAGACTTAACAGATGCTTTTTGCTCAAGGGGGGCGGGCGGCCCTTTAGCTGCTAATGTGCGCGCGCGTGTTATTTCGGTTACTTCAAAATGGGGGGGGGGCAGCTCTGCACCGCATTGGGACGCCCCCTTCCGCTCCTTGCGCCGAGCGGGGGCCCTGGACGTCAGCCCTGACAGCACCGCCGAAGCGAAGCCTTGCGAAACTGAAAGTGTGCCTCGCTTGTTCCCCATTTTCTGAAATAACCGAAATGCCCCGAGTGGGGTTTTCCCCCCTTGGCGGGTGGGTGGATTTCCCCTGCTGAACTACGTGGGAGTGGGGGGTGGAAAAGCACATTTGTCTTCCCAGATGCGTAGGACGGATGTCTTCTTTTCTCCTGCGTTGGACAGAAAGAGCTGCGTTTGAAAGGAAGCGTGACTAGACAGAAATCCGTGTTTTATTTTTAGCTCGGCAACCTGCACATTTCGTCCAAGGGCTCCGGCCTGGAACCCCAGGAAGTACGGATATAAAACGCGAGCGCGTTTGCTAGAGCACCTTTCTCCTGTCAACTAAGAAGCGTAGCTTCTCGAGATCCGAGCCAGTAGGAGTTCGAGCCCTACTTTCCACCAATAGGGTGGAGGCGATTTCCTCTAGCAGCTACTGCAGTAGAAGGTGCTTTAATCCTGCAAGCTGGAGTGGGCGGGGCAAGAAAGACTTTCGTTTTTCCTCTTCTGTTGTCCTGATTGCCAAGTGCCTTTTTCACCTCCGTTTTTCAACGGCTTTCCCACACACCCTTTTTGCTCTTTCTCCAGGAGTTGTTTATATGCTCCGGGGAGCCTTTGTAATAGAATCCTTCCGCAGCATGACTCAGGGGCTCAAAGGTTGGCCTGGCTCCAATTGCCACCCAGTTCACAGTAAAGAAAGGACAGATCGTGGGTGGGTGAAGGGGAATTCCACAAACCGGTTGGAACTACCTTGAGGAGCTCGGTGGCTACATTCAGGAGGAAGGTTGATTGTTCCTTTACCCTCCAGGCAAGAGAACAAATTCTCCTAAGGGAGATGAGGCACTTCCTCCACCTCTGGCAATGTCTGCTTGAAAAGAAGGTTGCGAAAGTTTAGCGGTTACAAATTTTCATTTCACTGCATTTCCATGGTGCAAAAATAGCACCTGTTTAATCTTTACCTGTTATGCAGTGGTGGTAGTTTAGGCATCTTGATTTTAGCTCATGTGATATCCTTGGACCAGTCAGGCACTATGCCTGGTTCTCATACTTAGCTTGAAGACTGGTAGTATTGGCACCAGCGATACAGATTTTCTAGAATTTTTGAACTGATTTTCTAGAATTTTCTTAAACTAATTTGAGATTTGAAGTTTAAAAAGTATGCCATGTTAATTTTACATGATGTACCATATTGGCCCAAATATAAGCTGCACTCGAATATAAGCCGCACCTTTAAAATTGGAGGGGGGGGAAGAAAAAATACCCGAATATAAGCTGCTCCCTTCCTCACTGCTTCTGGCTGCATGGGGAGGGGGGGAGCTGCGCTGCGTTGCCAGTGGTTTTCCCCTTCCACGTTCTCTTCCTTCCCAGCCTTGGAGGAGACGACAGGGGGCTACGCATAGGGCAGACGCCACTTTGCCGTGCTCCTGATGCTGTTTACCCGTGTAAGGTGAATATAAGCCACTCTTTTCACAGTTGGAATTTGGGGGGAAAGTGAGTCTTGTATTCAGGCCAATACGGTATAAACATCCCAGTTTTTCTCCCAGTGGCTAAAGTAAATGTTTGAAGAAGAGGGAAAGCTTCCTTATAGTGCAATCCTATGCATGTCTACTCAGAAGTAAGCCCCATTGAATTCTGTAGGATTACTTCCAGGTCGATGTGTATAGGATTGCAGCCTTAATGTCGTTTGAATGTTATATTCAAATACACTCAAAAGCTTTCAGTCAAACTTTTTTTTTTAATGGAATACTTGCAAATAATTCAAGGCATGATGGTTAGAACCCAACTTGAGGCCACACTGTGAAAAGGGCAGAATATACATTTCCCTTATTAATGAAATAACTAAATAAAAGCCTGCAAAAGTACAAAAGTACTTGGAGAAACTTGCCAAGCTAGTCATTAAATTAGCTCATGCTACAGTGCGAGAGTCCTTAATATAGCAGGATAGCAGGGATTGTTTCTTCAATTTACCATAGGTTCCAACACATTGAGGTCTGGGGATCTTTAGCAATTTTCAGGCACCTCACCGCTTAAGGGGTGAGAAATACTTGTTTAGGCTGTTTTTCAATGACCACTCTGGGTAAATAAGAACTTACTGACTCAGTTTTTTTCTATAACTCTAATCTTCAGATGTTTACAGGTAGCAGGCATATCTTTTAGCTTGCACCCTGATATGACAACACTTTTGGCTGTTTTTTCTTCTAGACAGAAGTTACTGGTTTTGTCTGATAGAACAGGAAGGAAGTAGAATCATAGAATCATAGAGTTGGAAGAGACCACAAGGGCTATTGAGTCCAACTCCCTGCCAAGCAGGAAACACCATCAGAGCACTCCTGACATATGGTTGTCAAGCCTCTGCTTAAAGACCTCCAAAGAAGGAGACTCCACCACACTCCTTGGCAGCAAATTCCACTGTCGAACAGCTCTTACTGTCAGGAAGTTCTTCCTAATGTTTAGGTGGAATCTTCTTTCTTGTAGTTTGGATCCATTGCTCCGTGTCCGCTTCTCTGGAGCAGCAGAAAACAACCTTTCTCCCTCCTCTATGTGACATCCCTTTATATATTCGAACATGGCTATCATATCACCCCTTAACCTCCTCTTCTCCAGGCTAAACATGCCCAGCTCCCTTAGCCGTTCCTCATAAGGCATCGTTTCCAGGTCTCTGACCATTTTGGTTGCCCTCCTCTGGACACGTTCCAGTTTGTCAGTGTCCTTGAACTGTGGTGCCCAGAACTGGACACAATACTCCAGGTGAGGTCTGACCAGAGCAGAATACAGTGGCACTATTACTTCCCTTGATCTATATGCTATACTCCTATTGATGCAGCCCAGAATTGCATTGGCTTTTTTAGCTGCTGCGTCACACTGTTGGCTCATGTCAAGTTTGTACTGCTCTCAAGCCAGGTGTCACCCATCTTGTATTTGTGCCTCTCATTTTTTTTGCCCAAGTGCAATACTTTACATTTCTCCCTGTTAAAATTCATCTTGTTTGTTTTGGCCCAGTTCTCTAATCTGTCAAGGTCGTTTTGAAGTGTGATCCTGTCCTCTGGGGTGTTAGCCACCCCTCCCAGTTTGGTGTCATCTGCAAATTTGATCAGGATGCCCTTGAGTCCATCATCCAAGTCGTTGATAAAGATGTTGAATAAGACCGGGCCCAAGACAGAACCCTGTGGCACCCCACTAGTCACTCTTCTCCAGGATGAAGAGGAACCATTGATGAGCACCCTTTGGGTTCAGTCAGTCAGCCAGTTACAAATCCACTGAGTGGTAGCATAGTCAAGACCGCATTTTACCAGCTTCTTTACAAGAATATCATGGGGCACCTTGTCAAATGCCTTGCTGAAATCAAGGTAGGCTACATCCACTGCGTTCCCTTCATCTACCAGGCTTGTAATTCTGTCAAAATACGAGATCAAAGAACTAGTAGTAAAGGAAGAGTGGTAAGAGAAAGAAGAGAACAAAGGGAGAAAAGCTGCAATGTTGACAGCCCTTGTACTACAAAGAGGTGATGTGATGTCTCTGTATACTTAGGTCTTAGGAACGTAAGGCTCTAAGTTATAACTAAATAAATATTGCCTATAGACAATATTTGTGATTGCTGGAGCTGATTTCCGCTTTTGCAGAGGAGTTTGCCCATCTTAAGATACATATCTTACAATTCTCATGTTTGAAGAACCTGTATCTATGACAGGTATTCCCCATGGAATTAAGGGAATTGGCACTCAGATGTAGATGCAGGGCAGGGTGTGTGTGTGTGTGGGGGGGTAATAACATGCTTGCTTTGCTCTCGTTCTCATCTACCCTGTGCTGATGGTGCTGTCAGAGTGCCGACCGGCCCCACTGCTGCTGGAAATACAGTCCTCAGGTGATTCTCCTGGCTCAAGGCTGGCAACAAGGCTGCTATAGCAGCCAGGTACATTACACAGCACAGTGCTGGGCAACTGTGGGTGAGACTCTCTTCTGATCTTGAAAAGGAGGAAAACAAGTATGAGAGACTGGCGCATGTACAGTGGTACCTCAGGTTAAGAACTTAATTCGTTCTGGAGGTCCGTTCTTAACCTGAAACTGTTCTTAACGTGAGGTACCACTTTAGCTAATGGGGCCTCCCGCTGCTGGCGCCACACAATTTCTGTTCTCATCCTGAAGCAAAGTTCTTATCTCGAGGTACTATTTCTGGGTTAGCGGAGTCTGTAACCTGAAGCATCTGTAACCCAAGGTATCACTGTACAGTGGTGCCCCGCAAGACGAACGCCTCGCAAGACGAAAAACCCGCTAGACGAAAGGGTTTTTCTGTTTTGGAGGCGCTTCACAAAACGAATTTCCCTATGGGGTTGCTTCACAAGACGAAAAAATCTTGCGTCCCCCAGCGGTTTTTTTTTGCTTTTTTTGCCCTTTTCCTAAGCCGCTAAGCCGCTTATCAGCTGTTCCGCTGATAAGCCGCTTAACAGCTGATCGCTGGAAGCCGCTTGACAGCTCTAGCACTAATCCGCTAAGCTGTCAATGGGCTTGCTTCGCAAGACGAAAAAACCGCTAGACGAAGAGAATCGCGGAACGGATTAATTTCGTCTAGCGAGGCACCACTGTATATAGCATTTGCAGCAGCCCAGAGTTCTACTCAGTGGCCAGCCAGGTAATGCTGATACATTAGAATTACAGTGGTACCTCAGGTTACAGACGCTTCAGGTTACATATGCTTCAGGTTACAGACTCCGCTAACCCAGAAATAGTGCTTCAGGTTAAGAACTTTGCTTCAGGATGAGAACAGAAATAGGGCTCCGGCGGTGCGGCAGCAGCTGGAGGCCCCATTAGCTAAAGTGGTGCTTCAGGTTAAGAACAGTTTCAGGTTAAGTACGGACCTCCGGAACGAATTAAGTACTTAACCTGAGGTACCACTGTACATTGCATCTCCTCTGATTCATTAGCGCAGTTGCAACAGCCCTGTGGAATAGACCCGTCTTCTATTATTTCCATATTGCAGAAAGCTGAGTGAGGATGACATAACCTAATGTTCGTAGCTGAGGTTTAAGTGAGGACTTCAGGCTGAAACCTCACAGTTCTTCAGTAACCAGAAAAGCTTGCAAGTGGGACGTGACAGAAAGAGACACCCCATGATGTTTTCTCCGCACAGCCAGTGATCAGAAACATGCTGTCTCTGATTATAGGCAGTCTATTCTTTGTTGGCATGACTTAACTGCTGTTGCTGTCCTTGTGCTTGTGTGTTCACTAGCTTTTCCAAGGTAACATAAATTATGCACACAAAAGAGGAGTCCATGTTTATACATCAACTTGTACAAATTATACATGCATAATAATTTATCTTATGTTGAATAGTTTATTCTGCTTCTGCCCCTCAAGGTGTTGCTGTCCCATTTCCAAATGACTTGTTGCCTTTCTGGGTTTAACGTTTCTGTGAATTTAGGCATTGTATCTGTAACATTTGCTTTAGCTTAGTTAAATGCATCAATCTGCATCTCCAGGTAGCAGTGGTAATGCCCCCTTGTCTGAAACACTGGAGATCCACTGCCAGTCAGGGTAGACAGTAGAGAGCTCAATGGACCAATTCAGTATCCCATGTCTACAATTCTCAATACCTTTTACAATAATTATTTTCTTATCATTGCTTGCACCATTGGAAGGACTCTCATAATGCTCCATCGCTATATTCCAAGATGTAATGTTTGCTTCCATATGTAGTTTATTCTTAAAAAAAAATCATTTGTGTGTCTTAATGTTTTCCTTGCAACTCTGTTAAGTGGGGTTAGTTTTAACTGCTGTGACATAAACAACTCAGGCTGTCCTATATTGGACTGCCCTGAGTCATCTCTCTGCAGAAAATCTTGAGAACTCCAAAACATTTTAAGGTAGAGGCTCTTTCCAGCTACCTTAGCTGACATTGTTAATCATAGGAAACCCCTACACACATGTAGGAGAATCATAGAATTGTAGAGTTGGAAGAGACCCTGAGGATCATCTAGTCCAGGCTTCCTTAAACTCGGCCCTCCAGATGTTTTTGGCCTACAACTCCCATGATCCCTAGCTAGCAGGACCAGTGGTCAGGGATGATGGGAATTGTAGTCTCAAAACATCTGGAGGGCTGTGTTTGAGGAAGCCTGATCCAGTCCAACCCCCTGCAATGCCGGAAAATACACAGGAATCGAACCTGCAATCTTGGCGTCATCAGCATCACACTCTGAATTAGTTTCTCTCTGTTTATTGGGTTTTCTTCAGCTGCAGGAGAAATATTGCCTATGTAAAAGAAGGTGAACTCAGCCTTTCTTGATCCTCTTCTTTATCTATTTAGAAATTTGGTTGTTTAGCATTTACATTTTGTGAGTGCTGATGTGTGGTTTAAAATGGTGTTGAGGTGTGAATTAGCTTGCTGAGCCTGCAGAGATGATAAACAAGAAATACTTATGTGACAGGATTGAATCTCATGGGATCGATGTGCTCACTTCTAATGCTGGATGAGGGGTGATTATAGCTAGGAGTGGATTCCTCTTGAGATTCAAATCACATGGGTCAGATTTCTGATGATCAAGTAAGCTTGAGTCTCAGCAGTTTCAGGAAACATGAAGAGTAAAGAGATTGTTGTGTGCCAGAGGAAATAGTGCACTACATAAAATATATCTTCTGGTGCTATTTTGTTTTTCATAAATGACATTTTAGAATGTTTTGCCAGCCGTAAGTAAGATGGCAGCTCTTAAATCTGCCTACCCCTTTATTTGATGAAGCAAGCTATTATACTATACACCATGTCAGCGATAAGGTTTTAGTTAATTTCTGGCTGTTTAAAGAACAAAAGTTAGGGAAAGTTGATTATAAATCAATGTCATAATCAGTTGCAAATTAGGAACTACAGTACTATGACTTTATTGTTGTATTGTCTTAACTACAGAACACACACACACACTCCAAAGGCTGCAAACTATAAATCAAATCAAATAAAGAGAATATTGCACTCCCAATAAGACTGAACGCCAGGCCAATCTATTATTCCTGTGCCCATGTCTTAATGCCAAGTTAAGAGATTGAATACTGACTATTCTTATGCTGCCCCCCCCCCTCCTTTCCACAGAATTATCCATGAGGGGTTGGGTTGGGTATTGTTTGTTTATTTTCTTGAGTATTCAGCAGCCTGCTCCAGCACTGGGTGACATTTTAGAAATGAAATAGAACTTGCATAGCGCATTTCAGCTGAAGGCATAAAACACAGCACAATTGTTTTCTTCCAGCAAATTGCTGGAGGCATGACTCCAAGGAATAGGCCCTGAGTGGGCTGTGAGTGCACAAACATATTTCTCTCCAGCTAGAAGCTTTTGTATATAAAATTCCAGTATTCAGGCTAATGAATTCTGAATAAATATTTTATGTCCCAGTTAACTTGCTATTTTCCATAGCTTTATTTAACAGAGCAGTTATTACTTTGACACTATGATCTTAAAAAAAAAAAGTACCACTAATTTAATAGACACACACACATACAGGATGTAAACAAACACACATTTTCCTATATGACAAAAGAGGTTTAACCATCTCCATACATGGCTGTCCCCTGGGATTGTTTGCTCCAGTGTAAATTAGACAAAAACCACACAATTTAGCTTGTGCTTTTATATAAGATTTGCTCATCACAAAATTAACTTCCATTTCAGTCAAAGTGCCTAGGGTTATCTGGGATAAATTTCATGATGAGTTGCAACTACTTTGGACTTCAAAATACTTCTAGAGCAGGGTTTCCCATCATCCCTACCTAGCAGGGCCAGTGGTCAGGGATAATGGGAATTGTAGTCCAAAAACAGCTGGAGACCCAAGTTTGGGAAAGGTCGTATCTAGAGACTAATAAAAGTCAGGGTCAGGAAAGATGAACCTGTGGCCATCAAGATGATATTGGACTCCAACTTCCACCATCCTAGTCCATTGGTTATGCTGCTTGGGCCTAATGGGAGCTATATCCAGAAATATCTGAATGCCACGGGTTCCTTGATCCAGGTAAAAGTGAGCTGTGTTCTATTGCCCCTAAGGTGTGATAAATGATTTAAGCTCTAGGACCTCTGGTTTACAGAACTTGGTTAACTTATCACTTCATGCTAAATTAAAAAGTTTTCCATTTTTATAAGTTACAGATAAGACTTTTTTAAAAAATTAAAAGTTTTAATGAAGATATTCCTATTGTTTCTAAACAATACATTTGATTCTAATAAACCTAGAATTACACACACACCAAACAAACCTTATTAATTCCATTTGCCCATTTATTTGATGAGTTACCCTGATCAGTTCATCCTTGATCAGGCTTAACAAATTTATAGTTGGAGTACATTTTACATAGCAGTAAATTTACAGAGCAGCAACTTTCTGTATTGGGAATTACATGTTTAGAATCACACATTTAGTTGGTGGTAGTACTTTCCAGGAAGCATGTTCTTAATGTACCACCAGTATAGTATTGTTTCCCCACTGTAAATCACAGAGGAAAAACTCACCAAAGCATATGCCTCTTTTCTAATGCAGATAACAATGTCTTCACCATCCGCCATGAAAAAACCAACAAGTGCATCCAAGTTAAAAACCAGCAGATAACAACAGGAGACTGCCAGGGAGCAGAAGAGACCTTGTGGACATGGGTCTCCCAGCATCGCCTTTTTAACTTGGGGTCCCAAAAGTGCCTTGGACTAGAAACTGCCAAATCCCAGAATGCCTTGAAAGTGGTGGATTGTGACTCGGATCTTTCACTGTGGTGGCGCTGTGACGATGCCTCAATATCATCTGCATCTGAGAACAAGCTGACTTTACAAAATGGAATTGTGACAGCAAGCATAAACTCTTCTGATACCTGGAGAAGAAGCAATTCCAGTGATACTATTTGCAAACTCCCTTATCGCAGTATGTATTTTCCTTCTCATTTGTTTTATCTGGAGAAAGGAGAAGTTTGCACATGAGTTTCAGTTAAGTAAATATGTAGGTAAATGCTGATTTTGAAAAGAGTTAAAGAGTAGACAGTCAACAGTGGTTCTGTCTAATGTGTACGGACTTGGACTTAGGAAATCTCGGATCTAAATCTTCACAAAGCCATGGAAGCTCATTAGGTACTAATGGCTAGTACACCTCCCTGAGCTCCTTGGAATGGCAGAATAAAAGTGTGAAGAAGTGATTAATTGCAGTCTTTTCTAAAGTTAATGGATCAGGTCCAGTTTAAGTTCTGACTGCCAGTGCAATCCTGTACTTGTATATTGAGAAGTAAGCCCCTTTGAGTTCAGTTGGGACTTACTCCCCATTAAGTGAGTTTAGGATAGGCATGACTAATGTAAATTTCATTGATTTTAATGAGATTAAAGACAACTTAATCTGGCTCAAACTCAGTATTGTTTTACAGTAAAAGTAAAGGGAGCCCTGACCATTAGGTCCAGTCGTGGCCGACTCCGGGGGTTGCAGCACTTATCTCTCTTTATTGGCCGAGGGAGCCGGCGTACAGCTTCTGGGTCATGTGGCCAGCATGACTAAGCCGCTTCTGGCAAACCAGAGCAGTGCACGGAAACGCCGTTTATCTACTTGCACTTTGACGTGCTTTCGAACTGCTAGGGGGGCAGGAGCAGGGACCGAGCATCGGGAGCTCACCCAGTCGCGGGGATTCGAACCGCCGACCTTCTGATCGGCAAGTCCTAGGCTCTGTGGTTTAACCCACAGCGCCACCCGCGTCCCTTTGTTTTACAGTAAGGGTTATCTAACATTTTTTTTAAAAAAATAGCTGGCCTCAGTGTTGTATTTGTGGATGATTACAGTTATTATGATATCAGAACATGAATGCTTTAAAAATAATAGATTATTGAACCAATTGGCCAAATCTTTTTGTACCTATCAAACTCTGAACCCTAATCGTAGGTCGTATCAGTTTTACAGATTAGGAAATAGCAGATTTAGAAATAATGACTTACACAACATTGTGCATGGCTGAGCTGGGTCTTCAACTCAAGTTTCCCAGGTCTAAATGTAATACACTGCACTGCACCACTATTATGGGACTTGCTTTTGGTAGAAGGTCCCAGGGATAATAGCCCTTTTAAATAAAAATCTAATGAAGGCTGTAACCATATATTCCTTTACCAGGGAGAAAGTCTCACTGAACTCGGCAGGCTTTACTTCTGTGTAGACACATACAGATGCTGTACAAAATGCAGGCTGAAAATATTTAATCATGCTATTACAATCTATTCTTATGTGCAAGCATTGCAGCTTGCCAGCTATACCTCCTTTCCTCCCCCCCCCCCATGCTTTTCTGATGGTTCCGGCACCCCCAAGGCCAATTTCTAGGAGTGGGTGGGTGTGAGTGAAGAGCCCTGTTGAGCAAGCATAATTCCTCGTGCAGGTTTGTGCAGACAGGGGTGGTTAGGTAAATCCTGCCCACGGTTAACAGATCCTCAAGCATGCCAGAAATGGCATGGGAGAAAGAAAACTAAAACAACAGGCATACCTTCATTTTTCAACTACTAGCTATTGTTTATTATTATTATTATGGACCATGTTTAGTTCAAACAAAATGTGAAACACTATGCTGTAAAACTAGAATGACGAGTAGTGAGAACACATGTGGTTTAGCCTAGTTAATGAAGACGGTCTACAAATAATAATGTGAATAATCTCGTTTTGCAGCCGGCTGCTTTGCCAGTAGGCCAGATCTGGCTCCCAGGACCATTTTACCTAGACCCTTGTAGTCCTCCCAAGTTTAATCAAGTTGTTGTTTAAAAAAAATCAAGTTTTACTCAGAAGGAATAAAAAACATATTTTCAAGTTGTAAACTATAAAGATATCCCATATTTTATTTTATTCTATTTGCTTTAAAACAAATTCCTGTGTTTCCACTATAAAAATCCTCAATATTGCCTATAGTTAAAATCATAACAATATGCATGATTTAAATGAAATTTAAGTGCTGCACTGAGCAGTTTGGCCCTCAAGACTCAGGGTGACATAAGTCCATTGCTGGATTTACCGCTAACAGTAACATTATTATTATGAAGAGAATTTAAAGCAGGGGCGGTCACAAACTAACATGATGAGAGGACCAGTGTGTGCTGAATACACTAGAGAAACACGAACAATGTATACAGTATAAAGTGTAACAGTGAGAAGTGGGAGAACTTGCAAATGGTGCCATAATAATTAGGCTTTATGCCCTGGACACGGTTGCTGCCTCAACCCCCACTTAAGTGCCCAGGAAACAGTCTCTCTGTGGGTGGGTGTCTGTTGTGAGGATTGTCAGTGTATTTCAATCTGTGTTTTCTAATTGGCTGCATAGTAAGCACCCCTAGTTTACAAACACAGTGGTTCTCGCTGAGGAAAATGTTCTGACGTGCCCAAGCAAGTGAAAATTTACCTCAAGGCAGGTAATTTTGTCTTTCTCTGTTGCTGGGGAGAAACTTGGTTTGGATACACACTATACCTTTAAAGCACATTCAAAACACATTTCCCCCCTCAAAGATTTCTGGGTACTGTAATTTATTAAAGGTGTTGGGAATTATAATGTTGTGATGGGTAAACGACAGTGCCCAGAATACTTCGAGTGGTGGGAATGTGAAATCTGCTTCAAATGTGCTTTACAGTGTGCCGCACTGCAATTTCTAGGCATGATTTTCTTTCTGTGTTTATGTAACTATGAAGCATTAATGCTTGGATCTGCTTTCTCTTCCTTCCCCTCCCCCTCCCCTTCCGATTCTTTTTTCATTTTTGGTTTTGTCAAATAGCTTATAAGGCCATCGATACATACTGTGGTGTTCAATCCCTCAGTACAGTGCATAGGGGGGGAAAACATAGGTACTTTATATATTACTGTATATAATAACTCCTACTGAGTTTGAAAGGGCTGCCACATCCATAGAGTTGGCAGAGGCTGCAGCCACCAGACTATTTTGGGGTGTTTGCATCTACCATAGTTTGAGTCACACTGATTGTAGCGAAACAGGTGACAATTTTAGGTGGACCTTAAAGATCCACTTTGATTGCAGTAAGAATCTGCAAATTTGTTAGGTTAAACCGGAGTAGAAATGCATAGTTGTCATACAGTAGCCTTTTTTTCTACAAAGCGGTCAAGACCAGCTCTGCCAGTTGAAGCAGGTAATATACGTAGGCTGGCTAGTTTTGCACTTCTGCTGAGCTGCCTATCACTTCCAATCCACTTGACTGTTTTTCCTTATCGGCTCCACTGACTTTCAGGCATTGGTTTCTGGAGTGGGGGCAAAGTCTGTCGCGTATTTCACGCGGCGCTTTCAGCAGAGACGCTAAGAGTTCCAGGTTTTTCCAGTGCAGTCTTTTTTTAATGTGAGCTATATACAGGCATATACAAAAGAAACAGTCCATACAGAGTACTTACAAACGAATACTCTCCACCACACTACAGCACAACCACCACACCAACCACGCCCACTGTTAAACAGGCTTTCCTTTTTAAAACAGGTGATAGCCAAACCCACTAATCACACTCCTGCTGAGTCACTCTGACCCAGCAGAGTATTGCATCATCCTGTTGAAGCCTGCAGACTTATCCAGTATCCTGCGAATCCCAACACTCCTCCTTAAGTCAAAGGCTTGAGACCTAATAATTCTCTTAAGTCTCGAAATTTAGGAGCATCCAAACATTTTGTATACAAATCTGCCACATTACATTTTGTGTTACAGTGCTGTACCTTTAACACATTTCTTTCCAAAGCATTTTTAACATTTCCGTATCTTATAGCTATATGTTTACTCTTGCTTTTAAAGTTCTGTTGGTTAGCAAGCTGTTGTGCAGCCATGTTGTCACTTAGCACAGTGATTGGCATTTCAGAAGGTATTCCAAGCTCTTTTGTTAGGCAAGCAAACCATTCTATTTGTGATACACATTCGCTTATGGCTGAGTACTCTGCTTCACAAGTACTTGTGGCAACAAATGTTTGTTTCTGGGATTTCCACTGAACCAGGGCATTTCCAATATATATGGCATAGCCAGTGGTAGACTTTCCATTTTCTCTGTCCCCCCAGCTGGCATCAGCGTATGCATACAATTGCTGATCATATCCTGTATCCAGCACCAGTTTGTAATCTTTTGTGCCTTTCAGATACCTTAGGATTCTTTTAAGTGCTACCCAATCTCTCTGAGCCGGGTCTGCACTTCTTTGGCTTAACATGTGCACTGCCAATGTTATGTCGGGTCTTGTCCAACAACTTAAATATAACAGAGAACCCAACAGAGAATGAAATGCTGTTGCATTCTCACATTTTTGCCCTTCTGGTTCATTTTTGTACTGGGTAGTTATGGGAGTGTCAGCCTCATTTGCCCTCTCCATTCCATATGTCTTCAGTAACTTTTCAATTTTTTTCCTTCTGACTCAGAGAGTAGACTCCCTCTTCATTTCTCTGAACCTCTACTCCTAAGTAATTCTGAATCTCTCCCAAATACTTCAGTTTGTATTTGTTACCTAGGCTGTTTATAAACCAAGACACTTGCTTTTGTGCAGTTGTTATCAGACAGATATCGTCAACATACAAAAGTAAATAACAAATACTTCCTTGCACCATTGCTGAATATAAACAGGAATCAGCCAGGCTTTGTTTGAATCCCATCTTTTTCAAACTTGTGTCTATGCATTCATTGTGTCTGTGCCCTTTGCAGCTTTAACACCATGCTGTCTTTTTCAAGCTCATAACCTGGTATTTGCTGTAAATACACCTCGGCGTCAATAGGAGCATTTAAATATGCTGAGGCAACATCAAAATGATTAACTTTTAACCCTCTCAGACTTGCCATTGCTAAAACTGATTTTACTGTTTCAGCCTTTGCTGTTGGGGCAAACACTTCATCATAATGTATCATTTTCCTTTGTGTAAAGCCCCTTGCAACCAATCTGGCTTTCCTCTGATAACTACCATCAGCCAGCTTTTTCACTTTAAAAACCCACTTACAGCTTATGGGCTTTTTACCTTCAGGCAATTCTGTAGGGACAAACACATTCTTGTTTAGCAGAGAGTTATACTTTGCCTGCATTGCCTTTAACCACGCCTCTTTCTCTAGAGTAGGTAACTCTTGCACTTCTTCAAAGTTTTCTGGCTCAGTTACACAAACCTGGTTTATGGTGGCTGGGAACCCATAATGGTCTGGAGGTTGACCTTTATTACTTCTTGCAGATCTCCTTGTTTCATTAACCTCACCCCCTGGGCTACCTTCAGGACTGCTTTTGGGGTGGATTGACTTTGGAGATCTACCTCCTCCTGTCCCTGTTGCACTTTCTTCTCTCCCCTGCTCCATGCTAGCAGCTGGAGAAAAATGCTCAACCTTTACCTCCTCCCTTTCAGTTTCTCTGGGAGAGCTGCCAATTCTTAGCTTTGTTTCAACTGCCTTATCAGGTACGCTCGGCAGTAAAACTTTTTCTGGCAGCAGGTTTGCATGTATCTTGGGCCAATTTCTTTGCTCATTAAAGCTGGCTGGTCGACTATAACTCAAAAGATTTTTATCATCTTCAAACCTGTAGGCTTTCGTACCACTTTCATACCCAAGGAATAGTAACTGCTGTGCCCTTTTCCCACCTTTTCTTCGGTTCTTTACAGGTATGTCAACCCATTCCTTTGTCCCAAAGATTCTCAAATGTTGCAAACTGGGACTTTTGTTATAGAGAATCTTATAGGGTATGTCATCTAGTACCCTTGACCACAAGCGATTCCCAATATAATTCGCGGTCTTAATGCTCTCAGCCCAGTACTTAATTGGGAGATTTGCATCTGCTAACAATGCTTTCATTTGTGTCTGCAAGACACCTCCCCTACGCTCTGCTACCCCGTTCTCCTGAGGCGTCGCCACATTGGTAAGCCTATGTTTAATCCCTTGGGAACGCAACCAGTTTCTTAGGGAGCTTGCCATAAACTCTCCTCCCCTGTCTGACTGAATAGAGCACACCTTTTCACCAAGTTGCCTTTCTACCCTTCTTACCCAGAACTTCAAAGTTTGGGCAACGTCAGACTTTTGCTTTAATGGATAGACCCAGCCAAATCTAGAATAGTCATCCACTAGGATCAAACAGTACTTGTTACGGGAGACACTTGGCGGAAAAGGACCAGTTACATCAGCATGAATCAACTCCAGTGGTTTTTTGGTTTCTCTCTGGCTTGCTCTTGCTACTGGGCAAGCCCTGCTTTTAACCTCCTTGCAGATATTACAGTCTAAGTAATTATCACAACTTTTTATGTTTTTCATCCCCCCACACAACTCCAATGTTTTGTTTAGCACCTTATAGCTAGCATGAGCCAGACGCCTGTGCAGGAGATGAATACACATATCATGGGTTGGGACATTTTGCACATTCGCAACCTTAGACTCACACTGCAGTACATACATATTAGTTCTAAGGTTAGCATTTGCCAACACTGCCCCATTTTGCTTTATCTGGCACTGATCTCCCACAAAGTTTACTTCAAAGCCTGCTTTTGCCAAGTCAGGAATGCTCAGGAGATTGTTTTGCAAACTAGGCACACACAACACATTCCTGAATGTGTGTCCCAGCTGTGGGAACACAACCTCCCCCTCACAAACCACATTAGCTTTCTGGCCCGTAGCAAGACTTACATGTTTTTTGTTTGAAGCCCTAGCATCAGTTAGCAGTCCTTTTCTTTTACAAAAGGTTTGAGAAGCTCCACTGTCCAGAACCCACAGCTCTTCATTTTCTTGACTATCTGCAGACACCCAAGCGGTAGATTCTCTCTGCTGCCTCCTGTGCTTCTGCTGTTTTTGTTGTTTTCTCGGGCAGTCCCGAAGCAGATGTCCACTGGACTTGCAGCAAAAACACCTTTTTACTTTGTTGACCACCGGCTGGTCTGCAGCAGCTCCTCCTGGCTGTTTCTCCGGCTCCCGACACCTCTGCTCTTCCCGGCTGTTGTTCCCTCTGGGATGCTCCAACAGCTGGGCTGAGGTCATCTTCCGCTCTGCACGCCTGTCCTCCTCTGCATACAACCGTCCGGTAACGTATTCCAGAGTCAGCTTATCATTCTCTACCGACTCGAGGGAGTTGACCAGCATATCATAGCTGTCATCAAGGGAACTCAGGACTATAAAGACTTTGACCTCTTCCCCCACAGGCCTCCCTCTTAAGGCTAGCTCCTGGAAACAGCCTGTTAGGAATTTTAGGTGGTTTACCAGGGAGTCCCCCGGTTTCTTCCGACACCGGTGCAGTCTCCTGGTCAGTGTTATCAGTGAGCCAGCTGTCTCTCACACATGGACAGCCTTGAGCGCATTCCACGCCTCACTTGCCGTTACCTTATCAGCTACGTAGACTAGCTGGCTGTCGTCCACTCCAAGGATGATCGTAGCCAAAGCTTTCTCATCCTTTTCAAGCTGGGCCTCTGCTAGTGCCAGCTTTTCATCATCCTCATCCCACGCAGGGGGCTGCGGTGTAGTTTCCACCACTTTCCACAGGCCCTCACGCTTGAGGAAGTGTTGCATGCGGACCAACCAGATGCTGTAGTTCGTGGCCGTCAGCTTCTCCAGCAACACGCCAGTTCTGGACTGCTCCATCCCTGCAGCTCACCTCCAGCACCCACGGCTAGATAACTGCCACCTGTACTCTTGCGCAGCGGAAGCGTGCTGGGCCCATAACCCTGTCGCATATTTCACGCGGTGCTTTCAGCAGAGACGCTAAGAGTTCCAGGTTTTTCCAGTGCAGTCTTTTTTTAATGTGAGCTATATACAGGCATATACAAAAGAAACAGTCCATACAGAGTACTTACAAACGAATACTCTCCACCACACTACAGCACAACCACCACACCAACCACGCCCACTGTTAAACAGGCTTTCCTTTTTAAAACAGGTGATAGCCAATCACATTAATCACACTCCTGCTGAGTCACTCTGACCCAGCAGAGTATTGCATCATCCTGTTGAAGCCTGCAGACTTATCCAGTATCCTGCGAATCCCAACAAAGTCCCCTATTTGAGCTGTAGAACCCCAACTGTCATTAGTAAAAAATAAAAGCAAGTCTCTAAGTCTTGTAGATCTCAAGATATGAGGCGAAATGTGCAGGCATTATTCTGCCTGCTGGTTTTGTGAGAAATAACCCTTATACTGCCGTTCAGGGTCTTTAGCCAATGAATGAAGTCATAGGTGCAGTTGACATTTAGGAAAGCAGAGCTAGCCATATAGAGTGACACGGTCACTGCCTGGAGACAGAGTTTTCAGTTTCATTTTTTAAGCTAGTTTTTAGTTCTCCTGGTTGAGTTGAGGTTGCAGCCCACAGAAAACAGTTCAGAAATCCAGGAGTTTAGTGCTTAGGCCCTGCTTAGGCAGTAGTGTGCCTATCAAAACACAACAGGTAGCAGTAAAGGCAAGAGTCGATAGTTCAGGTCTCACTTTATTATTGAAAAATGTGACATACGCACACCCGGTTTGTAAACATTTAAAAGTTGCTCCATGATGCAAATGCAGATAAAGCCCCATCGTTATTGTATTCACATTACAGGGTGTGGGGCTATTTTGCTGAGAGAGTGTTGACCTGTTGAAAGAATTTATGATGGACCCATAAAGTATCCCAGAAGTGTTTCTGAGTGGGATAGGGAGGCAGCAACCCTGCAGTCAAGTCTCCTGAGGTGTTGGTTTTTTGAAAGGGAAACTGGGACTGTGAAGCTCATAGTAGCAGCCATGTTGAGGAGAGGGTGTGATTATTATTTTTTCTCACCCATGAGAGAAAAAAAGTCCCTTGAAGCTGGTGGATTTTGCTGCAAAAACAACTTAAAGGGAAAGTAATCACCCATACATTCCTATTTGCCACTGCTGTGATAAACTCCACAGCGCCCTGTACACATTTCAAAAAATAATAACCCTCAAACACACCTGAGAAGTTACTAGCACCTCTTACTCATCTGATTATTTTGTCATTGACTGGTTTGGGTTTTTAGTCAAACATACACATACTCCCTTCCCTCTTGGGTTACAACAAAGCTCAAGACTATTTCAGTTGCTCCCTTCCAGAGCAGCAAAGCAGTTCGAAAGTCAAGAAAATGTTTTGTTTTCCCCCAATACAAAATGTTTTATGTCTTTAGATTTATATTTATGTATTTTGTATGTATACTTTGCCAGAATCTAGGGTGGGGGGAAATTCCTGCAGGTGTCCATGCTTTTTCAGTTACTACTTTCCTACTCCTGGCAAGACATATTTTCTGTTTCACTTTTCAAATTCATACATTGTTTGCTTGATTGAATGCTTCCTACCACCAATATTGCTGTAAGTATTAAAAAAAAAACTGGGAAGAAACTAAGATTGAAATCCTTCCCTACCCTCCTCAATATTGATAGCTCAATAGATGGGTTAGGATAGAGGATGAACCCCTTTCTGCCAGTGGTGTGGAGTCCTGCTGTTGAGGGTTTTGCTGTGATGTAGGCCCAGTCCTCACCTGAGCAGGTGGTAGCCAGTGGAGGCATGAAAATGGACCATTTGGGGGCAGGGGCTACAGGATCCATTGGATCCTATGTCAGGCCAGCTCCCAGAGAGGGGCCTGGATTCTGGTACAGTGGTGAGGGGAGCACAAAATAACTCCTAACCCCGCCCTCCTTCTTCCCTGATCTGCAGAAGCTGGCAGAGATGCAGTAGTTCTTTAATGACTCCCTGGGCCGGGACAGGATTGCCCTAAGGCAAATTTTTAAAAATGAGACATGCATAAATGGCATGCAAGAACTGCAGCTCTGTTGCCAGCCGTCTCCGAATTTCCAATAGTTGTGAAAAAATGCAGTAGTTATTACCTTGATGAGGTTGAAAGCTTGATATGTCAATAAGTAGATGAAACTGCTACAGGGAAGAAGGTCGTGTGAACTGTGAAGCCCTAGAAACAGTATTGGTCTCTGCCCTGAGGCTTATTCTCTTCTTTTTTTTAAAGTGTTTTAAGAGTGGTTTGCACTGCTAACACAGTTAAATCTACTCCCTTTTCCCAGCAAGCGGGGCAGATCCTTACTAAGGAGGTGCTCATGAGTATTTGCTGTTATAAGTGTCTTCTGTGGGATTGTGGCTACATTCCATTAATGCTAGCAACCCCAAATGTGCAGAGTGCAGCACACCATCAGGAGCGAAGTGTATCAGTGTAGCTGGTGCTGAACTGACATATCCCAGGAATAGCTTTGCTGGTTGAGATGCACTAGTTAAGCCTTTCGCAAAGCATTGAACCCAAAACATGGGCGTACACAGAATTTATTTTAGGGGACGCAGGCTTTATGTTGCGGTGGGGGAGAACCGAGTTACCTGCAATACAATTGGTCAGTTAAGTATTTTTATTTACTTGATTTAGAGGGGGCAGTTGCCCCACCACCACCTCCCAGACTATGCGCAGGCCCTGAAAGCTGCTCAGTATGGAACCATAGGTTTGGGCCATGAGACATTTTTAATTTCAAGAGTTCACTGTTGAGTGATTTTTGGCTTCTACAGATCTTAACATATTAATTTGTTTTATATATCCATATTTATGCCCTCGCAGAAAGTACGGTGAAAACAACACAAAAAACCATTTTGTTTAATTGAGAAAATAATAATAATAATGAATTATTATTGCATGAAGTGCATATGGCCAAAATGTTAAGCATTTTCCTACCGCATTATATTAAGATGCACTGCAACTGCGTTATATATACCTGTAAATAATAGCTTGCATGTGCCAATAATCTTTACTTCTGAATGATTCCAACAGTGTCTTAATATTGGTTCAATTTACCATGCGTTCATATCTATTCCCCCCCCCCACTCAAATGTCAAAACCATTTCCCCCCCTACAGAGGTTTATACGAAGGATGGAAATTCCTATGGAAAGCCTTGTGAATTCCCTTTCCTATTTAATGGAACATGGCATCATGACTGCACCCGCAATGAAATGTTTACAGATGGTGAATGGTGTTCTACAACCTACAGTTTTGATCAAGATAAAGAATGGGGTGTCTGCTTAAAGCCAGGCAAGTAGCATTGCGAAAATGCTATATACTGTGCTACACTGAAATGTTTAAATGTTTCTTTGATTGTCCTTGAATCTTTCTGCTGCAGTTGCTATTCTCCTGCAACACCAATGTAGTGCAGCACACCCTTTGAGAACGACCGGACTGAAATGTATAATGACGTTTTTCACATAGATATGGGAGGTGCAGGCAGACTTCGTGTTCATCGCAATGCCTCGTTCTAACTATGCGCGACCATGCTCTTCGTTTGAAGGGTGGGGGAAACATCTAAATTGCCCCCATATGGAATTCTCAGCACATGGTTACTGTGGTACCCAGACGGTTGCTTTTTAATTGTTTATTTCTCTTACATCAGAGGATGGTTGTCAGAATGCATGGGAACATGATGCAGATTCTGGAAATTGCTACCAGTTAAACACACAGGCTGCCCTAACTTGGAAAGAAGCATATGTCTCATGCCAGAGTCAAGGTGGAGATTTGCTGAGCATTGCCAGTGCATCCGAGTTAAGCCGTATTCAAGGTACGTACAACTGTATATAGTGAATTTCTGGGGAAACCTGGCACTACCAAATTGAGGAGTGGGGATGGAACCTTAGCAAGAGGATTAGTGTCAAGGTAGATTCTTAGCTACCACCTCCTATCTCTTGAAGGAGTTGCTTCCACATAATTCTCTAGAATGATCAAAATTCCATTCTACACAAACTTATTTCCTACTACCAATAACTAAAATGCCCACAAGAAATTCTGGACCCAGAATGTGCCCTTGGTTTTTCTCTCCCCCTTCCTTTTGCTTTCTCCTCCTTTTTCATATACCTGCCACTCCCTCTGATACTTGGGTTCCTTCTTAAGCCATGGATTTGCTGAACATGATGTGCAAACTAAGCCACTATCTAATAAATTCATATAATGCTTGTGCAACCACATCACATACTGTGCTCCATAAGCTGGTGCCCAAATATTTCTGTTTGACCTTAAATATGTATATTATTTTAGCAACCGAAAGCCACCTGGAAAGACAATACCTGGGTTCAGTACAGCTAAATGGGAACTATGAATTTACAGTGTGGAAACCAATCAATATTATTCATCTTGTAATATTTTTAACTCTTTAGCAAAAGAAGGCATCGCAGAGAGATTCTGGATTGGATTAAACCAGCTGGATATTTCTGGAGGCTGGCAGTGGTCGGATCATACACCATTGAATTTCGTCAGCTGGAGTCAAGGTGAGCACATTTCACTGATCAGTCCCAGTGAAATTCTGTGCATGTCTACTCAGAAAAAGTCTCACAGTGTTCAGTGGATTACTCTCAGGAAGGTGTGAACAGGATTGCAGCCTTATTTTTTAAAAAAATGATTTATGGTGCTAAATGTTTGGAACTATTCCTTTACAGCCCTATAATTATGTGATACTATAACTTTAAATTTCTAAATACTAGTTGTTGTTTTTCTGTAGAGATTCAGAATTCATCTCCACTAGATGGATCTGGCTGTGTAGCTATGGAAGCCAACGAAGGTGCCTGGATGAGTTATCCTTGTGAGAATAAACTTCCTTATGTTTGCAAGAAGCCATTCAACAATACCCAGTCAGAGTTTGCAGGTAAATTAAATTGTGGATTTGGTTTTCGTTAGGCAGTTACGTAGTTAAATTGACTCATATTTACAGCTGCTGCAGCTTCTGTCGCACACTGCTCCGTAACTACTTTTTTCTTCAAGAACAACTTAGTTATGGAAGCCTGCTTGCAAGAAAAACAGCATACCAAAAAGTATATTCATTGCAATGTTTATTGGTCTCAAACCTTCAGAGTAGACAATAAAGAGGTGCAAAGGGTGAGAGGAGAGTTTCAGCCAGGTGTGGCTGTTTTGTTTTTGTTTGCAGAAATAGTTAATAGTTACAAAATCAGGGGAAACGTTTGGGAATTTTTACAATTGTAAAAATGCTATAGTGTCATGCTATAGTTGCCTTTTTTTAGCAGGACGCGGGTGGCGCTGTGGGTAAAACCTCAGCTCCTACGACTTGCCGATCGTCAGGTCGGCGGTTCAAATCCCCGCAGCGGGGTGCGCTCCCGTTGCTCGGTCCCAGCGCCTGCCAACCTAGCAGTTCGAAAGCACCCCCGGGTGCAAGTAGATAAATAGGGACTGCTTACTAGCGGGAAGGTAAACTGTGTTTCCGTGTGCTGCGCTGGCTCGCCAGATGCAGCTTCGTCACGCTGGCCACGTGACCCGGAAGTGTCTTCGGACAGCGCTGGCTCCCGGCCTATAGAGTGAGATGAGCGCACAACCCTAGAGTCTGGCAAGAGTGGCCTGAACGGGCAGGGGTACCTTTACCTTTATAATTGCCTTTCCTCTTTTTTTTTAAAAAAAAAGTGTGTGTGTTTTCTGCGCATCACCTGGTGTATATTTCCTGCTGAATGGTTCACATGTTTTATTTATTCTCAGCAGTTGAGCAGTATGTGGAGACCCAGTGTGAACCTAACTGGCATTCCCACAATGGATTTTGCTATATGCTAATGAGCGGCACTGCTTCCTGGGAGGACGCACATCAACTTTGCAATGCAAGCTATAGCAACCTTATCAGCATACACTCCATAGCAGATGTTGAGATAGTGGTTACAAAACTTCATAATGGTAAGTTTGGCTAAGCATAGGCATGAATTTCTTCTGCCTTTTTCACTCTAATCACCCCATCTCAACTTAAGGCTGAAATGACTGGAAATTTGGTTTAGAAGGTTGCTTGCCTGGCATCAACCTTATATATCTTTAGGTGCCAGGCAAAAACATTCCTCTTCTCCCAGGCCTTTGACTACTTAAACAATCTATGACCTCTTAAACTATGTGAGTTGGGGTGTGTTTGTTCTTATGGTCTTATGTGGGTTCTTATATCGTATACCTCCCTGTGATCGTCAAATGAAGGATGGTATAGAAATTTAATCAACAACAACAACAACAGCTGCTGCTACTATTATTACTACTACTACTACTGGTACTGCTTCATCTGTGGCCAGAATTTTTGTCACTCTAGATCACAGACTCAATAATAAAAATAAATATATATTTTTTTCAACTTGTATAAAATGCACTGTGCTGGCCCTATCTCTATATGTCTTGCCTTAGTCATAGGGCATCTGTTGTATAATTCCATGCATTTTGGAAAAAAAGTGAGCTTGTTTGAGTTATATGGCTGTGCCCCTGGTGTCTTGTTTGATTAGCTATATTGCTTTTTGAATTGCTTATGTTTTGCTATTGAATATAGACACCGCAGACAGAGTGTGGATTGGCTTGATAAACGAGGATGTTCCAGCCTTGTTTAAATGGTCTGACAGTTCCAAAGTAGTGTTTACTTACTGGGATCAGGATGAGCCGAAACTTCTCTCCAACAACACTCCTAACTGTGTAGCTTATTCAGGAAAGGTAAGTCGCCTATGTGTTACTCTGGTCCAAGTGCCTCTTAAGTTTCTGGGAAATAAAGGAAAAAAGCATGTGGATTTATGTACATAGCCTGTTTCCTCCTGTGGAAGTGGAAAAGATGATACCTTAGCAGTGCAACCTTTAACAGACTTCCACAGAATTAACGTCCTGGTATTTCAATGGAACTCGGATGTTTAGGATTATACCCTTGAATTCTAGCAAACTTTCAGCCCAGAAGTCCGCTCCCGCCAGCTGCATCTGGGAGCATTGTTACAGCTGGCTAGGGAGGCAGGTGAGGCAATGCTGCGTTGTGTACATACAGACACCAGCACATGTGTCTGGCAATGTATCTATAGACTCTTCTTCTTCTTCTTTAGCGATCACTCGTAGTCAAGTAAGATTGTCTTCCTTAAACACGGTTTTAAAAGCAAGTCCGCAAGTGACTGTGGAGGCCAATTTTGGATCCACACATCCTTCCACAGTGGGAACACAGGTTTCTGGGCGGGAGTTGATCATGGTGAAGGTTTGCCAAGTGTGCCTTCCTCTTAGCACATTTCTCCCTTATCGTCCTGAGTTTGAGCGTCTTCAAAGCCCATGACACCTTTGGTAAAGGCTTTTCTGCAATTGGAGCACCCGCAGGCCAGTGTTTCCCAGTTGTAGGTGTTTATACATTTTTTTAGATTTGCCTTAAGAGAGTCTGTGTCTGGCGATGTATCTATAGACTATATGGTCCTTTGCTGTGCCTCTGGTCATTTTCCCCCCCACACCCACCAAGCCCACACTCCGTTCCAGAATGGGATTTCCAGTCACTTCGGGGCACAGTTGGAATATTTTGCCTGCCTGCAAACTGGCCAAGTTGGGCAGGATTTTTTTCACCTGCTCTGTACTGGGTTCAGGGAACAGTGAGGTTTAAGGATGGGTATAGTTAAATCAGTTAACTGGGAAAGGTTAAGGTAAGATAAGGAAACTGTTGAGCACCCTTATGTACCTTTGAAGGTGAAGGACATTTCTGGATGCCAGCTTCTCCAGGCTGTGGGGCTCTTAGCCTGGATGGGGAATGTTCTTGAGGCTCACCTGCCACACCTGTGGGGCCCTGGGAGGGAATGGAGGCAAGAAGGCTGCCCTACTCATCATAATGTGGGGCCCCAACCTTGGGACTGTGTTTTGTCATGCCCTTTGGAAAGGGTAGGGTTTGGTTCATGCAGAGTTGAAGTGAACGTTAGCTTGCTGCAATTCTCATTTCCCCTTGCAGTTGTTGATAATAAAATGTGGCCCTAGTTCAACCCATCACTTGTGTGTCTCCTCTCTATTCCTGGGTCCAGTCACAACAGAGGAATAGAAGGCAATTCACTGCGCTAACAGAGAAAACCTTAAGCCTTAGAACATGAACACAGGGCCTATTGTGAGGAGCTCTCCCTGTTTCTTTCTATGAGAAAAATCTCAAAGCAGCTGCTTGTCAGTGTTGGTGGGTTAATAGTTTTTCTGTATATGATATTCGTAGCCTATGATATACAGCAGAGGTGCATGAGCAACCATTGCCCCGTTAACACATAACTCTTAACGGTGGCAGAGAGCAGGTGAGGGCGGGTCTGGCACGCGTCCTGGGGGCGGGGCGTGCCATCTGCGGGGGCATGGGCAGCCCAGCATGGGCGGGGGGGCAGCCACGATGGCATGCGGCTGGAGGCAGGGTGCTCTCCCCGCACTCCTCTTCCTCCGCCAGTGACTCTTAAGCAATAGTGTAGCACTATGTGAATGCGCCAGAGCAAAGAATCGGGCTCCTCTGCTCCTCCAGTCTCTTTTGCTGCTGCCTGTGTTCTCTTCTGTTTTCCAATTGCGCGACTCACAAGAGTTGGCCACCGTGAGAACAGAATGTTGGAATGATTTAGCAGGGTGCTTTTTAAGTTCTTAAAATCCTCATTCAGGTTGGGATACAGGGCAGGCTTGTTACGTTTTTAGATTCCCATACTTGAAAAAATAGAGAGAGAGAAGGAGAGAGTAGCAGGGAAGCTAAGCACTCTCGAAATCTGTTCCTGTCTGCATTGTAATATAGACAACGTGGTTTTAAATGAGACTTCAATGACAGTGGTACCTCGAGTTACAAACACCTCAGGTTACAAACTCCGCTAAGCTCCGCTAAGTAGTTACAAACTCTGCTAAGTAGTTACCTTGATTTGAGAACTTTGTACCAGGATGAGAACGGAAATCGTGTGCCAGCGGCACAGCAGCAGCAAGAGGCCCCATTAGCGAAAGCACGCCTCTAGTTAAGAACAGTTTCAGGTTAAGAACGGAACTCCGGAACAGATTATGTTCATAACTAGAGGTACCACTGTACTTTTAAAAAAATGTTATTAGGGACCCTTTTGGAAAGACTAATTAGCACTCATACATTTGTTATTATATTTATCCAACTACTTTCTTAGGAGTTTATGCATAGATATAGTGGACATTTTGCTTTGCTTGTGCCTCCCCATTTTTTCACTTGTATGTTTACTCTGGCTGTTTGCTTTCATTGAAAATCAATAAACAATGGAGAGAATAATATTGGGAATGTTCTAAAAAAATCTCCCCCCTCCTCTTGCTGATAGCTGGGTCGATGGAATGTCCTGCCTTGTGACAATAAACTTAAATACGTCTGCATGAAAAATGGAAAGATTTTGAATGACTCAAAAGCTGATAAAAATTGTACTGGTGAGGTAAGGCTATATCAGTAATTACATTTTAAACCAATCTTGGAGGCTGTATTAAAAGTATTTTGCTTACTGTTTGCCTGACATTTTGAATTTCAGATTCATTATTAATAATAGAATGGAGTGGGATATTTAGAATTCTTACATATTAAATAAATATTAAGCATCTGTCATTTATCTAGTGTTCTAGTGTATCCCCAATTTCAAAGTAGTAGCAATTCTTAAGTTTCACCATTCTGCCTTTGCAAAAATGTAACGTGGAACATAATTAATGCATACAGTACTTTTGAGTAAAAGAGTATTATTCTCTAAAATAGGAATGGAGGCATGGAGACTTCTGTTACAAGGTTCAGAAAAGTGAAGAATTGTTTGGGAAACTGTGCAACCTCACTATAACAAACAGGTATTCTTTAGTGTTTGTCTTTGTCTAGATAAAACAAATGTGTGTTGTGCAACAAGATTCATGTGGAAACATGAATGTAGAATGAACTCTGCAATATGCTAGTGAAGTGTTTACATTTATGATTAGTAGATTTATTCATGTATTTGATCATGATAGTTGCATCCTTAGTTTTTGAAACTTGACTCTTACAGATTCGAACAAGAATTCATAAACAATTTGATTAGAAAGCATAGCAGAGTTGAAGAAAAGTACTTCTGGACTGGCTTGCACGATATCAGCTCTTCAGGAGAGTATAGCTGGGGAACCGTAGATGGGAAGAATGAAATGCTCACGTACACAAACTGGGGTCATTTCCAACCAGGTACAGTACCTTCTCGAGATCAGTGAAGTGCTACTATTTGTTCTATGTTAAATCTTGAACAATACTAAATTTCTTGGTTACAATTTTGATTTGATTTTAATCTACATTCTAGCATTGCGTGGAGGATGCGTGGCTATGTCAGCAGGAAAATACCTTGGAAAGTGGGAGGTCAAGAATTGCAAAACAACGAAAGCTTACTCTATTTGCAAGAAGTACATTGGACCAATAGTAGAACCGGAAGTAGTTCCTAAAGTTACTGACCCTTGCCCTCCAGGCTGGCACAGCGGATCAGGTCTTGCTTGTTATAAGGTAGCATATATCCTTCCAATTAAATCACCTAAAGGATCTAGTTCAGCCTTCACTATCCTGATGCTCTCTAGATATTATGAACTTGAAGGAACCGAGCTAACACTTAAATAAAAAAAAAGTATATTATCTTAATGAAGAAAAAACAAAAGCACTACAAAATGTTGAACTAGATATTTCCACCATATGGAAAGAGATCTTTTCTGATGTTCATTCTGAATACACCTTACAAAAACAAGTGCACAAATGCCATTGTAGGCATGCTTGTTTCGGAAAGCCTAGCCAGATACGTATAATGTTGCCATACGTTTTAATCTAGTTTTTAGCGCGTTGTTGATTTTAATCTAGTTTATAGGCTGTGAAATTTTGTTTGGACATGGGATGAGAACCCAGAAGCTGAGAGGGAGGGTGTGTCAGAAGGAAGATATTCTCTCTCTCTCTCTCTCTCTCTCTCTGTGTGTGTGTGTGTGTGTGTAACTTTGTATTAATGTAACATTTTATATGTAACTCTATCTTTGTAATATTTTAAGTGTCTGTTGTTTATTCAGTTTTTTGTACACTGCTTAAGATATCTGTAATATGTTAAATGATATTTAATATACTAAGTGGTATAGAAATGAAATAATTGAATAGTCGACTACAGCTCCCATCAGCTCCAACCAGCTGGAACTGATGGGAATTGTAGTCCAAAGCATCTTGAGGTTAGCAGGTTGGCTAAGGCTAATCTAGTTCAGTGACTTGAGTGTGCACACACATACACACACACACACACACACACACACACACACACACACTATTCATATTCTTGAATTACTTTGGACTTGTATCTAAAACTCACAGAACACCCTTGCATAATCCTTCCTTTCCCACGGTCAACTATTTCTTTGCATAACATTTCTTTGTATTAGCTGATTAGATTATCATCGTTTGGTTTTGTTTCCCTGGCTGATCAGCCTCTATGCATCAGAACAAGAGCACCACGTGGATCCTGAGTTGCCCTTTAAAGGTGCTGGGAGTTGTAGCTTTGTGCTGGGGGTAAAACCACAATTTCCAGAATTCCTTGAAGGAAGCTATATATGGGGGGGGGGGCTGTACAGGACAAAAAAGATAAATTTGTGATGCTTTCTTAGGGCAGTTTTTGTTAACAAGACAGGGAGAATAGAATGCAATGTGTGTGTATGAAACCAGATTGGGTAGGTTTATATGGCAGTCAGGTAGCTTTGAAGTATTAGCTATATCTTTGGCCCCTTTCTTTTTATTGATAAAGGGTTGAATCGGATTTTCTTTTTTTCTTTGCAAAGTTATTTCATAAGGAAAGAGTGCTGAGAACCAGGACCTGGGAAGAAGCGGAGAGATTCTGTGAGGCTCTTGGAGGACACCTCCCTAGTTTTAGCCACTTAACAGAAATCAAGGAACTCCATGACATTCTGAGAGAGACCATAAGGTAACGTTCTTGGAAAGCTAGTTTTCTGGCCAAACTCAGTTGGTAATGTGGCATTTGATAGTCATGTCCTTTAAAAAGAAGCTCTTCTGGAACATGAACTAAAACCGCTATTGTTGACATGCAAAGAACAATCGGCAAATTTGTTCTGTCAATTATTTTGTTTTAAACATTATTTTCAGTAGCATGTGGTGACAAGTCTGTTTCCTCCTCTTCCTCCTTGCTTTGAGTATTGTTTCCTAATGAACACATTAGTTAAATGATTAAGCAGTATACTGTTGCATACATACATACATACATACATACATACATACATACATACATACATTTCAAGATCTCTAGTACAGATTGTGGTGTGTGTTTTTAGGATTCTGCAGGAAGGCTTCCTGCAGCCAATCGGAAGCTGTGCCTTGGTTTTCAAACGTTTTGGAAGTCGAATGGACTTTCGGAACGGATTCTGTTCGACTTCCAAGGTACCACTGTAGCTAAGTATTTCTTAATTAACATACATGCATTGTGAAATCTACATGTAAATCGGAATGTACAAATGGCAGGCATAATCGGTATTTTGGCAAACTGGTAAAATGATTCTCTGTCTCTCTCTCTCTCTCTCTCTCTCTCTCACACACACACACACACACACACACAGACACACACACACACTCTGTGCTTTCAGTTTGGAAGTCTGTACAGGGCTCTTGTTTTGCATGATTATAGTGATGAATAATTTGTGCTTAAAGCTGTACTTGGACTGAAATGGTATTTCATTTACAGCGATAGCCGTTGGGTCTGGATTGGGCTAAATAAGAGGAATCCTGACTCTCTAGGATCCTGGCAGTGGAGTGACAATAAGCCTGTAAGTTAAACTGATGGCAATAGCATATCATTGTACCTTAGTTGGAAGAATATAGGTGGGTCTGAAAGAAATTAGGCATCTTTAAAAAAAACACCCAACTATATTTCAGACATATTTTGTCAGTGGAAGACTTTTTAAGAATTTTTTAAAGACTTTTAAAGTTCTAGCCATTTTTACTGTTGCTTTGTATTAGAAGTATGCGCATATACAACAAAAAAGAACTATTTCTTAACATGTGCAGGGGCTCTGAGAAGCAAAGGGATGTTTCCCATCACAGGCACTGTGTTCCATCCATTTCATTTGAACAATCAGGTTTTCATGCAGATTCTTTTGGGCTCACTGAAATAAATTGACAGCCCATATGTAGGAGCCTTGTGTGATCATAGAAGTGCACATGAAACTCTGAGTCATGTTTGGTGACGTTTTTGAACTATGCATCGGATTGTGATCTTGCGCTTAAGCCCCTATTCAGGCATTCCTTTATCTTACGTGATTAAAGCCTTCACATGAGGGAGTGCTCTGCTTCTTCCAGTGCATCAGAGTCCCATCTGTTTATTTACAGCCCTGCACGGGTTGAAAGGCATTTTTCTTAAGCAGGGAGCCACCTCTGCTTGTGGAGACTCTCTCTAGCATTTTGGAACGCTAATTTCGCACATGAGGGAAATGAATGCTGCAATACAGCTGTAATTCTGTGCAGAAGACCACATTCTTACATACATTCACCAACTATGAGCCCTAAGTCTGGGCTCTCTGTTTACTTCACTCAGCAGAACGGAATGTGTGTGTAGCCCTGTTTCCTCCAATGACACAAATGGAGGAGTGCCTGTGGTGAAAAACTACAATGTGGTCATTGCCAATTCAATTCAATTCTGTATCTTCTCTTTCTGTAGGTATCTACTGTTGTTATGCACCCTGAGTTTAAAGATGGATACGATACTAGAGACTGCGCAGCTGTGAAGGTGCGGTGTAATACGCTTGATAACTAAGTGGGAATACTTTGGGGTTTTTTTTATAAATTAGTTCAATTGATAGATTAAATTTAGAATGAATTGCTGCAACTTTGCCAATGTGAAGTTGTCATTGAGTTAATACAACGAAAATGCTACAGCATGCTTACTGTGACATAACTTAAGAATGAAATAGAAATATTGCATTGGACCGATAACAAAAATTAGTCTATAATTTTGTGTCCCTTGCTGTCTTCTCTGAGAAATGTGGTAACAAATGTTGTCTAAATTCTTCTTTTTGTAGTTGAAAAACAGTTCCTCTTTAATTAGTTTCAAAAATATATAATAAAATAATGCACTTTTTGATAACCAGTACTGGTGATAAACGTGTGTGTGTGTGTGTGTGTGTGTGTGTGTATCTGTTACAGCAAATTAAATAAGGCTGCATTCACCTTTTTCCTAGGAGTAGATAACATTGAATACAGTGGAGTCGACATGCTTAGGCTTGCACTGTAACAGAATTAACCCTGAGCAGGCTTTCAAATCTATGCAATAATTACAAGTGCAGTAGGATCCATAACTATTTCACCTGGCCAACCTTGGCTTAAGTGCATGTGTCCTTGTGGTTTAGTTTTTGAGCTACAATCCTCTGTAAGCATACTTGGAAGGAAATTTGATTAGACAGACATACTTCTGTGTTAGATTGCCTTAGATCTGGCTGCACAAAAGCAAGTATCTGTGCTTTTTTATCCATAAAAAAGCCTGATTTTATTTTTTTTAAAAAGAATGAAATATAATTTCTGTTTATTAACAGTTCACTTAGGCTGCATTACACTTACCTGATAGTAAGTTCCACTTAAAACAGTGGAACTTAGTTGCATGTAAATATTACACTGCACATGCAGGAATCAGTTTCATTGGTTTTTTTTTTATCTTAATAATGTGTGCAGTTTCTAAGACTAACACGGCGAACAATGTGGACTCTTTACTATTCTGAAGACAGACAAGAAGATTTCTACTTAAAGCCTTTCTACTGTGGTTCACAACTTGAATGGGTGTGCCAGATCGCTAAAGGTAAACTTCATTCACAGCTTAGTCGTATGCATATTTACTTAGAAGTGAGTGCCACCATATTCAATATGGCTGCCTCCCAGGTCAGTGTGCATAGGAAGGCAGCATTAGGCTTAGAAATGTCTTTACTTTCATTTTATTCACATTTGTCAGCATGTTTGCCCAAATTCCTGTGAATTTGAGGCAAAGAGCACTGAAAAAAGTTTTATTTCACATTGTGTGTGTTTTTTACAAGACAATAAGAGCTTGTTGGATTAGGCCACAGGCCTAACAAATTAAGCATCCTGTTCTCAGTAGTCATCAATATGTCCTTGGGAACCCTCAAGCTGGATGTGAGGCTTTAAAAAAAGAAAGGTGATCCTTGAATCAATATTTGATTTTCTGTGTCTAGTTTACATTGACTATAAAGAATCTACATTTAAAATTACTCTCATGTTTTTATTCCACATAATCAAGCAGGCCTTGCACTCCACAATTATTGGGCATGACTTATTCTGCTTCCAATAATTGAATGCCATTTTAAAATTTTCTGATGATGCCCAAGTATAGAAGGAATGTCTGTCTTTCACAGGTTCTTGTTACAGTGGTACCTCTGGTTACATACTTAATTCGTTCCAGAGGTCCGTTCTTAACCTGAAACTGTTCTTAACCTGAGACACCACACTACACTTCACCCACCTTTGCCTGCCCCCCCCCCCACAGCTTTTCCAAACCTCCCCTCGCAACTCACTTGAGCCCCTCCCAAACAAGCATAATAAGCAAGCTACATGATTGGTTTTTCCTAATTGCAGTTGTGTTCAAGTTTGTAAGCTGTAATAAAACTTTACTGCTTGCACCTTTCGGGTAAAAAGAAAAAAACAACACAGTTTCACTCTTTGTTTAATGGTGCTCCTGAAGATTCCAGCTCTCCTTTTCTTCTGATAAAAGGGAAATTGGCATGCCCTAATTTTCCTTAATCTCATCAACAGGTCGTACTCCAAAGACACCAGAGTGGTACAAACCAGGTAAGCGAACAACTTAGGCTTCCTACACATCATTGATAAAGGTGCTGGCCACATATAGGTCTCCAAAAGTGCCAGTGATCTCGAACACAGCCTCTAGCAACTTGGACCCCCAGCTATCTTATTTTCATTACCTTTAATGCAGCCTGGAAGTAGAGGTAGTTGTTAGCCTGCTCTCTGCTGTTCTGCAGTACCACTGCTTCAGTTGGCCTGAGGGTGTACTGTGGCCCCCAGCCCAGCAGTGGTCAGATGACGGAAAGAATCCAATGAATCCCATCTCATCTTACATAACTGCTGACTCTGGCTTGGCTTCGCACACTGAACAACTTACTCAAACACAAGCAGAGCAGCTCTTAGACTGATACCTTACTTGTTCCCTCTTGAATCATGGGCCTAAATTCAAAAGCCGAATGAAACCTGAAATAATCTTACAGTACTTTATATAGAAACTAAAATTTGGCAAATCTTCAGGGAAAACAGCAAGTGACGTTGAAGAAAAATCAGTGAGAGGGTGTCTCTCTGTCTTCATTAATCCATGGATGGTTAATTTAAGAGAGCACCTAAACGTCATAATGGAACATAAAAGCATAGTGCTGTCTCAAATACATTGAACTGAGGCTGTTCTGTAGGCCACAACTATCTTATTAGCTGTCCCATTAAACTTTAATTAGTTTAATGTAAATGCCCAGTGCGCTGCCATCGTCACAAGTCCCACTACAGCAGAGTATTTCGCACAGCAGTTGAAGAAGGGCAGGAGAGGCAGTATTTTTTCAAAGAGGAGTCTTGGAGCATGCGGCTTGTAACTCAAAGATAAGGTTTATTTACAAAACAAAAAACAACCCTGGCGAAGAACCACACATCTCAGCAAACACGCCCAAAAAAGGGGAGAAGAGGGGAAGAACAAACACACAGGAGACTATTTATACAAACTCATGTTCCTGGAAGCCTAATGACCTCCAGCTGCTCAGTGATTAGAGCGTTTCTGCTACCTTTTAACCCTTTGATAGCAACACCCCCTCTCGCTCGTAACACTGAGCTGTACCAACCTTAATTCAAATTTAAACCTGAACAGAAACATTTATGAGATTGCGGACCCAAAGCTTTCGTAAAACCGTCTGCGAGATTTTCTTGGCTTGGACAATACTTTAGTTCAATTAAACCTTGTTTTACACTTTGGCATACATTTTGATAACGGATATCCAAGTGTTTTGTGTGTGCCTTGAATTGACCTGATTTAGCTAGTTTAATACAAGGTTGGTTGTCTTCCCACACTCTGATAGGTAGGGAACATTCTCCAAACAATTCTTGTACCAGTTGCTTATAAAATTCCAGTTCTCTACATATATCTGATAATGCATTAAACTCAGATTCAGTTGAACTTAAAGCTATAAGTGACTGCTTTCTTGATCTCCAACCAATTAGTGCATTTCCAAATTTTATCGCCATTCCTGACACTGATTTTCTATCTGGTCCAGCATCTGCCCAACTACTGTCGGCCCAACATTCAAGTTGTGTGCTGCCCTCTGCTGATAGTTTTAAGCGAAACCTTTTGGTAGTTTGGAGATACCTTAAAACCAGCGTAGATTGCTGCCTTGGCCACGCCCTTGCATCAACGCCATTGCTGAAGCCATGTGCTGTGTGCTGTGGGAGTAGCCACGACCTCCTCCTCTTCTTCGACGTCCCCTGGAACTCCTTGTCTGGTAACTAGGGGTAACGGCCTTGGTGCTGTCTTGACCAGGTTCACGTGTGCAATTCCTAATTAAATGGGAAGGGGAACCACAGCGAAAACAGTGTCTAGCTGCAAAAGCATTTACTGTGTGCTCAAACTCAGCATCAACACTCTTAGGCACAGCATAACTCCCCTTTAAAGACAAACCTCTTTCTCTTTGCCTTTTATCCTGTTCATCTGCAAGCCGAGATGAAATGTATTCAAGGGTTAATTCAGTTGAAGGCATAGCTTCCAAAGTTAGAGCTAGAGTCTCATAGCTTTTATCAAGAGAAGACAACAATATGTATGACTGCTGCTCCATAGAGAAAGGAATGCCCAGCTGTCTTAGTTGATTAAAGGCAGACACCATTTTGGCAATATGTTCTTTCACACACGCTCCCGGTTGGAGACGTAAATCAAACAAACATCTTGTAGCATGGATCTTGGCCCCCGCAGTGTTTCTGGAATTTAGCCGCTGCAGAACCGTCCAGACCTCATGCGTGTTCTTTAACTCAGAAACGTAAGGCATTTGCTCTGGTCCCACTGCCAAAACTAGTAGACCTTGGGCTTTCCTGTCACGTTTCTGTGAAGCTGCTGCTGTTGCTTTGTCTTCTGCAGACGCGTCTGCAGCTGCCTGTAAAGGCGGTGCTTCAGTACAACTCCACAACTCTTTTGCTTGCAACCAAACCCTTACTCTAGCCTTCCAATCTTGCCAATTTTTCCCATTGAGTCGCGTAAACGGGACAGAAAAACTTTCCTGGGACTCTGCCATCCTCCCTGGGGCTTAGGAACGATACTCACACACCTGTAGACCGTCTCCCAGCTGCTGAGGTGGCTCCTTGAAGAATAAGATGTCTTCCAGCGAGTACAAACTGCGCAGTGCCTGTTTAAAACTTTTCTAGGCACGTTGCAGGACTCAAGCTGCTTTGAAGGCTTTCGTTGTCGGCAACCGCTTCTGTCTTCGCTCCAGTCCTTTCATAAATCACTCTGAACTGCACTCCTTAGCTCCTTCTTGACGTACAAATGCCCATAACCTGTCCCATTAAACTTTAATTAGTTTAATGTAAATGCCCAGTGCGCTGCCATCGTCACAAGTCCCACTACAGCAGAGTATTTCGCACAGCAGTTGAAGAAGGGCAGGAGAGGCAGTATTTTTTCAAAGAGGAGTCTTGGAGCATGCGGCTTGTAACTCAAAGATAAGGTTTATTTACAAAACAAAAAACAACCCTGGCGAAGAACCACACATCTCAGCAAACACGCCCAAAAAAGGGGAGAAGAGGGGAAGAACAAACACACAGGAGACTATTTATACAAACTCATGTTCCTGGAAGCCTAATGACCTCCAGCTGCTCAGTGATTAGAGCGTTTCTGCTACCTTTTAACCCTTTGATAGCAACATTAGCCATTGACATACAATCTCCAAAATGTATCGCTCATAAAATTGCTGTCCTTGATCATTTGCTCATCAACTTAAGGCAGGGATAGGGAACCTACAGCCTTCCACATGTTATAGGATTTCTGCTTCCATCAGCATGGTCAGGAAAGAAGGGAATTGTGACTCCCAACATCATCTTGAATGTCAAATGTTCCCAATCCCTGATTTAAAGGTATCTTCATTTGACTTTCGTGGAGATCATACATACTCCTTTGGTCTATTCCTCCCCACAAGATGAATGTGCTCCTTCTGTTTGCCTTGAGGGCCTCCACAGACAATGCTGTCCTCATATCATACTTACTTTTGGGGACAATGTGTCTCAGAGCACAACATCAGAAACTGGAGAAACTTTTAGAGGGACTCATTTGTTACTTTGCTTAGTTTCGTGTTGGGTCAGCAATGACTCAGCTTTGCTGCAGTGAATGTCTTGGAGCATTGCCCATGGGGAAGCATATGCTCATATTTACTGGGGGTTTTTTGGTTTTTTATGTTGGCTTTTATCTATGGTTGCTTGCTGCCCTACAATTGCCAGATGAAGGGTGATCTAGAAATATAATAATTATGTTGCAGAGTTTCCTGCATTCATGCACAGTATTTTTTAGATAACTGTTAATTCACTTCATTGTTACAATAGTTCATCTACCACTACTAGATAACATTGTGAAATTGGAGGTGGGGTTGTGTGTGCATGCAGTGTTTCATTTAGTTTAAGCTTAGGTGTATGGCATTCTTTTTCTTTCTTTCTTTTGTAGATGGAGATGGACTTCAGGGACCAGTACTGAATATTGATGGGTCTGAATTTTGGTTTGTGCCAAATAAGCACTTGAGCTTTCAAGAAGCTGCTCTGTACTGTTCTAATAATGGAAGTGATTTAGCGTCTGTGGCCTCTTTCACTGCACTAACGGGAATTCTAAACAGGATTGCAAATGTAATTTATTTCTTTGTCTCTTGGATATATTTTGTTGTGAAAATGTTCGTGCCAAAATAGGGGTTTTAAAAAAACCAAAAACCACCTTCTCTTGTTGTTGCTATAAGCTGTTCAGGAAAAGCCTGTGAGAAGAAGGATACCTTTGTCTGACAGCATGTATAGCAAAAGTGTTTTTCCTGCATCCAATGAAAAAATGTTCTTCTCTTATCCTTCTTCCCCAGCTTTTCCTCTAGTACTAGGGAGGGTAACAGAGTAAAGGGTAATCCAGAGCATGCCTAATTCTCATTGATGATATGAAATTTCAGAGTAAAAAGTGGGAGCAATCCTTCTCCCAGACTGCAGGCAAAACATTAGTTTCTGAAATGCAGGAGAAAGCTCTGTTTAAAAAACTGCACCAAGAAACCTGCCTGTAAGTCTCACACTTGCTTTTATTACTATGGCATTGGAAATGCTCTTGGGACTGTTTAATTAAAAACTAGGCTCTACTGAATACCTGAGGGAGAAGGCTTAAAAATTATCTGCCTTTAGTTTGCATGGTAACATTTTTTAGTGTATTTAGGGTATATAGACTTTATATGGAATTTATGCCAGATTCTACATTTTTCTGATACTTAGGTTTTCTGATACTAGGTTGAGATGTAACATGGCATTTAATGCTAATGCATCTCCTTTTTGTTTTTGCAGTTATCGGACGAAAGACAAAGTTGGTGGCTGAAATACACAGCTCCTGCAAGTCGCTACCATTCACTGTATGTAGAACTATCAGAGTCTATATATGTCTGAAATACTTTTGACATTCACTTGATGAATGTGATCTAGTAATGATGAACGCATTATGGTCATAGGTCAAGATACTTGAGCTTTGAGGCTCAGGATTTCTTACATATAATAAACACGTAAACGCTGCAGCAGAAACTTCAGAATTTGGCAGCTGTGCTCTGTAGCTGCAAAAATTAAGATGCCAGCTCCATTTTGGTCCTTTCTCCAGTGAGTCAACAAATATTTTGTGCAGTAGGACACATGAAAAAGAAATGAGCAAGCTAATCAATGATGATAAATATTTACATGCACCAAGAGGGCAAATCTGAAATAATTCAGTTCTTCATTGTGCCTAGGTTTTCAGTATTTTCATACTATCATGAACGATACTACAGGAATTGTTGGCATATTTCTTATCAAAGTTGGTACAGAGGTAAGCTGTTTAGTTTTTTATTTTAAACAATGCTAAGATACTATTCTCTCCCCAAACTTTCAGTCTTAGAGAAAAAGTTCTCCTTTAGACTTTTTATTAGAAGCTGCACTACTTCTAATAAAGAAGTTTTATGGAGTTGGAGTGCTGTTCTGGATGTTAAAAGCAACAAAATAATCAGCTGGTGGTGCCTGTTTGTGGATGTCTTGGGGGTGGCCAGCTGCAAAAGAGGGCAGGGCTCCTAATAGCTGTGTAGAATCATAGAATCATAGAGTTGGAAGAGACCACAAGGGCCATCGAGTCCAACCCCCTGCCAAGCAGGAAACACCATCAGAGCACTCCTGACATATGGTTGTCAAGCCTCTGCTTAAAGACCTCCAAAGAAGGAGACTCCACCACACTCTTTGGCAGCAAATTCCACTGTCGAACAGCTCTTACTGTTAGGAAGTTCTTCCTAATGTTTAGGTGGAATCTTCTTTCTTGTAGTTTGGATCCATTGCTCCGTGTCCACTTCTCTGGAGCAGCAGAAAACAACCTTTCTCCCTCCTCTATGTGACATCCTTTTATATATTTGAACATGGCTATCATAACCTCCTCTTCTCCAGGCTAAACATGCCCAGCTCCCTTAGCCGTTCCTCATAAGGCATCGTTTCCAGGCCTTTGACCATTGTAGAGGAGGGAATTTCAGCAGTTCAGCTTGCACGACAGTCTCCCATCTACACAGCTATTAAAGTTGAAGAAATCTTTTCCTCTTTTGCAGATGACCACCCTACAGTATGGCATTCAGAGTTTATAGTTGTATCCGGACCCTACTTTGATGTCCAGTCGTTTGCCTTTCAGAATTTGTGGAAATAATACACAGTAAATGCAGTATGAATATAAGCATAGATAAATATTAATACATACATGTATGTGTCTGTGATTCCTGCAGACAGCACGATAAGCTGCAGTACAAAACTCCCCTTCATCTGTGAGAAATACAATGCATCGCTATTGGAGAAGCACGACCCTGGTTATAAACCAACTCGCAGGACGTGTCGCGAAAATTGGCTTGTTTTTATGGATAAGGTAATATTTATTAGGAAGTACCTTGTAAGAATCTCCAAAACTTGACGAGTATTTGCAAAACGGTAGTTTTCTTGTGAACCACCCGGAGATCTTTTGATGAAGGGTGGTATAGAAATCTAATAAATAAAAAGTAAATAAATAAAGAATAAATCGCCTGCAATTAAAATATTTTTGTAAGGTGTTTTCCCCCTTTGATTTTGTTCTGCTCTGTAAATTTCCTCTTAATTATAAAAGCTAATGTGAAATCCAGGTACTTTAGACAGAGTGTTTATAATAAAATCTTCTTACAGTGTTACCGCATGGTACCCCCTAAGGATTTAAAGTTTCAGGAGGCAGATGAACATTGTCACAGTTTGGGAGGTTCTCTTCCATCAATCACAAGCCAAGCTGAACAAGGTAAAGTGATAACCTTTGATACTTCTTATAAAGTGTAGTTCTCTTCTATAAAACACTGTGCATTGATAATTTTTTAGTTTCTGGGGATATGGTAGGTACCAGTTTTCTTACAGATTTGCTAAAAAACTGTTGTGGGAATGCAGGTGAATATTTTCCACTCCTTGAATCTGCCACCTATCTGCATGATATATTAGAGAGGTGGGCAGGAATCCATTCAGCTCGCATTTTAATGTGATCGTGCCTAATTCACACTTCCTAAAACCAAAACGCAGATACGCTTAGCACTTAGCTGAAGGTTACAATTTATTTCTCAAACTAAACTAAATGCATCTACTAGGGGAAATTACACACAACTTTTTTGTAACATGCAAAAATAGGTTGCGATAGGGAGAACTGCTTGTAAAAATCTGTATATTGGGAGAAGTGCATATTAAAATGCTGGGGGGGGTTGTGTGTGAATGCATTTTTTTAATTTTATTTTTTAAAGCAAACTAGCTAATGCAGAAATGTGGCAAGTTGAACAGAATACTAGAAAATGAAAAACTGAGGGAAGTTAAAATTGACAGATTTGTCCGTCCTTTGTGTGTGTGAGAGAGGGGGGAGATTCTGGACAGTGTGGATTTAGCTGTGTATCTACTCAGCTATGTTACTCACTGTATGTTCTTGAGCCAATCACGTTCACTCAGCATCCATTTTTCATAAAATTGGCAAAGGAAGACCACCACCCTTGGGAATTATGTATCAGTGGCATGATACGGCAGCTCTCCATGACTTAGAAGCATGGCAAAGAGAAGAGGTGAATGTTATCTGAGGAAGAAGAAATTGAGAGTGATCTAGTCTGCCCTTACCTATTACTACAAATTTGCAAAATCAGGCCCCAAAACGTTGGATATGTTCTTTGGATGCAACTTCTTAGCTTCAGAAGGAACTTGAGTCTCATATAAATGCAAATGAAGTACAGTGGTGCCCCGCAAGACGAACGCCCCGCAAGACGAAAAACCCGCTAGACGAAAGGGTTTTCCGTTTTGGAGGCGCTTCGCAAAACGAATTCCCCTATGGGGTTGCTTCACAAGACGAAAAAATCTTGTGTCCCCCGGCGGTTTTTTTTTTTTTTTTTGCCCTTTTCCTAAGCCGCTAAGCCGCTTATCAGCTGTTCCGCTGATAAGCCGCTTAACAGCTGATCGCTGGAAGCCGCTTGACAGCTCTAGCACTAATCCACTAAGCTGTCAATGAGCTTGCTTCGCAAGACGAAAAAACCGCTAGACGAAGAGAATCGCGGAACGAATTCTTTTCGTCTAGCGAGGCACCACTGTATTGCCCAAAATGATCTTAAGGGATGGAAGTGGAGGAGGAAAGCCATCAAAGCAAACTGAAGATTGCTTCCATTTATAGCTGCCAAATTGCCGATATTGCGCCAATTAGCCTTTGGGGTGTATTGTCTAAATAAGATTATTTACAGTCCACAAAATGCTGTAAATTTAACAGAAGTAGAAGTTGCATTACCTTATGCAGTCAAGTTTGGGATATTTACCCTGTCTACCCAAATACTTATTTTTTTGCCAACAGATTTTATAACGTCCTTGCTTCCTGGTATGCCCCCAAATATTTGGATTGGTTTGCACTTTGAGATCCGTAGACGTGAAAACAGGTGGACAGATGGCAGTGAGTTGGTATATTCCAACTTCCATCCATTGCTGCATGGAAGACTAAGGAAAATTGAGCATGATGTGAGTCATTGGAGGGTTTTTCCTCTGTTGTAGGCTTTTCATTATAAGTGAATTAAGCACTGCTAAAATGGGGAATACAACTGTTTCATACTACTGTAGGCACTCTGCCACTGTCAGTCAGCTCTAGCAAAGGAACAGTCGGGATCTCATGGTAAGCTCCCAGTTGTTCTTTTGTAACCATGTTGTTTCCTTCCCCACACCTGACCTCACATCCAACCAGGCGGGTCAACTTGGGACCCTGTTGGGCCAAATTTGGCCCATGGATCAGAGGTTCCCCGCCCCTGTTTAATGAAATACAGTGGTACCTCGGGTTAAGAACTTAATTCGTTCCGGAGATCCGTTCTTAACCTGAGGTACCACTTGAGCTAATGGGGCCTCCTGCTGCTTCTGCTGCCCCGCCACCCCGCGATTTCCGTTCTCATCCTGACGTAAAGTTCTCAATCCAAGGTACTACTTCCGGGTTAGCAGAATCTGTAACCTGAAGTGTCTGTAACCCGAGGTGCCACTGTATGCTAATCTACTATTACTCGGGCTTCTTGGTTTGTTTGCTTTTCAGTTTTTTGATGATGAGGTGAATAACCAGTGTGGTGTTTTGCTCAACAATCCAAAATCACCATATGCTGGAACTTGGAATTTCACTTCCTGTGCCAGTATTCAAACTCTGGCCATATGTCAGATGAAGACAGGTAAGTCTGAGAATAGTAAATTTGCATATGAGACAAAATATTATTAAAACTTCATGCACAGTAGTTTCATTATTAAATGATGCATGGAATGTGTCACAGGAGGTTTCATTTTAGGAGAGGTCGTTTTACTTTCTCTCACACACAGTAAGGAATACTACTTAAAATGGTGCCTGTGTCAGCTGCAGTTTTTATAATATTCGCTTTTTTAAATAAAACAAAATATTGATCAATCAAGGGCAATCTTTTAGTTGATCAATGTGTTTTTTGATTGTTTGACCTCTAAGTGATTGCTCAACTCATTGTTGCAGTTCTAATCTTACCACCTCACTGAAAATATTATGAACAACATGGGTTTAAAAAAAAGGTAAAGTACCCCTGACAGTTAAGTCCAGTCGCAGACGACTCTGGGGTTGCAGCACTCATCTCGCTTTGCAGGCCGAGGGAGCCGGCGTTTGTCCGCAGACAATTTTTCTGGGTCATGGGGCCAGCATGACTAAGCTACTTCTGGTGAAACCAGAGTAGCACACAGAAACACCATTTATCTTCTCGCCGGAGCGGTACCTATTTATCTATTGCACTTTTTGGCGTGCTTTTGAACTGCGAGGTTGGCAGAAGCTGGGACTGAGCAACGGGAGTTCACCCCATGCGGGGATTTGAACTGCCGACCTTTTGATGGGCAAGCCCAAGGCTCAGTGGTTTAGACCATGGGTATAATACCTTTTAACAGTTTAAAACAAAATCTGCCCAAGATCTAGGTGATGTGTTTTTTCTTCTTCTAAAAATCAGACAGTTAGACGAATGATACCATTTCTCTTGCTCAACTATTTTGTTCTTTCATTAGATGAGGCAGAAAACCAGACACAGCAAGTGCTTAATGTCACCGTGAACTATCTAAATGTCACATACACCATAATTCTGAAGAACTTGACATGGCATGATGCACAACAGGAGTGCCTGCAGAATAATATGCAGCTGGTTAGCATCACAGGACAATACCATCAGGCTTTTCTTGCTATGCAGGCAGCCCGTTATAATTCCCCACTGTGGATTGGACTCTCCAGCGAAGATGTAAGGCTTGTTTCCTAACCAATTCAAAATATGTCACTCGAATAAGAGGATTTGGGGAAAACCTACTGAGCTATATTAAACGATGGGGTAAAATGACAGACCTTTGCTGCCGCTTTTGTCTGTGGCAGCAACATGTCTTGTGAATATATGTTTAAAAAGCCTAATATACAAATAAATAGCTGTGTTATGCAGAATGAGCACAGCACATTAATTAGAAAGTAAAGTCCCTTCAGTCCCACTGAAATCATTGTTGTGGGGGGAGGGTTGGCAAAGCACGCCCAACTTTCTTGAGAATCACTAGAGTTAACCTGCAAAAGTAACAACACACACAAATTACAAGCGGATATATCTCCCTGGGTGGGTCAACAAATATACTCAGATTCTGGTATTGCTTTGTTCTGCTTTAAGCAGACCTTAAACAAAACTGGTACATGAAATGCATTTAGGATTTGAACTTGGAGTTCTTGTATTGAAGATTAGCAGTACCCATTGAATCATATTGAACACGAGAAGCTATGTTATATTGAGTCAGACCATTGGCCCATCTGACACTGTACTGTTCCCACTGCCAGGCAGTGGCACTCCAGGGCTTTAGGCAGGGGTCTCTCCCACCCTTACGTGAAGATACTGGGGATTGGACCTTAGACCTTCTGAATGCCAAGCAGATGTTTTACCATCAAGGAATTGCTCTTACTTGTCTTTGATCTTCATAACGCGAGCCTTTTTTCTTTATGTTTATGCCACCAGGATGGAATTCATTATCACTGGGCTGACAGAACTCACATTAGCTTTAGTCAGTGGTCCAAAGAAGACGAAGATTTACTTGATGAATGCGTATATTTGGACAGAGATGGACTTTGGAAAACATCTGACTGCTATACGCAAAAGCCAGGAGCAATTTGCTACCTTCCAGCAAGTAGGTTTGAATGAATAAATCTTTTATTTGCGTCAGAAATGAAACAACAATACTATATACAAAGAATAGAAATAAAAAGTCAACTATATAAAATACATTTTAGGGTTTTGAATCAATAGTCAAGTAGTGGATCTTATTTTGATTGCCCCAGCTAAAAACCCTGCAACCTTTGCTGTCACCTGCTTTTACAGTTACTACGTAAAATATATGCTACTGCTTTGAGAATGCTTTTAGATACATTGAAATAAACCAATGAAAACATTTTATTCTATTTTTAAATAACCATTTTTTTTAATAACCATTAAAATCCAGCAGTACATCTAAATGGTGTTTGTTATATCCATTGTCTCTAGACATACACTTACACGTTCAACATGCAAAATATTACTTAACGTAACTCCTCCACTGACAATATTGAGTGGCTGGTATCAGAAGATCTTGATTTTTGTCATTAACATAGTTAAAGAAAGGGGCCCGTGTGTCTTGGAAAGTGTCTCTATTCATTATGCCTTTACTTGCCCTTGTGTGTCTGGTGAGACGCTCAAACATTGCTACATCCCAGATATTATTTTCCCATATGTTATGGGGTATTTCAGTCTGGTTCTTCCATTGCTGAGCCATCACTAATTGTGCTGCGGTCAGTAAGAAGCCTACTAGTTCTCTGTGGCACAGGGTGGAGTCTATAAGTCTATGTCCAAAGAAGGCAGGATTTGGAGAAAGGGATTGGCCTGTAATTGAGGGTATAATGGAGAACACTCTACTCCAAAAGTTTTTAACGTTGGGACATTCCCACCAAACATGAACCAGGTTTTTCACAGCCCTTGCCAGCCTGACTGGCATCCAGTGCCATCGGAAGATGGTCTTGAACGAGGCCTCCTGTAAGCAAGCAGAAATTTTTTTGAGCAGAGGGTGGCCCAGATACCCTCCCATTTGTGATCTTCAGTTGGGTGGCCCAAATCTGATTCCCATACATTCTGAAGGCCTATAGCAACCCCTGCCTCATGATCTAATAGATTGCTGTATATTTGGGAAGCAGCATCCTTCAAGTCATAGGCCTGGCCTGCCACATAATGATTCAAACAAGGTAAGTGTATGTAGGCTGTCTCCCCTGCGCACCAAATGGAAGTGCAAAAGAATGAGCCTGAGCTACCTGAAACCATGTAGTATGAGTGCCTTTTAATTAACCTTGCAGGTCCTCTTTGGAAATTGCTTTTCCTCTGGGAAGCAGGTGACGGGTTGTGTAAATGCCTACGTTCCCCCAATCCTTGAACTGTTGCTATTTATATTTGCGTCTGAAAGCTGTCGTGACCCAAGAACAGGACCAGTGGTGAATGGTCAGGGGCCAGAGTTTTGCTCCATGTTCTCCACACCATCAGAACTGATCTAGTAAATGGATTGTCTATGTTTTCCTCCTTCAAGTTGCTTTCTAGGCCAACTAATTTTGATTTGAGTAAATATGAAGTGCCTTTAAAAAATGTACCTTCTTTTTCTTTCTTTTTTAGCTGAAACTGAAAAACCTGAGGTATTTGACTTTATTAAATGTCCACACAAGATTAAGAATACACCATGGATGCCATTTCGAAACAGTTGTTATTCATTCATGATAGCAAAAGACAGATGGAAAGGATTGAAGTCAGATGAGGCCCACCATTTATGCAGGATGATGAGTAAGAAGTTTCTGTTTAAAGTTTGTTTTGTATTTCTGTGTTCATAACTTTTGAATATATTTTTTTCAGATCTGAGAGGACTCTGCTTGTTTCCTCCATAAGAGTACATGATTAGCAATTTCCACTAAAGCAGCCTCTTCTCCCCTCACCCCCTTAGAACTGCAGTCTTGGGAATGCTGCTGTTGCTTCCATGTTACCACTGTTTCTTCACATAGTTGTACTTTATTAGTCAAAGGAAATAAGCAGGGATCATATCTGTGAACAGGCACAGAATTATCTACATAGCTGTGCAGATTTTACAATACTGTACAGTCCTGTATGTTTGCTCAGAAAGGAGCCTCATAGAGTTGATTGGGCTTACTCCAGGGTAAGGATTGTATTTCACTGGAGACTTGTATTATATATGTGGTTCTCTCTGGCCTTGCTTGCACTCTGCTCACCCAGACTTAGAAAAACATTGCAATAAAAGCATCTGTTGGCTATCTAAATTTACAATGTGTTAATGTGAACTATGTTGGACCTCTTTCGTATCTAGATTAAGAGAAATGATGCCTTTTAAAAGAAGCTTCTCTTGACCTGCTAGAAGGGCATCCAGGAAAAAAAGATTCCAGTGTGAAGGCTTCTTACAAAAAAAGCATTTAAAAAGTGAATGCAGTTTTGTATAGTTTTTTAAAAATGCATTTTGAGTTCTGCTGGACGATGAATATTCCCTGCTGTTGCCATTAGCAATTGGTATTGAAAGCTATACCACCTTCTGAGCTTAGATGTTCTGTTTACCTACTGTAGATAAGTGTCTCTCAGCTGCTACTGCCATCTTACATTAATTTGTCTAATGCTGTTTTAAAGCCATATAATCAAGCAGCCATTATACTGCATCTTATGGCCGTCAATGCCATACGTTAATTGTGTGAAGATTTGCTTTCTCTTAGTTTTTCCTGAATCTACTACCAGATTAGTTTCATTGGATGACCCTGAAAGTATGGGAGTGGAATTAAAATTATCTCCACTGCACATCATGTATAATTTTATAAACCTCTGTCATATTTCCCCTCACTCATCTTTCCCCTCCTTTACTGAAAAGCTCCAAATGCTTTACCTTCACTGTATACGGAAAGTGTTCTGCTCTGTGTGTGGGGTGTGTGTGTGTGTGTAATGTGTCAACCAGATCACTAGACAACCTCTCATTTATAGGAAAGAGTATTACAGTCCATTTCCTAATGATGCCCAATATGGAGTTCCCATTTCACACTCTGCAGAGCCTTCATGAGAGATAGCCATTGTGGTGCCCTCCAGATGTTGGACTACAATTCCTATTAGACCCAACCATCCATGGCCAATAGATGGGGATGATGGGAGCTGTGGTCCAACCAGGAGCAGTTCATCAGTGGGGTGGAGCCATAGCAACAACCTCCTGCAAACAGGGTCAATGCCGCTTACCATGAAAAGTGAGACATTGACTACTTTCTGGGTGTAATGAAGAGAGCACTGGGTTGGTTCTGCTGTGCATCCACACAACCCTGCTTCACCACCACTTCACCCTTCCCAGGAAGCAGTGACAACCCTACTGCAGAGAGGCTATTGCTGCTGCTCTACTATAGCCACCAGGCTTGTCTCCCTTGAGCCCAACAGCACCTAGTAGGCCAAAGGTTCCTCACCCCTCTCTATGCTTTTCCATAATTTATGTACCATGACCTCTGTACATCCAGACCTAAGAAAGAGCAGCTGACTTCTGTCACTAATCATTCAAGATTATTATTTTTTTGGTTTAAAAACTTAGGTAAACGGCTAAACCTTGGTAGCCCCTTCCTTCAATTCATTTCATAAACTGTCTATAAAATCCTGCCAGATCCATTAAGTGATTTGACTTTTAAAAATTGCTTCAACAGATACGAATGCCTCCCTCTTGACTATCAGGGATGAAGATGAAAATAGTTTTGTTGTTGAGCAGCTCCATTCTTTCAGTGGCCTTGCTCGCTGGCTGTGGTTGGGTCTGATTTATGATGCTGATGGTATGTTCTAAGTTCTGTAAAGCTCTCTTGCTAGGATGAATGCCTTTCTTAAACATACAAAGAGACCAAAGCTTATAACATTGTCTACAGCCATTGATGAGGATTTAAAAAACAAAACAAAAAAATATATTTGATTAGAGTTCAAATTGTCAAATGCAGGTTGATGAGTGAGAATCTTTAAGCTTAATCAAGAGCACTTTGGATAATTTGTTCCTTATTCAAGCTTATTTTTATTGTAGAATTTAATGACAACCTAAAGAAGATGCATGCTGGATGCAGATTTGGGGGTTCAGAAGTCACTAATCATGCCTGTCATTTTTAATCTGATAAGAAATACTAAATGCCTAATGTTCCTGGTGCGTCTGCTTTTGAGCGTTATTTGCTCAAATATGGCAATAAGGGTTGCCATAGGTCCTCTTTTTCCAGGACAGGTCCTCTTTTTCAGGGGTAACATTTTCTGTATGGGGGTGCATGGGCTACTTTTTATGTTGTATATGCAGTAGTAGACAACCAAGTGCAAAACATATACATACTGTGTGAGTTTTGCATGGTGCAGGAAAGGACCAGATCCTTGTTTTTGTATATTTTGAAAGGACATTGTAGAATGTGCCCGCTCCCACACCCCAAGCGCCAGCCAGGGTGTCCTCTTTCGCCCTTCAAAATATGGCAACCCTACAGGTAGTTTCCTTCCTTGGGCCCTTCATTGCACAACTTCAGCCCACTCATTTCACTTGCAACTCTGGTTCCGCAGAAGGGAGTTTCTGTGCTGCTTTCATGTAAACAAAAAATGTTTCTAACGAATTAATGCAGTGGGAATACTGCAGCTGTTGGGGTAAAGTGATATTCACCTGTTTTATAGATTTTATTTTACCATGTTTCACAGTATCTTCAAAGACTCCCCTGATAAGAAGGAATAATTTAGATGGAACAAACATTGGGCTCATCTAGACTTCCACTTGTCCCCCACTGCTTTCCTCCAGGAAAATCTGATCTTAGCGCTGAATCGGAGCAAACATCAACTGGATTTTCCATGGATTGACATTTGCTTTGATTCAACACTAAACAGCAGATTTTCTGAGGAATTACCTTTATGAAAAAATACATTTTTTTCACCTGAAGGTAGATTTTAAATTACTGATTTATTTTATTTTTCCCTCTTGGCATAGTTAACGGTTATAATAAAACTAGTACAATGCTAACATAAAACAAGTAAGAGTTAACATGGAATAGTAACAGAAACTAGATACCTCAGGTTAGGCATAGTGATAAAAGTGTAGACTTGTGTATTTCACCATCTGCAGAGAGAAAATCTGGATGTTAGCATTAATACTGTTGCCCAATTCCAGTGAGAACATTTTTCTTTAATAAAAAAAAGTTTTCCATACTGGATATCTCTGCCAGCAAAGGTGTTATAGGAAGATGAACTACTATATCCCAACAATTGGTGCATTCACAGTGCGCCATTTAAAGGGATAGCTCCCCATGTTTGTTATGAATGCTTATGTGAGTATTTAGATGCATTGGGGGGTGTATTAATATAGTTTTTCTGGATTTAATTTTGATTATAAGAAACAATTCTAAAGTGGGAAAACATTTTTTTAAAAAATTGTTGATACCGTCAACAAACCAGGCCACATCCAAATAGCATATGCAAAAGGTACCTCCTTTTATTTCTAAGCCAAGTGTTGGTTATTACTGACCTTCCAGTAATGTTAATGTTAGCCATTGTGGGATAATTTCAGCACACTCCTCTCTTCTAAATAAAATCTGTAGCACTCATTATGGAAACTTCTTTTGTTTGTTTTCTGCAGATGGTAATCTGAAGTGGGATGACAACACATACCTCTCATACAATAACTGGAGACTAGGGAGACCTTATGTAAAGAATAATAATTTTGTTGCTGGTATTGGTCTCGATGGTGTCTGGGATATGTACAATTACAGTGGCAACTGGTTACCTCAGCAATTTAGCCTACACAGCATCCTTGTCTGTAAAATAGAAATGGGTAAGCAATGTCTGCAATTTGGATTGAATTTCCAAAGGCCTATGGTGGTATTATTATTATTTTTTTTACATATGCCTAAAACTAAAAAAACTAAACTTCTGTCCTTGTTGTAATATTGAAATAGGACCCAAAGAATACAAACCACCGCTGCCTGAGAAACTACCCCATGGAAATAACACGTACTGGATCCTTCAAAAACAGCTCAGTTGGTATGATGCATGGAGAGAATGCAAACGAAATGGCAGTGATTTAGCCAGCGTACACAGCGAATCGCAGCAAGTGTTTCTGGAAAATATTGTAAAAAGAGATGGATATCCACTTTGGATTGGTTTATCCAATCATAATGTGAGTTTGAACTGTTTCATGTGCTTTTGCAACCATATCCCCATGCTATTATCTTTAAAGGTTTTGAGCCAGCTTTTCGTTTCTGTTAGCAATATTTTAACTTGTCTCATACATTAAACACATTGTAGGACATGGGTGGTGCTGTGCTCCAATAATTAGCCGTGATGCCTGTTTATCCCTGTTTGTAAAACAAAAAGTGACATCTGAACTTGTTCAACTGGAATCGAATTTCTCTCTTTCTAGGAAAGTGATTCTGATTTTGAGTGGTCTGATGGAAGCACATTTGACTACAAGCCCTGGGAATATGAGCATTCACATTCTCCTGGAAATTGTTTCTTACTGGACACTAAAGGATTTTGGAATCGCTTGGATTGCTCGCATGGTGCTGATGGTGCTATTTGCTACTACCCTTCAAACAGTAAGTCTGCATTCATGTCTCCAGTGTGGTGCTAAGACCAAAGAGAATGATGAGGGCAGATCCCACCCCACCCTGGCCCTATACTTAAAAGCATTTCCTTAAAAGCAAGTCCTACTGGTTTTGAGACCTTCTAAGTAACTTGCCGAGGATTGTTGGCCACCAAAACCTTAAGATTATAAGAATAGCCGTGCTGAATCAGGCCTGTGGCTCGTCTGGTCCAGCATCCCATGCTCACAGTGTCCAACCAGATACCTATGGGAAACATCGAAGCAGGATCTGAGTGCAACAGCATTCTCCCAGAAACTGGCATTCAGAGGTAGACTCTGGAATTCCATCTCAGGCATCAGAGGGAAAGGTCTGTATTCCCTGGGATGCCCTCCAATGGATCATAGTCCTGTACCTTTACAGTAAATTAAATTGCTCCAATACAGCAGCAGATATATATGTGTGTGTGTGTGTGCCAACAATCAGTTTGTGTTTATGTGGCAATGGCTTATCAAGGCTCCATTGAACCACCTGAATGGAGTGCCTTAAGATGTTTGGATGATGATGATTTATATTTTCACAGAAGTACAGTCAAAGCAAGCAGAAAATCCCACATACTGCCCAAAAACTACTGGTAGTGCTTCACAGTGGATACAGTATAAACAGCATTGCTATGCATTTGATTTGGCATTTTACAATTTCTCTATATACAATTGGAAAGAAGCTAAAGAAGTCTGCAAGAAGCTTGGTATGTCCAAATTATGCATCATGTTACATCTTAAAAAAGAGACAATAATATAATTAAGAATATTTTGGATAGAGAGCTGATTTTTTTTGTTACTACTTTAAATGTTGCCATAAATTATTTCCATAAATGTTAATAAAGAGAACTTTCAAGAAGTTATTTGCACATTTGACCACTAACATTATCCACTTAGATCCTTCTGCAACACTTTTGACTATAGAAAATGAGGAAGAAAATAAGTTTGTGAGTGCACACTTACGAGAACATTATTTTGTCACTGGAAGAGTATGGCTTGGAATGCAAGAAAATGGTAAGCAGTGAATAACTATGAAGCACTTGTGACTTATAACTGTTAAGGCTGGAATCCTAACCGTGCCTGTTCAGAAGTAAGCTCCATTGAATTCAGTGGGACTTGCTCCTAGGGAGTGGGATTAGGATTGCAACCTAATACAGTGGTACCTCAGGTTAAATACTTAATTTGTTCTGGAGGTCCGTTCTTGACCTGAAACTGTTCTTAACCTGAGGTACCATCTTAGCTAATGGGGCCTCCCGCTGCCACCATGCCACCGCCGCACGATTTCTGTTCTCATCCTGAAGCAAAGTTTTTAACCCGAGGTACTATTTCTGGGTTAGCGGAGTCTGTAAACTGAAGCATCTGTAACCTGAAGTGCCTGTAACTCGAGGTACCACTGTACTGTGCAAGGCATAATAAGCAAGGCAGGTGAAGTCAGGCATCTCTCTTCAAGGAGAGTTAGCTGCATTCCATATTTCCATTGATTTTAGCGAAACTGAAGTTTTATTTGGATTATGCTCCTGAAATTTACTGTGCACTGCAAGTACATTATTATAATTTTAATGAATAGAAATCAAATAAAGAACATGCATTGCAACTTGGCATATTTTCCATGCTGTAAATAAAAGCACAGAGAAAGAGAATTAGCCAGACTAGAGGGCATTAGCCAAGGATGTATGTACCTGGTTATTTCAAATCATTTCATCTATGTCTAGCTCTGCAACTCGCAGCCATATGCAGGCATAGAGAGATTGTTCGTTTTACCGGTTTTTCTACTGGCCTAATGGTTTTCTATCTATTCCTCTATACCTACCATAGACCTTCTTTCCTAGGCTTCCCTGCTTCTCAGTTCTCTGAATCCTTCTGCCAGCACTAAAGCTTTTAGAAGCTGAATAGACTCTTGACTATTGGTGCTTTGTAGACTTTTCTGGTTCTGAACAGTATATAATTAAATTGCTGCTTGTACACACTGTAATAATTGCAGCACATTTTTGCTGTTAAGGAATAACTTTTTGTGGGTGGTTTTTCCCCTAATATACAGCTGAATCGATGAAGTGGCTTGATGGCTCAGAAATTAAATATGTCAACTGGGAAAAGGGAAAAGAAAAAGCCAATGGTAAATGTAGCGTTGTGTTTTCAACAAATGGTACATGGTCCAAAACTGACTGCAGAAATCTCCAAAGCAGAGTTGTTTGCAAAGCTCCTCAAGGTATGTATGATTTTGATTTTAAAATAATGTAGCTTTTTAAACTGGCCTGTGATTGTGTCAGCAGGCGGGTCCAGTCTCTCATCAGGAGCAACTGTATGTGATGTTTTGATATCGGTAAGATGCAGATGATGATCATCATCATGACACTAATAATACTATAGGTAATACCACACATAATAAATACAGAGATCTATGGAGGAGGAGAAAACCCATCTCCCTACAAAAACCTTCCTTTCCTGTGAATGTTGTAGGGGCTCCCTGTGCTTCTGCAAACATGGACAGAGGTAATAGAGAATGCCCATATTTCCTCAATGCAAAGAGCACGTCAAATCAATAAAGGGCTTTTCTTGCTGAAAATGAGAGGAGCAAGGGCAGGGAAATGCTTTGCATTCTAGCTGGCATGAAGTAGCCTCACACAACTTTTGTATAATATATATGATTTTCAGCCAAGTTGCTTCTGGATTAATAGTTACGGATGGATGACGTTGGGGTGTTTTTTTTCCTTACAGTCTCTAATCATGTAGGAGGGGCAATAGCTGTCGCTATTCTAATTATTGTCGCACTTGTTGCTGGATTGATATGCTTCCTTTATAAGAAGAAACGACTGAATTGGGGCGGATTCTCTTCGGTACGCTACGAACGGGGGTTGTACGAAGATGAAACGGACACTATGTTTTCCAGAGATGGTGACTGAGGAACAGTTCGTGCTGGATTGGGCTGTTTAGGCATAATTTTATAGGTTTTGGTTTGGCAAACCTATACCAAATGTATTCAGTAGCAGGTAAATGCTGACCTCTGGGTTCAGTATCTATTTTTTGTTCAGGGTGTGACAGCAACCTTTCCCCCCACATTTGAAAGGAGGAGGGAAAGTCAGCTGTGTTTCACCAACTGATTTAAACTCCAATCAGACTTTGCACTTTCCATGGTCTTTAAGATTTGCACATGCATTGAGATACGACCCTGAAACTGATTTTTGGACATGCTTTGATTTTTGGACATGCTCTGCTATATGAAGTATGATTGATGCCTAGGGAATCTTTTGGAATCGACTCACTGGACGCAAAATAACATAATGTAATAACTTGTATCAACCATACTCTTTTACAGTGGTACCTCAGGTTACATACGCTTCAGGTTACAGACTCCGCTAACCCAGAAATAGTGCTTCAGGTTAAGAACTTTGCTTCAGGATGAGAACAGAAATCATGCTCAGGTGGTGCGGCGGCAGCAGGAGGCCCCATTAGCTAAAGTGGTGCTTCAGGTTAAGAACAGTTTCAGGTTAAGAACAGACCTCCAGAGCGAATTAAGTACTTTAACCCGAGGTACCACTGTACTTAAAACCTATTGGGGTACAGAAGGGTTGTTTTAAAGAAAGAAAGAAACTTGAAATGTTTTTAATACAAACTTGAAATGTTGACCTTTTTCAATAAAAGTTCCAAAGATCCCTCCTATCTTTGGTTCAGTTCTTTAGTTAGCTTTTTAGTTACAACAGTTAAAAGAATAACAACAATTTGTCAGCCTGCATTTTGAAAACATTTTTAACTTTAATAAGCCATACCGTCCCCACACATACAAATGTAAGAGGCCAAATGGAAACCAAGGGCTAAATGAAAGATTCAGACCCCTAGTGTGTATAAAGAGTGGAACCTGGAGAAAGATTGTGGTTCCTGTTGATAATGTTTGACATTTGTCATTATTACCTCTGTCATATTTTGCTACTTCTAAAGGGGTACTCATTTTGTTCTGTACTAATACAGAAAACACATTGAGCTGTATGTATTGTTAGCCCTACTTAGGTCCATTCATTTCTGTGGGTGTCCTCTAAGTTGGTCTTCGTTGAATGCAACCCATTGATTAGCATCTAAAAGACATGCAGACGTGAGGGGTCAAAACACTACCATGGTTAAATGGGGTCGTCCACATTTTCTTCTTCTGACTATAGCTCCTAATGTATAGCTCCTACTTCTAGGTGGTGTTTCCTCCCCTCATGTCACCAAAGACTCTTTTTCTTGGTTCTATGTTATGACATGGTAGGAACACCTGGCTTCATGTGATAAGCTTCTGCACATAACCGGCTCACCATGTGGTGACAGTTGTCACATAGAGCAAATCAAAGTGGCCTCAACACAGCAGCCAACCCTAACTGAGTTTTAGAAGAAGAGGGGTAATTATAAGACACATATCATTTAATATGTAGCATAATATTTGTCTCTTAGCCAAAATAAAGGAACAGCTTCTATTAGTTTATTAGTTTTTATTAAATGAAATCCATTCATTTAATAAAAATGTACCATGGAAATATTTAACTAATTGTTCAGATAATACTACTGACTTAAGGAATGCTGTCAAAGATAATACTAAAAAATAATTAGCTTACTACTCGTTTTATTTTTATGCTAGGGGGGGGTTTGCCAAAAAAGCCCCCCAAGAATCCCACATAGGTAGAGGATTCCCATTTAATAAACGAGACAAAAGCACTCCATATGCAAATAGAAAAGAGGTGCCTTAACAGATACATGAAGAAAATCTTCATGTACGAGAGCAGGAAATCATTGGACGCCTAGGGCTCTGGACTGTTTTTCCTTGGCCCAACGTCCATTGTTCTGCATACTATGCATAGAGATAGGAGCATGTAGCTACTCAATCTTGTTCTAATTAGCAAAATGAAAGCCAGCCTATTAGCTTTCCTTTGGAAGCGTGTGTGCATGCATGTGAGTCCCTTTTTTCAAGATTGTGTAACATCACCTATGGGGGGGGGTGTACACATAGACATATAGACATACACACACACACACACGTAGGCCTTTGTCCAACTTCACAGTTAGCTCTTGTGAACTGCTACTAGTCTCTTCCTGCTATAGATCTCTTCAGCTGGGGTATTTCTGCAGGATCATTTAAACTGTGCTATTCATGCATTTCTGCCCACAAGCATCTTTTCAGTGACAGCAGTATAATAATCTTATCAGTACATAATAAGGGAGGGTGATAGTGTGATGTATAAGGAGGTGGCTCTGCACACCTTCTAAAAAAAAAACATTAAGCATTTTGGAGAGGAGATATTTAACTGGACACACACTGTCTCAAACAATCTCCAACAAGTGCCCTCAGCAATATAGCAATCCCAATAGCAATGAATGTGCTAGCTTGGGTAGTCTGTGATCTCCAAGATACAAAATGCTCCCCTTTTAATATCTGGAAATTGTGATAACACAACGGCTGCTGTTGTACAACGAACGGGCAAAAAATTGGACATTTGTTGCACACAAACTGTTTGTGCAGAAAGGTCTTTAATATAGTGCCTATAATAACCTATGAGGGACTGGGGAATGATAGTGGTGCATGTGTACGTGCATGTACACACACACAGGAGAAAAAATGCACTTTGTTTTTTTGTGTTTTTTTGGAAGCATGATTTAGAATATTTAGATAAATAAAATGCCCACAACCAAGTCCTAAATTAGTAATGGTGAAGAAGCTTGTTCACCATTTAATAAAATTTGCATCACAACCTATTTCTAATGTACGCCCTGACACACAGGTACTTGTGCCAAACAGATGACTGGTGTAGTTATCTTTGACAGCGCCAGTCACCTGCTAGGTGGCAGAGAAAAGAACTGGGGGCTACATTCAACATACACACCACACACCAGGGAACTGAAACTGGGAAGACAAATGGATGACCGTATGTTAAAAGATTTTATATTGCAAAGATTGAGACGTATGTATCTCCCAGCGCAGGGCATACTCCATTAAGTACTCTTTTGCATGTGCAGTAGTAACCAGGGTTTGGGGCAATTTCCACTAAATAAGTGTGCTCAGCATTACTGAATTTATGACTATTTGCACTTGTGGGCTTCGTTATTGATGTGAATCTAAAAATGGAAAGTTTATTTTAAATATATTATCAGGGCTATTCAGTGATGCAAGATGTAGATAAATATGCACAAAAGATTCCAGTGTTTCTACAAAGTGTTTATTTGTATAATATTCTGATAGAAATTTTTTTAATTATGTTTTTAATTGTGTGTGCCGGGTTTTTTTCTGGAATATCTATTCTGCGATATTGTGGGAAATGTCATGATGTGAATGAATGCAAATGCCTTAATATATCTGTATTGAGAGTTCGCAACAAAACCTACCTGTGGGTCTGTGGGTCATGGCCTTAGAAATACTTGTAGTAGATTTAGTAGAAAGCTTCAATGGTGATTAGATTTGTACTTGTGAGATAATTTAAGCTGATTTCAGTGCTTTTCACCTGATTAAAAATGTTTTTGTACTCTTCAGTATTTAAAAAAACACCCACAAACATCAAAGTTAATAAAGATTTAAAAAGTAATCTTGTTCTGAGGTGTCTTCTGTCCCTTTTTTTTTTTTTCAAGAAGGGAAAATGGCATTAGCAGGTGAATACAATCAAAACAATTACTTGACTTGCAAGGAAGTTGTGTGCCTGTTTAGTCTTCCACTTCTCCCATACAGTCGTACCTTGGAAGTCGAATGGAATCCATTCGACTTCCAAAACGTTTGGAAACCAAAGTGCAGCTTCTGATTGGCTGCAGTAAGCTCCTGCAACCAATCGGAAGCCCTGTCAGACGTTCAGCTTCCAAAAGTAGTTTTCAAACCAGAAGAGTTACTTCCAGGTTGGCAGCGGTTGGCAGCCAAAATGTTCAAGGACTAAGCTGTCATCAGCGCATGCATTAGGGAGCTCAAGATAGAGAGAGAGATTCTATGTTTAACTTACTATGTTGAGGAAATTGATTCCTTTGCAGACATAGAAAACAACAGGAGGATGATACCCGGTCTGTGAATGGATGCAAGTTAGAAGTTTGTGAGTATTAAAGCTATCCTCCAGGATACTGTGGTCAGTGGTACCAATAGACATGAGAGATTAAGGACAAGCAAGATTACACTACTGCTCTCCAGGCCAATGTCATTTACCAGGGCAACCAAGGCAGTTTTAGTTGAAGCCAGACTTAAATGGGTCCAGATAATCTTGTTTCCTCTAAGCACACCTGAAGCTTGACCATTGCCATTCGTCATGAGCACCTTGCCCCAAAGGGGAATATTTGCCACAGGGCAACTGTTAAAAAAGATCACTAGTTTCATTTATATCCTGGCTTTCTTCCATCACAGAACTTAGGGGGTCTCCTGATAGCCTTCCATCTAGGCATTAAACTAGATCCAGACCTGCTTTGCTTCCTGGACTTTTTTTTTTATCTTGGACTTTCAGATTATGCCCTTGAAGGAACCACGTGTGCAATGCGCATACCACATTACAATACACTGCACTTAATCCAAATTTAGTTGCATATTCAAACTAATTGCAAAAAACACAACAGATCAGAGACATGTTGCCTCTCTGATATGCAGTTAGGCTACAATGTAACACACACTTTAAAAACTGAAAACCAATGGGAGTTCCTGATAAATGTGGGTAGGATGAGATCTGTGGATGAAGGGTGGTATACAAATTCTAACAACAACAACATAGGAGTCGGCAAGGCATTGAGTTTAAGATTTTATCTGAAAATAATAATCAATCTGAATTTTTGAACTTCCTATTCTGTTTCTCCATAGCTGGTTTTTAAAATTGCTGTGCAAAGAACTCATACCCTGAAAAGTTAACTTGCTCTTTGAGGTGCCAAGGGCAACATTGTAGAAGCTGAGGTTAAAATTTTGGAGATGTGTTGTTTCCTTTTATTGTAAACGAAACAGACCAAGTCGCTGCAAAACGGTAACTTCCATGTTGCAAAGCCTGTCAACCTAACCATCAGCATGTTTACAGTACTTGTAAATAACTGTGTTCACTGCAGCTTCTTCAAAAGGGCACAATGACACTTGATGCTGGTGGCAGCACATAAGTAGAGTGTCCACTATGCTAATTCCTGCCATCTCGAAGATACGGCTAGAAAAGTCTCCTGTCTGAAACTCTGGAGAACTGCTGCCAATCAGTGTAAATCAGTGTAAGGCAGCTTCCCATATTATTTATTCTGTCCTTTCTCTCTCATTCTCTCATACCCACACACACCATTTAATTTTTTTTTCATCCAGCTGAACTTTTTCCTTGTCCCAAACAGCAGCTGAGAAAAAAACTGACTGGAGGGAGGGAATTGAAGGGTTCTGCACCACTCACAGGGACTTTCCCACTTGAACTCATTCCATACTTTGCTTTACACGGTGTTTGGCAGGAACCCACATTTTAAGACCTGGGTGTGCTGCCATCGCATAGTTCTGCTCTAAGGTTCCTAAGGGATTGCAGCTGTTAAAAAGTACCACCATGCCAAATTTCAACAGGTGATGGTGAGGTCTTTGCAACTTTACAGAGAGTCTTGCACAAAATGAAATTTGACACTGGGTTAGATGCGGAACCAGTAAGAAAAACGTGTTGTTGAAACATTTATTAGAACTGGAACAGGGCCAATGGGAAATCCTAATCCTGTCAATATTAAGCAAGTTCCATCCATTTCAAAGGTATAGTTACTATCACTGAAATTAATGATAATGCAAAGCAGTTTACTTTGATAGTTTTTTGTATATTGTTATTGAAAAATGCATAGCATTCCCATATTGCTGGTGTACTAAGGAAACAACACTGATACCCTCTACTGGTCAGTTTGCATATAACTTAACTGAAGAAGCATTTTGTAGTTCCCACTTTCCAAACACCTACTCAAGCCAAGTCTCTACCATCCAGGGAAAATACTTTTAAGGTAATTTAAATTTTAGGTTAAAAAGAACAGATAACTAACCTAATTTGCAATTGTTATTATGTCTTGCGTAGAAAGGTGAAATGGCATTACCAATATTATCACACACAAACAGGACCTCATTATAACTAGTACTGTGACATTTAATGTTCCTATATTTTGCATCCCTGTGCAAAATTAAATTGATCAGTCAGTAGTGGATTAGTACTGATTGCAAGCATGGAAAAAAAGGAGTTATGCTGAAATAATTAGCACAGCGTACAAAAAGGAGATTTTGCATTTCTGACAAGCACCAATAGCTAAAAGATTCCTCGAGAGGAAAAGAGCCAAGCGCATCTGAATAACCTTCCAAGTACTGTAGTTTAAGTATTTCCATTCATCGCCGTTTTAACTTTACACACGGAAACTTAAGCAGGGAGGTTCTAATTGCTTCCGACCGCCTTTTCCCAGCTGGGTGGGACGCGAGGCGTTCGACAGGAGCGTCCCTTGATGACGGAAAGCTTTGCCAGTTGAATTTCTGCCTACATTTAAAGACGCAAAAGCTCTGTCGGGATCACAAGACCCCAGAGGCAACATTGGATAAATTCAGCTGTGCATTGGAGGGCTTTTCTTCGTGACCAGCCCCTTCCGCCAGCTGAGGAGGGGGAGAGAAAGAAGTCCCGCCACCCAGTTCCCCTTGCAGAAAGTTTGCTGGACCTACTGCTCTCCTCCCTCCCGCTTCCGAAGCCGGAGCACGAGCCAGGGCTCGCCCACGCCCACCGGCAGGGAGTGGGCGTCGTCGTCGTCGAGCCCCGAGTGGGCCGGGCTCGGACGGAGCTTGCTTGTCTGCGCCATGGGCGCCCCCTCCAGCGCGCGCTCCTGCCTCCTGAGCGGCCTCCTCTTGGCCGCCGCGCTGCCTTTCCAAGGAGCAGCAGCAGACGGTAAGGCAGCGAGCTCCTCCTCCCTCTCTTCTCCCCGCTAGTCCCGGCCGAGCGCGCCAAGTGAGTGCGGGGCCGGCAGCGCGGCGAGGGGGTTCCTCCTCTTCGCGGCCTCCGGGTTGCGCTTCCCCGGCTCGCTCGCACGCCCTCCTCTCCCGCCTGCAGCGCCGTCGCCCAGGGAAGCTCTCCCCGCGCGGGCTCGTGGCGAGAAACCTGGATGTCCCTCAGGCGCAGGGCTCGCAGCGCGACCTCGCTGGGAGAGGGTGGCGCAGTGGGTAAAGCGGCAAGGACTTGGTGGGGAAATCTGGCTTCAGATTCGGAACTCGCCCATAGACCTCCTTAGGTTTCCCTGAAGCACTTTTTCCATATCATTTAGCTTCGGGGGGGGGGGGAGTTATTGGGAGACCAGTATGGTCCCCCTAAGCTCATCGGGGCTACAAATAAATAAGGTAAAGAAACGCTGTTTAGTTAGAGGAATTTGAATAAATAAAATGCTTATTCCCAATTGTGCATTCAAATGCGGCTTTGCTCTCTCAAGTGAACATTTGTAGGGTTGTCGCCTGAATCTGAGGCAGTGCAACGTGACTCACTTTCACATTTGATTTTTACTTCATACTGGTAATGCATATTACACATGGCAATTTACAGAGCAATTTGCTTAGGGTTACCTTAGTTAGCCTTCCTACCATGGGCAAAGCCAAGGGAGCGTAGCAATAGAAACACCAAACTGAAGTTCTCCCCCCTCAAAAAAACAAAAGCCTGCCTCCAAAACAGAACCCTGGCCCCCCATGTCCTATTTGGGGGTATCCTTTTTTTTAAACAAAACAAAACAAAAACATTTCAAAGGAAATGTCAACAATTTTTTGTGTGATCTAAAAAAAGCTCAACAACTTTTTGGGGCCCCCTATCAAAAATCCTGCTTTCTACTAAATTAAAACCATCAAAAAAATGCAGAAAAGTTCTCCTTTTGAGCAGTCCCAGCTGGAGTCCAACATAGTAGCAACTGCTTTGCTGCAGCCCACCTGGTGTGGGTCCTGACCCATGGGATTATACCTATGGTATAATACTGAGCTAGAAGAACCAGTGGCCTGGCAGCTTACTGGCTTAAACTATAGCTTATTGTGATTGTGCAAAATTGAAAGCTCCTAGAGAGGAACTCCTCTCTGCCCCCACCACCCATGCTTTTTTGCACCTGCACCGCACTGAGCTATATCTAGGTTGGATTTAGCATGTCTTCCAAACCTGGGCTCCTAGTTCACCTCACTAACCAGGAGCTGCAGCCAGAATTTGGCTCATATTTTATTTAGGTATAAAGGGATTTCCCAATGGAGAACCATTACTTTCCTGAAGGCTTAGGAACTAGGGTTTCTCATTTAAAAAACAACATATAAAGTATGTATAGCACATAAAATGTCAAGTTATAATGCAAGAAATTAAGTTGTTGGATCAAAATCTCACATACACTACACAATTTCTGCCCTTGGCAGCATGATTTCTTGGCAGCATGGACCCTGAAGGATGTACCGTATTTTTTGCCCTATAAAACGCACTTTTCCCCCTCCAAAAATGAAGGGGAAATCTGGGTGCGTCCTATGGGGCGAATGCAGGCTTTCGCTGAAGCGTGGAGAGCGAGAGGGGTCAGTGCGCACCGACCCCTCTCGCTCTCCAGGCTTCAGGAAGACATCCGCAGCCTAGGCAGCCCTGCGGGAGGTCCCGCAGGGATGTCTAGGCTGCGGATAGCAGCCTGCTTCCCGGAGTGTCGGGCGCCCTGAAAGCAGAGCGCCCGGCGCTTCAAGAACACATCCGCAGCCTAGGCAGCCCTGCGGGAGTTCCCCTCAGGGCTCCCCACGCTGCGGATAGCAGCCTGCCGCCCGGCGGGTGGGGCGCCCTGAAGCAGAGTGCCCCGCACGCTGGACAGACATCCGCAGCGTAGGGAGCCCTGTAGGAGTTCCCCGCAGGGCTCCCCACACTGCGGATAGCAGCCTGCCGCCCGGCGGGTGGGGCACCCTGAAGCAGAGCGCCCCGCCCACCAGACAGACATCCGCAGCGTGGGGATCCCTGCAGGAGTTCCCTGCAGGGCTCCCCACGCTGCGGATAGCAGCCTGCCACCCGGCGGGCGAAGTGCCCTGAAGCAGAGCGCCCCTCGCGCCGGGCAGACATCAGCCAGCCCCACAAGCTTGGGGGACAGCAGGGAGGCGCAGCGCCGCCATCCCGCTGTTCCTCGACCTGGTTAGGTTTCCCCGACCTGCCTTTGGGGGGGAAATGGGGAAAAAATTCCTTTATTTCCCCCCCAAAAAAACTAGGTGCGTCCTATGGGACGGAGCGTCCTATGGGACGAAAAATACGGTAAACTGGACCAAAGGTCCCACAGTCTAGGCCAGGGGTCAGCAAAGATTTGTGGCTTGGGCCGGTTCACGGACCCGCAGATGCCACGGTGGGCCGGAGTGCACACGCATGCACAAACGCTGTTTCCAGCGCTCCTTCTGGCACAGAGGCGTGCGCAGCTTCCCATTGGCTGCAGGAGCTTCCTGCAGCCAATGGGAAGGCGGACAGCGTTAAGGAAGGCGGCGCACAGGAGCTGCCCGAGTGAGCGGCGGGGGTCCAAGGGCCGGTTATATGACCCCCATGGGCCGCTTGTGGCCCATGGGCCTTAGGTTGCCAACCCCTGGTCTAGGCAATGGTTTCTGCCTTTGTGGGGTATAGCCCCCTGTAAAAAGAGGGGAGGGTGTCCAGACATCAAATGTACTAAAATATATTTGTAAGTGTGTTCTAGTTTTACATTTTGCTTTACATTTTAGTATGAGCATGATTTGGAAAACCTGTATTTTAATATAATACATTTTAATTCAGAAAACTGTTTCAAAACCTATTTTAGAGACCTGTTCTATTTAGGACAGATTCCCCCAACAACTCTGTATTGTTGGTTGGTCAGGATGAGGGAGGGATTATATCTGGTTCATCTGTCCAGAGCTGAATGAAAGGGGGGTGGTGGAAGAGGTTTTGCCAGGATGAGATAATACATACCAAGATATATCATGTGACCCACAAGCTTTTAAGGCTTCATCATCACAGGAAACAAATCAGACAATGGGCAAATTAATTTCCTGTTTTCTCCATAAGGAGATTAAAAAGACTTGCATTACTCTGGGTAGTTGTTTGTTTGAAGTCCATTTGGCTAGTGCACAGATGTTGAGAAAACATGAGTCAAAGTAAACAAAACCTCCAGTCTCATGGCCTGAAAAGAAACACTTTCTTCTTCTGTTTCTCTCTGTTTTGGTTGTTGAGAGTTATTTCAAGAATCGTATAGACGTTAATTCCTATATCCACTGCTAAAATTATTTGTATGTGTAGGTGCGAGGGTGTGTGTGATCCTGGTTACATTGTGAGGCCATCTATACGCGTAGATATACTGTGACTCTTTTCAGGATCAGAGCTTAATTGTTGAAATGCTTAGCAACAAGGGAGAATTCATTGACCACAGGGGTGGGCCAAAAAAAAAAAAGGCCACAGGATGAGATGCAGTAGATCTGTCACTGTTTTCAACTGTTCTTTTCTGAAGTGAGGTGTTAAGACTCCTTGGCTTGTAGCAACTGGGATGCAGATTGGTCAGCTAAGGCTGCTAGCCTTACTTACCCAGGAAGCGATTTGATAGCACTTGCTTCTGAGTACACATGGTTGGGATTAAACTCTGAAGTCTGTTGCGCAAATACTGCAGCTGGTAATTGGCTCTACCTTCTGAGAAGGCAACACTTTGTCCCTGGCTCTGCACCACTCTATCCCAGCAAAAAAATAAAAATGTTCCAGGAAAAAGAAAAAAAAGCTAGCAGATTCTGCAAGATCCTCATCCCTGAATTAGGGCATTTTTTTTTTAGCTTTTTGAAGTGAGAAGACCATGGCTAAAAGGAGAACAATGCATCCACCGGCAGCTGCACCCATCTAATATATATGTAGCCTTGCTAAGTGGAGAGAGTCACACTCATTTGAAAAAAAGAAGTGTGTCGAATACAAGTGCTTCCTATTATATGTGGACAGTTATTTGAAATAATAGTTAATTTTTTCAAACTTAAAGAATGCATTTCTCACTCCCCAGCACTGTAATGTATACCTTTCATTTGTTTTGTCTTTTTCGGCATCCTTAAGGGATAAATGAAAAACAGCTGGAGCATAGGGCTGGAGAACGTAGATCTCTTGCATTATGCTGACTCCCTCAAGTTTTGCAGGAGAAGCAGCAGGCTAGCATATTCCATGCACGTTCTGGACTTTCTCTGCTTGGAAGAGCTTTATGAAATTGAGCTTAGATGTATAGGGAAGAGCTGAAAAGTCCCAGATTCAGGCCTTGGAATCTCCAGAAGCGGCTGGTCAAGAGTCTTGTCTAAAGCCTTTTAAAGCTGCTGCCAATAGACTTCCTGTGTTTCTTTGAAACATTATGAACCAGAGACTTTTGTACCATCAAAACGTTCAACCAGCAGCTATTGTTTTTCTGACCTTTGGGTAGTCTCCCTTATCTCATGTGTGTTATTCCATCCATCCTCCTAGGGTCTTGTACAGGGACCACATAACCCAGTCTCAGCCCACCTACCTTCACACATTACTACGCATCCAATGAAAAGGAGAGTTTATCACTATATTTTAGCACATTGCAGAAAGCCAGCCTCCGCAGTCTTTAGGAAGCAGGATGAGCGCTGACATAAAGGAAGCATTTCTTGTCATGGCAAGGAACAGTTTAAAAAAACCAAGCCCAAGACAAAAGCTACAAAGTTTTATTTCCAGAATACATACTGCATTTTAACATGGTTACATGAAATCAAAGGAGTGTTGGCGGTTTGGCTGCATCTTGCCATATGTAACTGGACATGTTATTTTTAAAATCATTGTGGTATTTCCAGTTCTTTCTTTTCAAAATGAAAGTATATAAAGTATGCCATCTGTTTGTTGCCCCAGACATATGGTACGCATATTTGTTTTTCCCCTCCGGAAGGGGTGAAGTAGATTCTTTGGTCAGTGAGTATTTCTGTAACTATAAATAAACAATGTTTTATAGTTGAAAACAGGGCTTTGGTGTTAGCCTACACTTTAAATGAATATCTGCTATAACTTCTGCTAGATGGCTGTCTGTTTTCTTGATTGTAGGCAAAACACAAAAATTTTAAACTGCTACTTCTGTCTTCAATTATTTTGATGGAGAGAGAGAACTCTGTAGTGCTGACAGTATTAACTCCTTTTTTTTGCCGTGTTATCCAATTTCTCCAGGCCCATTATAATCAATAGGTTTAAGTCTATTGATTTCTATGAGTCTACTCTAAATATGACTTAGTTGTATATCACCCACATATAAAAGTTATAGACAGAGGTTTTTAGTGGCGATTAATGGAAACTTGATTCAACCATGGGTTTTGTACTCTTCTCAACCTATGGAAATCACTGGAAAATCCAGCCTAGGGTGACACAGCGACCATAGCTTATATCCATAGAGTTGTGAAAGACTTTTTCCACACATGGTGTTTGGGTTTCAGCAAGCCAGTGGTAACCCACATATATGAGATGTGCAGGCTGCCAGTAGTTGGGAACGATAGTAAGAAATGTTACATTGGATCTGTTGCATTCTTACTTGCTTTGCCATCTATAAAACAAAAATAAGGTGAACAATGCATATAGTTATGGGTCTATACGTTGCTAGTCTGTTGTATAGAAAAATTTGTTCAGATCAAGACTAATTGACACTAATTGTTCTCTTGCAGAGCTGAACTGATTTTAGGATCCTCCCCCCCCCTTTTGTACTTCTTTCCCCTTGCAAAATGTTCCAAAAGCAAATTTTATTTGTGCCCTTGGAAGAGAAAGGAAAACACACAAACACAAACTGTACTTAGTTCCTTTTAAACTGTTCTTTGTGGTTTTGAACACGGACAAGCAATTTTTCATCTTAAACAGAGCTGAAAGTGCCTCTGCAGCACAAACCCGCCAATGTTTTTTTGCAAGGCAACAGTTTCTGTAAATCTTCTGCGCCAAACCTTTTTAGGCATTACAAATATAGGCCATCATAAAGCATCCATATATAAAATTTTAAAATAATATACAAACATACAGCCATGTAAAACATGTAATAATAAGGATTTTCATTGGAGTTTCTTCCCGCTAAATAATGCCATTCACCACTCTTAAGAGAAACAAAAATTCAGCCACCCTTGCAGTTACTTCCAGGTTAATGACAGACAGATAAAAAAGTTTAGTGAAGTGCCCAGGACACCGTATTGTTGGGAGTAGCAGTTCAGAAATAGAACTGTTATAGCAGAAATGGAGTGAGTGTGTAGTAGCAGCACAGCACAGATGAAATGGGGGTGGGAAGTGTAGGCTGGAAGATAAGGCTCTAAGATGAGTTTTCTGCCATCTACAGCCCAGGTGTCATCCTTCCTGCATTATTGCACTCAATGGTTTGCTAAACTGCTTGAGTTGTCCCCAACAAGCCTTCTCCAATTATGAATCATGGTGCACATTAAGATCTTCCTTGGAACTCCTGTTCCATGTGCTCTCATCATCTGAAGGTGGGTGGTCACTAGAGATCTAGCCTATTCCACACTAACACCCAAACCCTGGAACTCCCTCTCTGGGGAGATTCCCCTTGTCCCTTCCTGGTTAACTATCAGGTGTTTTGCAAAGGTGGTATTTTCTGAGAGGGCCTCTGGGATCTTCTGGTGCCTTAAGTCTTTTTACTGCCATGGATAGTTTTCCGCTCGGAAGCTTCTTTGATTACCAAGTTTGTCTAAACAATTTTGTTACAGTTTTAAGTATATTTATCAGGTGCCTTGTGAATTTTTCTATCAAAAGGCAGGATGCAAATATACAGGAAACTAATTGTGACCATTGTCTTCCCTAGTTGCATGTCCCTCTGCTGCTTGGCTTTCTTTTGGAAGGAGCTGCTATGCTTTACTTGAAGGAACGTTGGAGACTCTCGATGATACCAGGGAAGTCTGCAAGGGAAATGGTAATACAACTAATCCCTCTCCAGTCCCTTTTTGAGTCAATAATGAGATACGTAGGCTGTGGCTATGCTTCAGGGCTGCGTTGTTTTGGGTACATTAATTATTTTTTGTAATTATTATAGCTGTGACAATAAGGGTAATTGTAGAGCAAGGGAGACTAGCCTAAGGCCCTTCAGATGCTGTTGGGAGTGTTCAAAGCATTTCACACATTTTATCCTCCCAATAGCTGTGTGAAGGGTTATTGGGCTGTTGTTTTAATTTTGATTATGTATGTTGTGGTTTTATATTTTGATTTTAATCTGTGAACCACCCTGAGACCTGAAGGTATAGGGTGGCACATAAATTCAATAAATAAATAAATGGCCACCTCATGAGAAGAGAAGACTCCCTGGAAAAGACCCTGATGTTGGGAAAGATGAAGGGCAAAAGGAGAAGGGGACGGCAGAGGACGAGATGGTTGAATAGTGTTCTCAAAGCTACCAGCATGAGTTTGACCAAGCTGCGGGAGGCAGTGGAAGACAGAAGTGCCTGGCGTGCTCTGGTCCATGGGGTCACGAAGAGTCGGACACGACTAAACAACTAAACAACAAAATAAAATAAGGCAGGGATGGGAAACCTGTGGCCCAACAGTATAACCAGTAATCAGGGATGCTCGGGGTTGTAGTGCAGCAACCTCTAGAGGCCCATAGTTAGTCGGCCATCGGAGATAGAATGTTATTCTGATCAGAGCAGCAGCTTTTCTTGCAGTACAGTGTTATCAGTATTTCATCCTGTTTGATGCTTCAGTGGCTGCTCTGATTTAATTTGCCTTGTCCGGAGTTTCTAGTAATCTATCAGGTCCAGACTCCCGCAAATTTACTTCAACAGGCTTTTAATTGTGCTCTTGACCATATCCAGGGGAAAGGAGGAGAGCAGTTTGCTATTTCATTGTTAGCCCAGTCTTTTTAAAGCTTTTTTTTTTTACATTCTGGGAATGCTTTCCACTTGGGATTGTGTGCCACATGCTCCTGTATGTCACAGCAGACACTCTGGCATATTTGGGGCCACAGACACAATTAACTTGGGTGGTTGGGCCTGTTTGTCTTTCATGAACTGGGGGTTGAGGGGGAGATACACAAAATCTAATAGTACTTGAGCATAAGAAAAGGTCACACATGAGCACTATTTCTGTTGTCTATTTTAGACGAAGATCTGACAAAGTGCTGGGATTTGATTTTTGGTGTTTGTTTGTTTCCCACCCACCCCTTCAAATGCAGCATCTGGAGCTGACATTGTAAGCATAAATAACAAAGAGGAGAATAGCTTTATTCGGAGTACATTCTGCACCCATTGGCATGGTCCGGAATACGTATCATTGGGCATGTTTTTTGATACAGATGGTAAGTGAATGCAAACCCCAAAAGACATAGAGAGTCGGACCTTGGTTTAATTTTGATGGTATAATCAAGCACAGAGGTCGGCAAAGTTTATCTTGCCTGGGCCGGATTGGTGTATGTGCGTGAGCATACACACGTGCCCGTGATTTCCAGCATCTGCATACACACAATTTCCGGTGCTGCAGAAGCAAGTTCCCGTGCCGTGTTGCACCGGTTTAACGCAGCACGCAGGTGGCTCAGTTCGGGGGCAGCTCATGGGCCGGTCAAACAACCTCCGCGGGCTGCTTGCAGCCCATGGGCCTTAGCTTGCTGACTCCTGATCAAGCAGCTAAACAATCCTAAGTAAGTTCCAGTGATCTCAATAGAGCTTCCCTTTGAGGTGGCAGAGGACACTTTGTGGTGGTGGAGGGTTTGTGCTTGTGTTTGTTTTATTGCAAGATGTTGTTACTATTAGACCATGTTCAGATGTTACCAGTCAACCACGTATTACCTTTAGCAGTACGAAGTCGATGTGAGGCTTGCTCTTCCCCCTCCTCCTGCAGGTCAAGGACTGTAGCAGATTTTCATTTCACTTTCCAGAAGGCCTGGCTTGTTTCTTACCCATGAAACTAAGATCATGGCATAAAACAAACTCTGGTTAATTATAAAAGTTAGCTTCATAACTCCTGCTTTTGAAGCTAACTTTAGAAACTGACTAGAGTTTGTTTTAAACCAGGATCATTGCTTCTGGAAAGTGAAATTAAACTTCCACCCACACAGCAGGTGCACACAAGGCAGAGACTTCTTCCTACACACACAAACCAGCCTTAATGTTATAGGACTTTAAATCCCAGCATTAAAGTTTTAAATATCATCCCTTGTGAACAACTACTACAGTAGTATCCATGGTTTTGCCATTTTATTTTGTTGCAGAAAACGTTTTCAAATGGTACGATCAATCCAAAGTGAATTTTACAAACTGGATAGAGGAAGAAAGTAATGAGGAGCTAATAAACACCTGTGCTGTTATGCAGACATCATCAGGCCGATGGAAAAAAGCAGCCTGTGAGCACCTCCCACTGACTGAAGTCCTTTGTGAAACCTCCAGTATGTAATGCCCACACTATTTGTTATACTATAAATGGTTCTTTCTTAGTGGTAGATTTCAGAGTTCAGAGGTTTGCAGGGAATTGTCTTGGGAGCAATTAGCACTGCTACAGGTAAGAATTTTACTTTAAGAGCATCTTCTAAACATCTTCCCTTTAGTCTTAAGAGATCAGCTACACAAAATTTTGCAAGATTGCTCAAGGAGGGTTAACTTTTGGGAGACTGTTTTTGTGAATACCCCTATAAAAAGCATACCAGTACTAGCATTGCTTTTGACTAGTTATGGAAGATTCTTGTAAAGGCAATGGTGTTGGTTTGGTTCCTGCTTCCAGCTTTTATCACATTGGAACTGAAGGACAAGACTTCATTTCTTAATTAACTGGAGCAGTCATTTCTGCACAATAAAGGATTCTGCTCATTTTCTGTCCTTTCCACATGAACATGAAGATCTGGTGTTTCAGCACCTTATACAGAAATGAGCTTCTCATATGCACACAGTGCACAACATTCTTTAATGCAAGTGAATAGGAAAGGTTACTGAAGAGCATAGAATGCTGTGTTCAAGATTCAGGATGTTAGAACTGTCAGTTATTACAGTGAAAGCAAATTGCTGTTTTTAAGATAAACACATATTAACACCTTTCATTTTCTTTTGCATGTATGCTTGCAGTTCTTTATGAAAAGAAGTATTTACCGGGTGAGTTATCTTTTGGTTCCCCCCCCCCAGCAAAAATTCAGTAGTTGAGCTTTGAAAAGAGAGCATTTTCTCTTGGTTATTCAGAGCTATAGAGCTTTGTAATTGAATAAGGAAACTACAGCATTCACACTTACCCTGTGATCTGTGTACATATTCAAGTGGTTAAAGTTAATGTCATGGTTGTTATTCGTTATTACTATATCAGTATTTCAGGCCCATTTAATTTGGTTACAAACAAGTAGCAAATGACACCCAGAGTTCTGCATTGTTACCCAGTAGTTTTAACCTGATTTGGTGTCACATAAGCTTTTTTAGAAAGGAGATTGTGTATAGACATGCTTGTCACTAGTGGATACTACTTTGTACAACACCAGCAGCTTTGGGAATAAAGTGCCATATAGAACAAGACTACGTGAAAGCAAAGAGGTGACGAAGTTTGTCTCATGGGTATGCTATGATAAATTAAACATTCATATACTATCTGATGTTGTGTATAGGGGAAAAATGTGAGAATGTTGTCCACCGAGCTACTTTTGTCTTCCATGGTAGCTTGTAGAAAAGGAAATATTTTCTAAATAGTTGCAAACTGGTAATTAGATCCAAGCAAAGAGGCAATCACTACTGTTAGTGTGCCAAGTGTGATAGCAGATAAACATTAGCTTTAGTGTAGAAAGAATGTACATAATTTGACTACATCCCATTGACGGAATCCCTGTATTGTTTCAGATGAAACCGCTTGGACAACTACCTTAGTCATAACTTCAACAGTAATTGTGGCAGTGTCTGCAGCATTTCTCTGGTACCTATATCAAAGGAGGGTTTCTTCTGGAACAGGATGTACAGCATACAGTTCCACCACTCAAGTGCCAAGCGGTGATGAAGTGGTTCTTGTAGAAGAAGAAAATGAATATACTGCCTAAACTGTATTTATTTATAACATAATTACAGAAAGAACAACAGTGGCTCCCAAGAAATATACCTCAAGGAAAAGACAGTCTGACATTATTCCACATGAAGATGAACAACCTTCAATGGTAAATTAAATTGCTCTTACGCACAGGAAGTAAATTTCCATCCATGCAACTGTTGTACCATTTTCACAAGCTGCACTTTCATTCTATTGTGTTTTTCACTATGCAAAAAGGCCTTGGCACAAATTGAACTACCAGTTTGGTTTCGGGAGAGGTTAAGGCTGGGCTAGAGGAGAAACAGCAGCAGATACAGTCCAGCCAAAGTTAAGCACTTCCACAATTGCTCAATATCTGCAACTGCAACTGTCGGCCTTCACAGTGTTTACCTTTGGCTAGGTAATATAATGGAGGAAAGGGCAGCTGTACATAGAAACCTGCCATTCATCCAGAAGTAAGTGGTCTCCTACATCCAGAGATTCACCTCTATCACTCTCACCTTAAGCTATTGTGCTAAACTTTGAAGATTATTTTGTGCCTGAAGAACTTTTAAAAGCCCACACCTGAAGCCCTTATTTACATTAACAAATGGCATCGAGAAACAAATGACAAACCACAATTATACATTTTTCAATTGTTTCTGAAATCAGAATTCCAGTTGTAGATTGGAACCATCTGCAGAAAAGGTAGGTTTTGTTATTATAAGTTTCACCATAATACTAGGGGTGGTCCTGTTGTCAAGTCTAAGATGTTATTTCACAAAGCCTCCACAAAAGTTTCTTGGAGCATGTAAGTAACTCCATCCTTCATACCTTTAATCATGAGGCCATGCCAATTTTTTTTAAGAATTGGTTTTCCAAGCTGAAATGTTGCATACTATAGCTATCTGACAAAACTTCATACCCGAATGCCAACTCCTCCTATATTAACACAGTGGTGGGGAAAATCATGCATGTGTACATGTCTCTATATTTTTATGTGTATAATTCTGATATAAATATCTAGTTATATGAATTCTTTTTAAGAATGACAGATGGAAGGCAGAACCCTCTTACACCATTTGTTTTAACACTATCAATTTGCCATTGGTCCCAAAGGAATCCTTCAAAATACTAGCAAAGAAACCCAAACAAAAATTTGATTTGAATTTACTCCAGTATGAAATTAACATGTATTTTCTTGGTGCCATATTCCAAAAAGTGTTATTGGGGTTGTTGTTGTTTTTCTTCAAGTGTTAAACAAAACCTGACATTAATTACGAGAATTTCACTGGAATTTCACTGGAAAAACAAAACAAAGATGCCTAGCAGGAATATGGTGCTTATAGTAAATAAAAGAGAATTTGTTTTTTCAAAAGAGCATTGCAAATAATAAATCAGTATTTCAGGTTTGAGTACTATAAGCATCTTAATTCAAGTGCTGAAGTAAAACCACCATGGAGAAGCATTAATCCCTAGAAGGGGAAATCTATGGGGTCCAACATGCTCCACTGCATTCTGTAACGGTTATTTTTGGAGAGAGGGTACCTGCAGAAATATAGTCATGCTTTCTTTTGCAAAATCAAACAATGCATTCTAGTGTTAAAGTGTATACCCATATAAACAAAATTATACAGGCAAAATGCTGTTATTCCTCTCGACCCTATTTTGAGATGTTGGTGAGGATAACCCAAAGTGGCTTAGGAGTTTGAGACACCATTTCTCATTCATTTGAATAGAGGCATATGGTATCATCTGTGGCTAGTAAATGTAACTTTAAAAAGGAAATGGAGGGAGAGGAATAACATACTGCAGGACAACTGAACCCATTATCATTCAGAAGCATATGGCTCATGAAATATTCCTAATCTGCAAAAACCAGTTTGCAAATACATCAAATAGCTGCTGGGGTCCACAGCAATCAAACGGAGAGGGGGGGGACTAAAGGTGATTAGGCCTTCCTAGCATTATACACATTAAGTAGTTCAATAAAGCAGTTTATAGTAAAACAATAACAAAGTACTGAAAGATGTGTGTTTGAGAGAGTAAGCATGATCAATTCCTGAAATGATTGAGGAGGGGACAATACTATGCAGGAAGTTTAACATTATGTTAAATTGCAACTAGTAGCTCAACTGAACTAGCACTTAAACAGATTGCACATCTCTGTGGGTTTAAGTGCACAATTACACTTAATAAGCTATCAATCATTTGAATACTTTACCATAGACATCACATCCTAACTGATCTAACACTAGTAAGTCTTCAAATAACTGCATGCCAGTCACCGGAAAAAGCAATCCAATTTTGGTTAGAAAGGTGGCACTAAATACATATTACTTAAAAATGAATTTAATTCTGAACATGTCATAAGGGGAGTTTTATATAGCTCATCAACATCAGTGTAAAAGCATTTCAGGTTTTATCCTGGTGACTTGCGTTTTTTTTTTAACTGGGTTTACTAACCTTGTGTGTTCACAGTAGGGCCATCTAGATTTCGCTGCCAGCTGCTCTCTATGCTACTACAGAGATTCTCCCTGGAATCAGAACGGCTACAGCAATTGCCAAGGTTGGAAGGGGGGGGGGGGAGAGATTATGGTTACAGTTCTTAGATCATTAAATAGCTTTCAAAACTTAAACCATACTATAGAACATCTGCAAAGGATTAGAAATAGCAGCCTCTCCTTCCTTGCTGAAAGGTTTCAGAAGGTGATCCTGGTCTGTATTCAGATATGGGGAATTCATTAGTTTTCTTGATTTTAATTCTGGCACTTCAATCCTGTCTTCCAAATGTTCCTTTCATACTGCAATACCTGCTGCATTATGGAACTGTGGCTTTTTGGCCTGCATATTATGCTAAATTTCATTCACACCAGTGGCCATGGTGTGTGACATAATGAGCAGCATCCAACAATGTCACTACTCCCAATCCTTTCTTCCTGAAGGCGCGGAGGATGTTCTGTCTTGACAAGCTGAAAGACCTGTATAGACAGAACTATCAACTATCAGAACACAAGGCTGAATTCTCCCCAGAATTTTAAAGAACTTAAATGCAGATTGCAGTTTAGAAGAAAAGTTGTACACTATTATCTACTGTATTTTAAGAAGGCAGGCAATTCGTATGCATTGTAATTTTTATTTAACAAACAAGTGACAACACTAGAAAACACATTGATAACCAGTGCTTCAGCAGTGAATGTGGGTTCTAAAAAAGGTTCATTAAGATAAATAGCTTGGTTAAGATTCTAAACCATAAGTTTTATTCCTTCCAGGAATGCTGAAATGCAAGTGTTTACAGCTGCAATTCCTTACCGGAACTTCTACACAATATTATTATCAAATATAATCAGCAGTTTCAAAATCAATACTTATAAAAGCCATAATTAACGCTTATTAGTAGCCCCTTGCAAATTTATTGCTTTGAGTTAAACATTCCTCAAGAAAAACTTAGAAACTTAACACTAACTTCACAGAACCCATTCATTCCCTCACTCAACCTTGGTTAACACTGGAAGCAAAATAAAAGAGACTTCCCAAAGGTGTTTTAAAATGGAAAGCTAACACAGAACTATCTCCTCCCCATGACTTGCAAACACACTTTAATGTTACCACTTAGAGCCAGTAGAAGAGCAAAAGTTGAGAAACATTTTCCAGAAGTTTAACTGATTACTTGTAAGAAGTTTATACAAAAGGAGATCATTTGCCTTACACGTAAAAATCTGTTATTTTAGAAGAAGGCATACATGTCATAATCTCAAAGGAGAAACAACACACTTGCAGGTCTCTCAATACCAATGTGCAACAGCAAATTTTTGAATTCAGCAATGCGTCAGAAATCTAATAGCATTCAGTGTTTTACAAAACATATGCATACTGATGGTACTTGTGCCAGTTGAGTATCCACCCGGTCCTTCCATTCACATTCATGCAGCATCAAGTGTTCTGTCGAGTTCACCATCTTCAGAATCATCATCATCAGAAGCTGCTGAAGGTACACAACCCAATCAAAAACCTTTCTACAACTCTAAGGTACAGGAAGCAATTTTTAATTTGAACACAAACATGTTTAACATAGCATATATGTAATTTTAATTAAGTGTTTCCAAATAGAATGCTTCCTAAATTGAAAACCACAGTCATGCTTCACAACACACACACAAATCTTATCTCTTGAACTGAAAATGGAAAAACACCTACACATGCTTATGCTAAAATGAAATCAATATTTAATGAGCACCATGAAGTATATGGAAGCAAATGTGTTTTAAACCCAATACGTGGGTGGGGGGTAAAGCTTTCAATTTTATTGACGAAAAAATTGAAAATTATCAGAGAAGTCAGGTATTTCTGAAATGTCCTAAGGTAACCTATTTTTTTAATTGTTAAAATAAGACCATCATACTTTTTTTGTACCCATTAATTGTATCCTTTAAGCAACATTTAAGAGGAAATTCCCAATCACCACAATAGCCTAGTTTCTATTTTAACCATTTCAGTCCAAGGTTTTCTAGGAAGTCTATGAGTTCTATCCAACTAAGTCATACTCAGAGCAGACTCACTAAGATCAATACACTCTAATTTAATTCAATTATTACTGTGGATTTATTCAAAGTATGCTTATGCTGGATATAACTCTTTGTACGATGCACTGTGTGATTTTGCTTTCATTTGATGTACAAATACATGTACATGGAAGGCACTATATTAACAATAAATGACATTTTGAAACACTTTCAGCAGAAGCAAAGGTTAAATCCACGTCGCTCAGAAAGGGAAAGTTGCTAAACAATTATTATTCTTCATTAAATTTCTATACTGTCCTTCAAAGATTACAGGGTAGTTTAAAATATAAAAAAACCACAAAAATACATACCATAGTAACACACAAAAACAATACCCCCCCCCCCCGTTTAAAAGGCCATAGATTGTTTAATTAGCCAAAGGCCTGGGAGAAGAAAAATGTTTTTACCTGGCGCCTACAGATATGTAACGAAGGTGCCAGGTGAGCTTCCCTGGGGAGAGCATTCCACAAGTGGGGAGCCACTGCAGAAAAGGCCTGTTCTCGTGTTTCACCCTCCAGACCTCTCGTGGAGGTGGCACACGCAGCAGAAGGGCCTCTGATTACGATTGCAGGGTCCAGGGCAGTTCATATGGGAAGAGTCTGACTGAATCACTTGTGCTTAAAGTATAATACATTTTCTAAATAGCTACCAAACCAGTTGCTCCCACCCAAAGTGTGCCAGTGGCCTACACATTCCCAAAATTCATTTAAAAGGAAGCAAAAAATCCATTTAGTAGAATAAATTATACCAAACAGCTATAGCTGTAGGAGCAGCAAACTAGAAAATGGTATTTAAAGAGGGCAGCAAAATGATTTGCAACTATTGGAAACTGATTAAAGGAGGGTAGATAGTGTTGCTTCATAAGAGCAGCACGGCTGAAATAAGAACATATGAGAGAGCTTCAAGGAAGAGAAAAATAAAGGCAGCTGGTTCCTGGCAATACTAGATTTCTCCTCTCTACAAATACAAGCATTTCTGCACAAACGCTGAAGAAGACATTCTGCTCTACGAGCCAGCTCACAAATTCCTGGCTTCTGCTGTAATCAGGGTTTCATCAGCTCAAGCAGAACCAAAAGAAGCACACAGCTTGGACTAATTCAACTTCAGTTGGTATCAAAGACTATTGAGATTCCTACTCATTGGGAAGAGAAAAGGGGGCATGGGAATGTACAGCTGTAGGGTTTACAGGGAACAAGAAACTACTAATAACTTCAAGTTTAACAACTGTAAATGCTCACCTCTTTTTCCTCTTGCTGATCCACTAACGGGTTCACCACAGACTGTATGGCAAAGCAACTATAGATCTCAGGCCCTCCTCACTAACACTTCAGCATAGATACATACTAGAGACTGATTACTATGAACATGCAATGTAAGTTACAGCTATTCTACTGGTGCTATAATTGGCTAATGCATATTCTGTCCAAAATGCAAGCAGAAAGTCAGGTGGTTTATACTAGACATGACCAAGTTAGTCATCACCTACAAAGCAGCAGCCCTTCCCCAAAACGTAATTACCTCTAAAGGACACCTCTACAAGTTACTTAAGATTTCATTATAGAAGTACACACTCCTGAGAACCTGATTACGTTATTCGGAGGCAGACATTAGGAGACAGCTAGACAAATTCCTAATGTCCACCTGAAAGTCAGATTGAGACAGTAAGAGGTTTCTCTTCATTCAAAATGGTCTTGCTAAAGGGAACAATCCAGTCAAGAATGAGTGCTTTTAATGGACTCTTTGCCCTTTCAGTTTTATTAAATATACCAGTCACAGCTGCGTGAAAATTGCACATCAGCCAAGTACTCAGCATTATACATCACAAGATACGAAACAAGAATAAACTTCATCTTTGACTTTTAAATGAAACTAAAACAAGCAGAAGCCACCTACTTTCAATATCATCCATGTGTGCCTGAAGAGTCCTTGCAAGATTAATAAACTAGAAATAATACAGAAATAAGGTAGTTTTAAAAGTTGTAAATCACCGCAGGCCTGTAAAACAATTCATAAACCCCAAAGCATATATATGCCATGGAAGAATTTAAGTTTTCCCAATAAGAACAGTCTGCTACATCAGGCCAATAGCTTATGTAGTTCAGCACTCTGTTCTCACAGTAGCCAACCAGATACCCATGGGATTTCCAGCAACTGGTAGTAGGAGGCCTGCAGCCTCCAATAGTGGAGGTAGGAGACAGCCTTGTCCATCCAAGCTGTTGGCCATCCCTACCTGTTATGGAAGCAGATTCCACAGAATGACTATGTGCTGTATATAATACTTTCATTTGTCTATCTTGCTAATGAAGAGTCCCAATTATCCCCATGAATGCACACCTATAGAAAAACATGTGAGCTGGGCCAAGGGGGTGAAGGGACACTGATAATCGCAGAGGCTTTCAAAAGGCCCAGGAAACACCATCTGTATCTGTGAGCCAGAAATTCACACATGTAAGTTTCTCCACAAAAATGTGGGAATGTGCATGGCTAAAACTGACCCAACAATCACATGTTAAGTTTCTTAATGCAGAAGTTATTAACTGCATGTAGAAAAGTACTGTATGAGCTAGGCCTTAGAAATGGACATATGTTGACTGTGAACCTACTTGCAAGTTTCAGTCTAGTTTACTATATAGACAAGATGAGCACCGTCTTTAGTTCACGGAAATACATGCAGATCTTCAGATCCAAAACTAGAACAATGATTTAGAATGACTGGATTTGGGGTTTTTTTGAATATTTGTCAAGGACACCCTTTGAGCAAGCAAGAGTGTAAGAAAATCTTGCTTAAGTACTATAATTGTAACAGAATGAAATCTATCATTAGATGAAACTCCTTGTTCAGGAAGGAGTGGGTGTTGAGAAAAACTTGCATAGATAGTTGTCATTAACTCCTGCATATTTAGTCAATCTTGATAGCACCAGCCATCCAGGGGACTTTGCTAGAGGATAAAATAAAATCCTTTCCCAAACAGGCACATTTCTAGGGATTTTTATTGGTCAATCAAGAAAAAATATAACAAAGTCTGCTCAAAAAAGGTATCAAGTACTGGAAAGTGGATAGAACAGGCAGTGTGTCAATTTATCTACAAGCAGAGGCTGCATGGGGCTTCGTAGTATGGGAAAAAAAGGGCAACTACAATGATGCTTATGAGCCCAAATAGGCATATGAGACTTTTTAGAATAGAAAAATCAATGCATGTTCATGGAGGTTATGCTTATCCTCCACTTTCCTTTACCAGTAATGTACCAGTACAGGTGGCCAACCTGCAATCTAGGGACTGCATGCAGCCCCCCAGCCTCATTTTATATGGCCCCCAATGCCCCTGAAGCTGCCCCATTCTTCCACCCCATCACTTCCTCCTTTTTTCTCTTTCGATGCAATTTCAGAATAATTTGGAGTAGTGTTTTATTGGTAAAAATAAATTGGTGAATGCTGGTAGTATTTTTATTCCCAGATGTTCAAGAACATCTTTTCCATTAATGTGTGTCCAGCATAGTAAAGTAAGGAAGTTATTACTTGCATGACCAGTAGTTGTATGTGTTTGTTGCACTGAAACCCCCCCCCCCCTATATACCAATTTGAATGTAACCATATAAAACCCAGTGGGTCTTACTTCAGGTAGACCTGTATTAGATTGATAATTCTTATATGAGATAGTCATGGATGCAGGACAGCCTTTATTCCAGATTAGTTTGTGGCTCCACCCATCAGCTCTGGCCCCACCTACTCTGCATGTGACACGCAAACTCAGAGACATTGCTCCAAAGGAAATGTAGCCCACTCCTGCTATATGCTTTTTCTTGTCCTTGGATCCCAAGATGTTGCTAGACTACAACTTTCATCATCCCAAACAAGTGGTAGTGCTGGCTGGAGAAGAACGGAGTCCAGTTGAGGATCCAAAGAAATGCTGCCTTAACGTACTCTTAATCAACTTTAAAATTACATTCAGATACTACCCAATGCCTATTTAATCTCCCCAATGTGTGTGGCTTTGTTTGTTAAGCAGTACTTTAGGAAATAACTAGAACCCCATATGCAAGCAGGAAGGACTTGTGCCAACAAAACATGTGTACATGGCTGCATTTCCTATATAACATCTCCAGAGGGTCTTCAGACCTTTGTGAGCAACTTTGGGGCATGAGAGACTGCAGCAGGAATGAGCAGAAAGCCCCAGCTGGGAGTGTGGCTTTTGATTCTGACCAGTACAAAATTCAAGAAAATATCAAAACATGCTTTAACAGGTGTCACAATCTGCTTCTGCCACAGAAGCTGTTTGCACCACTTACTTACCCGGACACGTGTGTTGGCCTCACTTGTAGTTCCCAGCATATCTGAAAAGCGCTGTTCACACAAGTGCAACAATACTACAAGGTAAAGCCCAGAACTGATAAATTCATAGTCTGCCTGGAGAAAGAGGGTATCATCAAGTCAAACATTTAAGTTGTCTTAAATGCACAATGAGTGCTGTTTTACACTGATTATTTTATCCCAGCACATGCAGGAGCATTATTGCTTAATATCCATCAAAGATTTCAATCTTAACATGATTGCACTTTTAAAGAAACTGCTTTGTAAAGACCGTTCTTCCAAGTAAATGAACACCTCACTAAAATGACTAATTCTATACTTAAGTAGACATCTTGAGAAAATTGAAAATGAGAGCTACACTAAATAATGGGAAGTCTTTTGGGCTCCTTTCTGCAAAACAAAGGGTGCCCTTGATAAATATTCAAAACTCAAACTCTAAATTAAATGTAATGATTTAAATAAGCAGAAAGTATTAAAAAACAGAAGCAAAATGCATTATACATTTATAAAACTTATATTGAAGCTTAATACAACTTGGTGTTTATATAGCAATGAATATGAGACACAAAAAGGCCTCATCTGCATATTGGTTAGAAAGATGCACAAGTATATTATACCTGTTTGACAGGGAGGAGTCTGTCAAAGACACTAGCAATTTCATTTGTTGGCAAGTAGGTTTGCACACGTATGCCTTTCAACACGCCACGCCCCCCCCCAAATGTTCTCAGACCTACCCCTAGTCTTTAAAAATTCTTCTAGCACCTCTTGCTAAGCCTATTTTGTAAAATTGTAGAAGGGAAATATATTCAGCATCAGCACACACACTGTCTCCTTACTTATCAATGGAAACTAGCGCTGCCGTCTCCAAGTGCGTCTAAAGCCTACTCAGATATTCATTAATGGTGTCTGGTCCTATCACCTCCCATGACCTTCCGCATAGTGCATGGGAAATGGAACTGCAAGTACGTAACACTTTTTGCTTCAGACTGAAAATCCTCCCTGTTATTAGAAAGCTACACAATCTCTCACTGAGCAGGGAGGATTTTGACAGCATTCAGGTGAACTACACTCTCCCTTCAGACTCCATGAGGGAAGGTCAGCGTGGAGGAAGGAGGATGCTTCCACAGACATATTATTAAGAGTTCATCCTATAGACATCTTTTGAGATAAAATTGCACTGTCACTGTCAGAAGACAGTTTGTTTCTGCTATTCCATAATCCCAACTTTTATCTTGGACCACACAGCAAGTGAGGTCACTTTATCAATGATGTTCATTCTGGCTTCCCATTTATTTTGTTTTGCATTGTGTCTTAGGAACGTAGGATGCTGCCTCATACTGTATGAGACCACAGGATCCATCTAGCTCAGCATTGTCTACATGGGCCTGGCAACAGCACTCTCAAGGTTTCAGGCAGGGGTCTCTTCCATTCCTACTTAGAGATGCTGGGGATTGAAGTCAGAACTGCCTGCATGCAAGGCAGATGCTCACTGAGTTACCGCCCCCCAAAATTAAAAAATTAGAACACATACACTCAGACACAAAGCCCAAGATATACACACATATGACAGAATGTTATTCTAAACAGGCATTGTAGATATCAAATGTGGTTTGTGATTTATTTAGGACAATTAAAAATTCAGTATCAAATTTGACCTGAACTGATATTTTCTTCTAGAAAAAAAAGTGTCCCGAATCACAGCACAAAACTGACACTTACCAAATTAGCCAAAATATACTAACTTGTTCATTTGCATGTGCTCTATGAAGCTCATGGATATCAAAATTGTCAAGATTGAGATGCAGCTTCTCTTTGCACAGCTCACAAGTAGTTACTGCTACCAGTGAAGAACCTGAGGGAACAAGGGAGTTACACTTTTTGTTTCAGAGTGAAGGCATTCATGAGTCAACTGGGCATATGAAAGCACACTAACAAACAGAAAGATAGGTTTATCTTTGTTTATATAACCGAGCCATTAATAAAAAATAAACATGCAAGGCAGAATACACTGGTGCCAGTGATCAAACAGCCATAAGTTTCAGCTGCATGACTTATGTTTCGCAGTTCACTAACTAGCATCATCATATTCTCCTTCATTGAAGCGTATAAATTTATGTACAGATTTATATAAGGGGGAGGGGGCAGGTTGCTAACACAGTGCTAACAAAGTCCTTCACTGGTCAAAGAGCCCCGGCCTCTTTGAGCCTTCTCTTTTTAAAAAAGTGCATCTCTAGCCCTTCCAGGAAAATGTTACAAAACAGAGCACAGGCACTCTTCCAAGCCAATTTCTGTGAAATGACTCAGCCTGGCTGCTCCCACCTGTCAGTGGTTTTAGCCAATGAATGAAGTCAGAGTTGTGATTGGTAAATGAATAGAAATCCTTCCTTCGTAAATAATTGCAAATCTTCCCCTCCCCTTTAATGCTATTTCCCCGCTTCTGTCTTAAGTTCTAGTCCTTTGAATCGCCATAAATTGCCCTTTCTTTTTCCTCTAGCAACCAGGATCCATCTTTCCTGTGAGGGGTTCATCTGAGATTAAATAGATCCTATAAATTATTTTCTGCAAAATTCCTCTCCCCGCTAAAGACAAATGTGAAAACTCTTCAAAGAAATTTAGGCATGTCTTCTGCTGTGCAGGAACTAACGAATAGGCATTCATGAAGAATTCATTACAGTGGTGCCCCGCAAGACGAATGCCTCGCAAAACGAAAAACGCGCAAGACGAAAGGGTTTTCGGTTTTTGCGTTGCTTCGCTAGACGAATTTCCCTATGGGCTTGCTTCGCAAGACAAAACGTCTTGCAAGTTCTTGCAAGTTTTTTTCCTTTTTCTTAAAGCCGCTAATAGCCGTGCTTCGCAAGATGAAAAAACCGCAAGACGAAGAGACTCGTGGAACGGATTAATTTCGTCTTGCGAGGCACCACTGTATATGGTTCAATGCAGTACAGCTGTATACATAATCTGCTCAGAAGCAAGCATTTTTCTTTAATGGAGCTTACTTCCAGGTAAGTGGGTACAGGATGGCAGCCTAGACTTTGGATGGGTTGGCAAGGGGAAGGGGAGGCAGGGTTCTTGTGCCTTTAACAGTTGTATAGCAGTAACAAATTAAACAGATTAAGCATTGTATAGTCTGAAAATACAACTATGTAAAAAGCGTCAATATGACTATTATCTAACATTATGCTAAGGCATGTCCCAATGGCGGCCATCTTGTGTTATGCCCCGCCCCTATGGAGGCCATTTTGTTACTGGTCTCACAACACTCTCAAAATTTGAAATATGCCCCCTTATCCAAAAAGGTTGGTGACACCCTAGCATAAAGAGTGTGGTATGTCTCTCTATGGTCATATATACACACAAAAACAGAAACAGAAACAGAAGTAGGTATTTGAAGTCCCCATTGCATCAAACCTTCAGTCAATGGAAGAGCAACTCGGGAGCAAAGAAAAAAATCTTGTCCTAAAAATGAGTTGCCTTACCTGAGTTAATCTTGGATTGTAGCCACTTTTTCATACACTCCTGGTGAACATAGCGCAGACTTCCAGTGCATTTACATGGCTCTATTAAGAGGTTAGTAGCAGAAGTAGACGACATCTGACAAATTCTACATAAGTCTCCCTCCTCCTCTTCGGAGTCCTCGGAAAGGAGGCTAAGTAAGAGGAAACAATTATTATGCAGAAAAAACGTGGAATACACTTTTCACATGTTAACGCATTAATCTGAATCACATTCACATGTGAGACAATCACGAAGCTTTTCCCAACCCAAGTTATTAATGGCACTGAAGAGAGACCATTAACTAGGAGGTGTATACCATCACTAGGAACATTGCCTTGGATCCTAACATTCCTTGCATGAACAAAAGAGGTGATATTCACCAAATGAGACTTGCTGCCCTCTCTTCCATCTACAGCCCCCTGCACATCCCCTAAGTCTGCTCCTGGGGATTGGGGAGCATTAAGAATGGTGTGCAGGGCTGCAGATGAAGGCAAGTTGGCAGAAAACCCCAACCCCACCTCAGTTAAAACGGAGGAGCAATTTAGGATCAAAACCAACATTTTCCAAAAAAAAAAAAAAAGTTGAAGATCTCTTGGTACATGGTACATGGTATCAGTTTTATAATTGATTTAAAACTCCATTTAAAAAGCTATAGAAATAGTGCTTTTACCTCTCTTTAATTTTTTTAAGCCTTTCAGGGTCTCTTGAGGATAGTATTTTTGACTTGTCATTATCTTGTCCATCAGGCTGATTCCAGCTTGAAGGAATAATATCGACAGTTATCATAACATTGTCAGACAAATTACTCCCCAGGGTTGGGGGCACTGCAAACCGGAAGAGAGAACCAGGAAACATTCCCGATATTCCTGAATTTCTTCTACCATGCGCTGAATCTGGCCCAGAGGCAACAGACATAGCACCATTAGGTACTGCAGGTGTTGGTGGCCTGGCAGCAGGCCTGAGGGATTCACTTTGTGCTTCAAGAGATACCTCCCCACCAGGTTCTCTTCTTCTGAAAAGATGCAGTGATCTAGCTGGTGTTTCAGAGGTAGAGGTTCTTGCAGTTTCATCTCTTCCTTCTCTTCGTCTTCTGGAAAACAAAGGTGTGCACCTGTTCCTCAGGGAAGATGATAGCCAAGAACCTGAATTTCTACTTTCAGAATCGGGTCTGTAACTTTCAGCTTCCGAATCAGAACTAGGATTTGATGAAACACCTGACAGGCCCCATCGTCTTCTAAGAAAGCTAAATCCCTGAGAAACATCAGGAGTCTGCCCTTCTGTGCCTTCAGAAGTTGTAACTGTGTTAGTAGCACTAGCTTGGGTAGAAGAATGAGCTCTTGGAACAGTTGAATCTTCAGAACCTAATGGTCTTGAAGTCAATGAGTCCTGGCTAGACCTTCTTGAGAAAAATGTTGATGACATACTAGAAGCTAAACGAGACAACAATTGTCTTGTTGTACGCCTTCCTTCAGTATCTGCAGGTGGCTCACTCAGTGACCTTTGGGATGGCATAACTCTATCGGAACTGTTTGAGGAACCGCTTCCACTTCTCATGGCACCAAGGGTAAACTCTGGTTGTATATTCCTTTCAGAAGATTCTACTTCTCTTGGGACATAGTTAGATCTTGAATTCCAGCTATGCTCTCGAGAGAGTAATGATGACTGATGTTCAGAAGGCAACTGGCGGTTCATTGATGTGTTCAGCCTCAAAGAGCTCAGTGAGTTCTCTTTTGGTCTTGCTCCCTGTGCATACGAAGCAGAAGATCTTTCCTGAAGATCTACAATAATAAGAATCACAAAAAGTCAACTGTAAAATACTGCTATGTAGATAAGACTAACCAAATATGATGATTATTAACTAGAGCCCAAGAAGTACATTTTTAACTAGACCCCAATTATATGCATTTTTGCTCAGAAATAAGTCCACTGAATTTAGTGGGGCTTATTGGCATGTAAGTATGCTAGAGCTACAACCCTTGGTCTTGCTTAGAACATGGTTGATTATATTGATATATGGCATTTTTAGCATGCCCTTCTTCCAAGAAATTCACAACAGCATACTTGGTTCAGCCTTCCCCCTCCCCATTTTATTCTCACAACCAACATTTGAGAAATTAGACAGTGTGCAGTAGCAACTAGCCCTACTACTCTGGTAAGTTTATTTTCTGTGTATTTCTATTCTTTTCTATTCTATAAAGATAATATTACAACAACAACAACAACAACAACTGCCAGCCAGCATTACCTATGTCTTTTTATTTGTGACTATACACATGTATGGCTAGCTGTAGCAATTCAAAATTACTCCTGGGTTCAGTTATATTTTATTTTCTCTATAGCGACACACCAGCAGAAGACAAGAGAAGCAACAAGAATTAACATTGCTAAGTTTTTGAAATTGTTTTGACCAAATTTGAACCATTCCCACCACCACCCATCTCTTTTCTTATTCTACTTTTTTGGATGTGACAGCTATTTTGTGTTAAATAGGCCACACCCTTAACAGCAGCCATTTTAGGACTGGCACCCTCAGCACTTTCTCAAAATTCCAAATGTGCCTCCAAACCTAGGATGAGCATACCTTCCTCCCACAAATGCATCCCTGGAGACAGTGCACAATTAGGAAGCCATATCCTTAGCACTGTTCAATAATGCTATTTTATTAGCTTAAACTAGTTACGGGACTAGAAGTTAAGTTTTTTTTAAAAAACTGGCCCAATACATTCAACCCGTAAGGATTCTTTAAGTAAAACTTTGCCATTCACAATTAGCAACATTCTAAACCCCCTGAAATTTCTATCCTGCCATGTGAGCCAAGAACAGTGTCTTCATCTAAGCAAAAACAGATAATAGACTGAACCTCATAAATAGAATGAAACAATGCATACATGATGAAGATGAAAAGTCACCATTTCTGCGACTACAGTCCACAAGACTGCTAATAGATGGTTCTGTTCTTTCCAGCTCTCTCCTCTCTCTTGCAAGTTCAGTTCCTAATGATCCAAGTACCATGGATGAAGATCTGGGTACATCACTGTATCTCCATGGGGAATCTAAAATCAAAAAGTGAAAAAGATATGTATTCTTGCTTCCTTGATAAAAGTCTTAAACACACAATATTTACTGCTGTGTTTTTAGGCCTGATTGGAATACACTTCTCTCTTCTGAAAATTATGCACAACAATATAGCTATTGTTATTGTAGTGGCAATATTGCCATTACTTGTCGATCAGTCAAAGCCACTCTATAGTAGAAACTCTGGTTGTGGAATAAAAGCTTTATATGTATTTCATTGCCCCAAATAGATATTTTAGGAGCATAATAATAGTATCTGATGCTATATGCATCTGATGAAATAGACTCAACCCCACAAAAAGCCATAACATTTGTTAATTTTTAAGTTTCCACAAGACAACTGTGCTTGTGTAAGAGCGTGGATAGCAAGAAGCTAGCTTCAGTATAAAACAAAATAAATACACATCATTTTATACCTTTTAGCACATCACTTACCTGAAACTGTGTTTAAACCATTATTTCTCACACTAGAGGTAGATGTATAAGAAAGTTTAGGTCTCTTAGAATCAGTATCCTGTTGCTGGCTATGCAGTCTTGAAGAATATGATCCCTGAGTTCTTTCAGATTCGCCAAACCAAGAAGATGTAAGAGGTGAAGATGAAGATGTAGACTACAAACAATGTTTTGAAAGGTTACTACTTTTCTGCAAAATACTGGGCCTTAAAAAAATAAGCTAGCAGAATATTAAATCAAATCAAAGTGAAAATGCTTGGGTTATATAATGAAAAGGGCTTGTATGAATGAGATTGAAAAAGAGCAGGCTTACCCTTAAAAGTATTAAAAATAAGTCTAATATCTATTGGTGATCTTCCCTCCCTCTTTTTAAAGACTTGGGAGTAAGCTTCAGAATGAGAGATAGTGCAAAGGGCTCCAAGTCCAACAACCAGAAACACAGGATTTGATATTTCTACAGTGGTACCTCTAGATACGAACAGGATCCGTTCCGGAGCCCCGTTCACATCTAGAAGTAAATGTAAGGAGCGGTGGCACGTCTGCGCATGCGGAGAAACCTGGAAGTAACGCGCTCCGTTACTTTTGGGTTGCCGAGGAGCGCAACTCGAACGCGCTCAACCCGAAGCGCATTCAACCTGAGGTATGACTGTATTCACTGTTAAGTAATACTAGTTAAAAGGTTTTTTCTTACTATTTAGACAACATGGTTAGATCCATTCTCAAGGATATACACAATCCCTTTAGTACAGTTCAACAGGTTTTAAAGAAAACAGTTCAATTAGCACAGTTTCTCTTAAAACTGTTTTTAAACTATCATTCATTTTCACATTCAGAAGCTAATGTCTTACATGCTCTGAAATCTTCTCGGATTTTAATTTATGCATTCATGTGGCTGCCCCTTAAAATGTCATCAGACACAGAAAGCCATAGTGCAGCTCCTGGTTGGAACCAGATGTGACATTTGTTAACACCTGCTCTTTTTATCTGCATTAGCTGCTGGTTTGATTCTAGGCTGAATCTGCGTCAAATTTTCAAGTCTTAATAGTACTATCCTAAGCATGTCTCCTCATGAAAAGGTCTCACAGAATTCAGTGAGGCTTTTCCTGGCAAGTATGTGCAGCAGCAGGGGGTGAAGAACCTGTGGAAATTCAAATGTTGTTAGACTCCAGCTTTCTTCAACCCCAATGGTTAGGAATGATGGAAGTTAATAGTGCAAGATCAGAAGGGCCATATGATCCCCACCCTTGGTGTACAGGACTGCAACCTAAAGGACTGCAACCTAGACCCTGAATATAGTAGGAGTGCCTTTCCCCAGGTTACCACCTTCACCCACCTCCCATTTTAAAATAATCTGAAGAATTATAAGGTACCATCACCAAGGGAAAGGTTTTCATCTACTACAACAAAGCATTTGCAGCAGTAGCATTGCTTTGTCAAAGCTGTGCAGAGCTTTTAGGATGCCTCTCTGCTGGTGTTAAGCGTTTTTCCATGTATTCTATTTTGTTGTTAATAGCTATGTGGTTTCATATTTTCATCTTTTGGAAGCCACTTTGTGATAGTTAAAGCAGAATATACATCTAAATCTAAATTAATAGTTAATTTGGGGTCTTAGTGTGGGAAATAATGCCAACTCTTTAAATTAAATTTAGCACTATTTATATCAAATATACATATGCTTGTGAATTTATAATTGTGTGCTTATTTTTTATTATATTTCTCTATGTTAGAATTGTTGTTGTTGTTCTTTTTTTTATATCCCACCTTTTTCCCTGACAAGGACTCAAGGCGGCTGCAGACACATGTCTCCATCCTTAATTTCCCTTCATTTCTTCCACCCCATTCCCTGCTTTCTGCTCACAACATGTTCTCTAGCACTTACACAGAAATGTAACTCACAGAGCAAAAGTTAGAAACTTCCAGACTGAATGCAGATACTGAAAAAGTGAAGTTTGCACTGTTTGTTACAATGTAAAAAGTGTTGTTGTTTTTTTTGTTTTGGGGGGGGAATAAAACAACAACATTTCCTGAACAAAAACAAGAAATAACATATAAAATGCTGTACTTAATCTCCATATTTGGAGGCCACCCCAAGAATGCCTTTTCTCAAGAGTTGTTAGGCAAAAACTAAGTAATTTGTGGGTAATGTTCGCAAAACAGGATTCTACAAAGTCCATAATGGCTAAGCACAGATACTTACAGATGCTTGGATTTTCCTAATACAATTCTAGACATCTTAGTTTCCTAAGAGAAAGCTACATTTCTGCAATTCAACTGCAGTCTAACACAAAACTAGACAACTGATAACATTTGCATGTTTCTTTGAAACTTACTTACAAGAAATTAAATTAATGTGACTGCAAACTTGGAAAACATTTAAAATAAATATCTTACCAGTCTGTTTCTGCTTCCCAACAATCTTCCAGACCATGGACGATCAAGTGTTCCTGAGTAGCGAGTTGGAGATGAAGCTGGAAGCTTCCATGGGCTTTCATATGCTTCTCTTTCTCCAATTGCCCAGTCTCTACTGGAACTATGCAACCGACTAGAATCCTACAAAGTAATATGGTCACATTTCTGCTCAAGACATCAAGTTGAGTTCCATCTATGGCTACCATCCTTACCATCCTTATGATTTTAATAAGTACATAAAAGCTATGTTTGTACCCAGAGTATTACACTTTGGATAATGTGAAGCAACTCCTGTACTTTTTTGGAAGAAGGACGATTACTTTTATAGATTTGTGATATACCACAACTATATATACACAAATGAATGTGTCCCAGTAGGATTTGTACTTTAGTCCAAGAATGGAAATCTTTAAAAATGAACTCAAGCTATCAATTTAAAAGCTGCAAATGTTGGGTGTCAGTTTGGTGTACTTACTTACCTGACAGTTAAGTACTGTTACTCTACTAGTTTTCTTTAGACTAAGAGGAATGAATATCTTGCTAACAGTGTATCACCATGGTGACTACTGCCTGAGGCTGGTTTGAACACTGCACCAGGCAGGATAAAAGAAAATATGCAAAGCATATCTATCATCACAAATAAATAGAATTGCAATTAACTGCAAGATTAGCCTGCCAGGGACCTGTGGCTGGGAGTACAGCAGTGCTGGTGTGCTTAACACTGATATACTGGCAACCAAGACCTAATTTGGAGCAGAGTTTTACAGTACAGTCAATGGCATCCTGCTGTACTGCATTTTTTAAAATATTGATTTTACACTGGTTATATTATTGTTCTGTGTTGATTGTATTTGTACAGCAAGCTCCTTCAGAAGGATGGGTGGGATAAATGAATAAATAGTAACATAAATAAATAAAATTTATATGCCACACCAGGAACATGGTACCTGTACATATAAGGTCAACATTCCCAACACAATATTCGAAATGTGTTACAGTACGTTGGGTAAGGAACAGTCCAGGAAAATTCCCTTGTGAGGAAGAGCTATCTAGTATGACAGCATTTATTCACTTCCTTCTTCACGTTTGCCTTTCCAGAAGCCCTTAAGTGGAAGATGGTTTAAGCCAGGCAAAGTTTGTTCATCTTACATTTCATTTGGGCCACATTTTGACATTTCTAATACTCTGAATATTTATTTTCAATTATCCCATTGAAATTATCCAAACACTCATTAGGTGTTTCACTGAAGGCCTAATAATCACTATCGTTCATGGATCACTCTCTCAAAAAATTCCAATAGAATATTACTTGTAGAATGTCTTGTAGAATATTACAAGACATGCAGCTGAACTTGCTACCCTGATACAAGCTTTTATAATTTCTAGGCTTTACTTCTGCAATGAACTTTAAATAGGCTGTCCATGAAAATGACTTCAAAACTTCATCTGCTATAATAACCAGAACCATCTTTTGACAGATATTACAAGGAACACTTATTTAAACCCTGCGCTGTTGCAGCAGCAGTAACTGCCTATATACTAGCAAACCAAATTCAAAATGCTTTGACTTTAGTGTCTGGGTCCAATATACCCAAATGACCATTTCTTTCAATATGCATATACTAGTACGAACCACAGGCTTGTACTGTTTGAATATGATTCAAGCCACACAGCTATCTAGATATTACCTTTGTAGCTCTGGAATGCTCTGCCTACCACAGTGAGGAAATTGTGGTTTTTTGCCCACCCTCTGTGAGGACTGCATATGTTTTCTATTGGCTGATTTCTCTGATTATTTTTTATTTTACATTAGCAGCTTAAAATGCTTTGAGAAAATGGCCTTAAAGCATTTTAAATGTTCTATTTTGGGCTAAGAAAATATGACTATGAGCCCCTTCCTACCCATGTTTACTTAAAATCAAATCACACTGAATTCAATAAAGCATCCTTTCAACTGAAGGATGGTAGTTAAATTGCCTACTTACAGGAAGCATCAACTAAGTTTCTAAAGTGTTGCAGGAATGCAACTCATTTTTTTACATGTAGTCATACCTGTAAGACAGTCTTAAGAACATTCCCACAGGAGAATTCCTGCTTATATAATCTACTGGAAACAAACTGAGAAAGAGCTATAATCCCTGCCCAAGTCCTTGTTTTGTAAGTTACTCTTAACAGAGAAATGCTAAAGCTTAAAATAGCCACAAGCATTTCTATATTTAGAGGCTTAATTCTGCTAATTCTTCAAAAAAGATAGCTAAAAGCACCTACAAAATAAACTATTTCCCAATACCACTTTTCAGTTGAAGCCAACCCCTGTTTTAGGATAATGCTTTAAAATAGCAATACTGCACTATGTAGTCTAGCGTTCTACACATACAGTACAGAAAAAAGTAAACTTGGAAGAGAAATTCCAAGGCCACATATATATATTCTAATTATGGACAGTATATTGACAATATAAATAAATCTATCAAGGCTTCAGAAGATGTTTTTGGACATCTTATCATGATCATATCTTAACATGTTAAACAGATTAATTAAAGTTCTTTTTCCTAGCAAGGTATCCCCTTTTCATGCAACTTAAGTCCACTCATTTGTTCCTGAGCAGAAACTCAGAAGCGGAAGCTGAATGAAGCATGTATCACCATCAAATACTACTTACTTGGCATCCAGGTTCCAATCTAAGTGAAGATTCTCTTGTAAGATATGAGTCAGTTAAACTGGTTCCTCCATTTCCTGCTCCTGTCCTAGCACTTTGAGAACTGGATGGCTGAGTGGATACCCTCCTTGGAATTCTTGGTGGCTTTGATTCCATATTCTATGCAATATGAAAAAAATATTTATATTTCCAATTAGATAATGGAGCATATTCTTTGTAGTAATACAACAATACAAGTTATAAATTTAGCATTCATATGGCTTGTAACATTAAGCTTTGCACAAATGTTTATACACTAACCTGAGGATCAACAAATTAAGGTTAAATCTAAGTACAAAGCAAATATATACATTTCAGAAACTTGGAAATAAACTGCAGCCTCTTAATCATTTGGTCTACTGTAATGGATAATGTCTTCTTACAGTCGCTAAAACCGCAACAAAATCAAAGTCTGGACAATGCTATAACACTTGCTGAACTTTTTTGAAGAGAGACAACACAAGTAGAAGTTTGGGGGCTTTAAGAACAACACCCCAAATTGCACAAGTGGCTATCCAATTAATGTCACAACAGTGGTTTCAGTTTGGGGCAAAGAGGTTCCAGTTTACTATACAGTTTTACCTGCTGATCAGAAAAATGACAGCCATTCCCCTCAGATGACATTATTCATAGAACTGGAGTAACAAATACATACCTAGTCAAAGCTTGACAAGTCACAGCTAAAAACTACAAGGAAGCACTTACTAGAAGTAAACCTAAAGAAGCTGGCATTTCTGAAATGTATGATATGCAAGAGTAGAAGAGTCATACATGTTGAGGTATCATAATAAAGCTTCAGGAAGGTCAACACTGAGCACCTGCTACCATCTAATAAAGTTATTAACCTGGTTATCTAGAAGAAGCTCATATAACCCTGGTAATAAATAAACTATTTCAAAAGCTGTTCACAAGATATACAGCCCTGAAAGTAAATACCCTGTGTGTAACCTAGTGGAAATGTAGCTTACTTCATAATAAAAAACAAGAAAAAGCAAGCACACAGAGCTGTTTCAGCACTCCCATCAACTCACAAATGTGCACAGACAAGTTCACCTGGCTTTGGGGGAATGAACTTTTTGTGATTTTCTAAGTCACGTACAGTTATTGCTGTACATTCAGACTGTAAGAACTTCCAGGGTATCATTGCACATGCTTAGTGTCTTGCTTAAATGCAACCCATGGCCACTATACATGGAACATTAGTACGCCAACACAGCACCTGCTCAGGCCATAGACACACAGTATGCTAACATTTGTACATACCAAAGTCAATCAGAAGCCAAGTGTGTGCTATACTGCAAACGTAAATTCTTTTTGCTCATTCAACATATTTACAACAGGCAACAGTTGACAAAAAATGGTGATGACCTGCCTAGGTTCCCTTTTGTATTTTTTAAAAAAGATGACTGCCCCTTCCTCCCTTCCTATTACTCTTCCCTCAACTTCTGAGAAGTCACAACTGATGGTTTTGTGTGTAGATGCAAAAAGTGTAAGTTTCATCAAGCACTACCTTCTGGTTTGAGCACATTCAGTTGCATCTAACCAGTTCCTTCCTTTTTCTGGCCTCAGTACCTTCCTCATTCTTATTTTTTTGTTATATTAAGAATACACATATAACCTTCCACTCTAAAGTTTAAGGCATAACATGCATGTTTGTCTGAGGTAATGAAGCCTCATGCTGTATTCACATGATAATGTTTTGTGAATGTTTGGTTTAGGACTCAAGCCAGATCAGGTACTCAGTTATCCCAAGACTGCTTCCATGCGCCCATCCAGACTAGATAAGGACTAGATGGGCAGAAATTCAAAAAGATGCAGTGTGCTCAAAACTGGAGTTCAGTCTATACGCTTATGATTTTTTTCTGCATATTGTATTTTACTCTAAGGAACTGTATTTTTTCTTATGTTTGCTTCTGCAATGACTACATTTAAATATTTTTCCTCTGCTGAACTGCTATTTTATTGCTGCCATTTAAAAGTTACGATGTCTTTGGAAGTTTTGCTCATGTCCTGCCAACAATATCCTGTACACTTCAGAACTGAGTCACTTAAAGAATATTTACTGTATCATCTACCCAAGTTTATGGGCAGAGCAATCTTATGAAGGGGGAGGGTCCTTGAAAGAGGTACCACCCCTACCCACTGGTTCCAATGGAGAGGGGAATTACACATTCTCTAAAATTGACATAGCTTTCTCCTAGTTCTGGAGTACAAGAGGATTTGGATTCAATGGATCTAAAGTGTCACTATATGCTCCTAGAATTACCCCTTTTCCCCATCACCAGCAGGGCAGTCACAGCAGTGAATCTCCTTTTCCCTGCATCTGTACAGTGGTACCTCAGGTTACAGATGCTTCAGGTTACAGACACCGCTAACCGAGAAACAGTACCTTCGGTTAAGAACTTTGCTTCAGGATGAGAACAGAAATTGCGCAGCCGCAGCAGCAGAAGGCCCCATTAGCTAAAGTGGTGCCTCAGGTTAAGAATGGACCTCCAGAACGAATTAAGTTCTTGACCCAAGGTACCACTGTACTTTGAAATGCACTGCATCTCTGCATGGCTCACTGGTATCTACCTTCAATGAAGTTTGACCAATTACTGTTAGAAGTCAACTAAGCAGCCCTGATTCCCAACTTGGTTCCCTAAGTCAGTGTTTCCCAACCCTGGGCTTCCAGATGTTTTTGGCCTACAACTCCCATCATCCCTAGCTAGCAAGACCAGTGGTCAGGGATGATGGGAATTGTAGTTCAAAAACAGCTGGAGGCCCAAGGTTGGGAAACACTGCCCTAAGAGACTCCACTATTTCTTTCTCTCCCTGATTAAGTCTGTTGCTGTATTTTTATCACTGCCTCCTCTTTAACCATTATCTTATCTCTCACATTACCCATCAGCTGCTAAAGTTTTCGAAGGAACTTTTGATGAGAGGCCTTAACAGGAGGCATCTGAGAGTTCAAATCTACCAGATCGATCCAATTACACATTTGTTTAAGTACAGATACTTTGCTAATGTCATCAAATAGTTCAAGGAGCAGCTTATAAATTTGACTGAATAACTGTACAAAAAAGTCTTTTGAATGGTGCCTGAAGCTAAAAGTAGGTTTTAATGCAATGGTTTTAGCAATGTAAAAAGTCATGAGTACACAATGTTAAAAACAATACAAACTGTTTATCGCTTGTCTTTTTTCTGTATCCAAGAAAGAGATCGTTTTACGTAATGGGTTTGGCTGAAGTTCTTAGGAGAAAACAGAGGTGCTCAGTGCAATATATAGTAAAAGTTATCAAATGTCAGCTGAAAATTACCCTTGCTGACAGTGGACACATAGTGGACACACCACTGCGCTTCACCAACTGCTTCGTCCTTATATTTTCATCCCAGTTGTCTCCAAAACAGAATGTAACCCCAACTGGGATAAAAATATCTAGGTAAAAAGAGTTCTGAAGACTACTGTATTGCTTTTCTTTCCCACCCACACTCATGCTGCCATAATGTTTAACTTGGCCCCAGACAAGTAAAAACTGGAGGAAGAAGGAAACAAAACTGTCTCTAACTAAGCAACACTATCCAGCTAAAGAAGCCAACCTCTTTCCCTGTTTAAAATGGCAGGAAAAGAACATGGCAAACAGATTCTGAAGATGGTAAAGTGAAGTTGCAGCAAAGAAAGTTGCAGCTTACCAACAAAACTCTGCTACTGATGCTGGCTCTAAGAACTTCCCTAACTTCCTCCATGCAATATTGCTTCAAAAAAAAAACAAAAAACTCTTGCAACACTGACAGTGATGATTTAGACCTACTTGCAACACACATTGTTCCATACAGAACACATCTAATTAAAGATAGGTAGCCGTGTTGGTGTGCCATAGTCAAAACAAAAAAAATTCCTTCCAGTAGCACCTTAAAGACCAACTAAGTTAGTTCTTGATATGAGCTTTCGTGTGCATGCACACTTCTTCAAGAAGTGTGAAGAAGTGTGCATGCACACGAAAGCTCATACCAAGAACTAACTTAGTTGGTCTTTAAGGTGCTACTGGAAATGAAGAAGTGTGCATGCACACGAAAGCTCATACCAAGAACTAACTTAGTTGGTCTTTAAGGTGCTACTGGAAGGAATTTTTTTTTTTTATTACATCTAATTAAGCAATGTTTCTCCTGAGGGGCAATTTTTTTACATCTGCATTCTCCCTTCTAATGCAGTTTCGCAATTATCTCATCCTGAGACAAAGAAGGCCGTCTTGGGGAAAACATCACAGAGTATAAATTATTAGGGAGCAAATATCGTGAACTACTTCATGTTCAATGTTTCTCCAATAGGAGTCTGAACATAAAGCTAGGGCACTAATTTAGCTAAACTAATATAACAACACTTCCATTAAGTCACTGCAGCCATCTTGGGGCAATGTAAGGATTCTTCTCATCCTCATGGCAAATTCTAACATACCCACATACGATAAACATCATTACTTGAGCAAACTTAGTCAAAGCAGTTACTGAAAACAGATCTAGTTCCCTGCAGATTAAACTAGCTGTTTACCAGTAAGATAGCACTACTCCAAATTTTAGCACTAATTCAGGATGGGCTGCAGGAAACAAAACTTACTGTTCTCTCGGGCCACTTTTAAAGTATGAGCTGGATGTCCTAAACAAGGGAGTAGTGTTACAATACATAACTGTAGTAAATGCAGAACAAATTATACATTCATGTTCATCATGAGCCCGGCCTTGGCTGGGGAGAGCGGGGTATAAATAAAAAACTATTATTATTATTATTATTATTATTATTATTATTATCACTGTAACATCAAGATTTTCATATACAGTGGTACCTCGGGTTACAGACGCTTCAGGTTACAGACTCCGCTAACCCAGAAATAGTACCTCAGGTTAAGAACAGGATGAGAACAGAAATTGCACATTGGTGGCGCGACGGCCCCATTAGCTAAAGTGGTACCTCTGGTTAACAACAGTTTCAGGTTAAGAACGGACCTCTGGAACAAATTAAGTTCTTAACCAAAGGTACCACTGTATTAAAAGCCACTTCTGAGTAAAGACCACAACCCAAGGTTTATCAGCTTATGCCACCTTAAACACAATACTTTTTCAATGGTGACACAGTACTCATCTGTGGGCAACTTCACCAAGTGATGCAGAGGCATGCAAAAATTGCAGCCCTGTGAGGCTGCTGACAATTTTATGCCAATGGTCTCTGTAACCCCCTTGCAGAAGAGGAATCAAGTCTGTAAGGATGTGGGAGCAAAGTGTCAGACAATGGGACACGAGAAAAGGGAAAAGGAGAAACCAGAAGAAGGATCTTTCCATTAGCTTCTTTGGGGGGGGGGGGGAATCAGAGCAGCCCCAGAATCTGTGTCAGGCTGTCCCATGGGACATAGCTGAGGAAGAGAAAGGCAATGCCGTAAAGGCTAGATCAGACAAAGCTTGTTCCAGAGCATAAGTTTGACATAAATAATCAAGGATGTGTAAATGCTGCAGAGAAACTAAGGGATGCACTGGATGCAGAACTGGAAATGGGCTAGGGAGACCTGGGCCTCAATTCCAAAGCCCATTGCTCTCAGCCTTACCTACGTCACAGAGTTGACACGTGGATAACATAGGGAATAACACCAGGTACACACCTTGGGAGGAAGGGCAAGACACAAACCTGATGATGAAGACAAATGGAAAGAAGTACAGCATGTCGTAACAACAGGGCAAGGGCTGGGGGGGGGTATTTATGGAGAGGATTAATTAAATCAACGAACCTAGTTGCGTATCTTTCCCTACTGTTACTTTTTGAAACAGGCAATGCAAATTAATATGTACTCCGTGTGTTGTTGTTATGTTTATTACTGGTTGAAAACCAGTAATACAAGTCTGCATGTTCCCTTCCATATTTTTTTTCTTGGAACACTTATGGGGCGAAAGCCAGTGAGAATTTCCATTTCACCTCCACGACTGCTTGGTTGGGAAGCATTTGAAAAGGAAAAAAGGTACGCCTGCCTGAGAGGATTTATTTTTATTTTCTGCATACGTAGCCATCAAGACTGCTGGATAAGGGAGGATGTTTCCAGGCCAGGGTCAGGCCAGTCCCTCAGAGCCTTACAAGGGAAAACGAGAACTGGGCCAAGGGCTCCTGCCGACTCACTCTCACACAAGATGGAGCCTCCAGCTTCAAAACGGTGGCCCTCGCCTCCAGCCCCGACACGGAGCACCGCCCCCACTTCGCCCCATGTGCCCCCCACCCCACCAGACAAGACACGGAACACGAGACACAAGCTGCTCACCGCCGCTTGCCGCTCTCCGACTCTGCTTCCTCCTCCTCCAGCTGCTGGCTGATCCGACAATGGCGGCCGCTTCAACGCCGAGTTGAGGGAGGGGAGGGAGCCACCCAGCGCCGCCTGCCAATCACCGCCGAGCCAACGGCCCCGACTAGCCGCGAGCTTCTCCCCAAACTGCTCTCGCGAGAGCAGGAACCGCAAACCAGCGTCGACGCACATTCAACACCCTCCCCCCACCCTTATCTCGTGACTATCTCCGGTGAGGTCGATGTGTGCCGAGGAGGCGCCCGGAGGCTGCCGGGAAAGCGGAAGAGCTGGTGCTTTTGTGGTTTTGTGGGTGGGGCCACACTTACCCTTGGGGCGTGTGACGTACGACTCACGTCACTTGCTGGAATGACGCCCGGGGTGCGCGCGCGCGGTTCTATCTGTACAGGTCGCTGAGACTCGTTGAATTAAATGGTGCAAGGTCCACGCGGCGGTTTTAGAGGTGTTAGAATACTACTACACTGCATCTCCCACCCCACCCTACAAAACACAAACACACACACACGAGTTTTAATTTGTATTTATCCCAATTTAAATACCTCAGTGATCCGTTCGCAAATTAAGTCCCCGCCTGGAATTAAATCTCATGTAAAAGGTAAAGGGACCCCGGACCGTTAGGTCCAGTCGTGGCCAACTCTGGGGTTGCAGCGCTCATCTCGCTTTATTGGCCAAGGGAGCCGGCATACAGCTTCCGGGTTGAAACACCGTTTACCTTCCCGTCGGAGTGGTACCTATTTATCTACTTGCACTTTGACGTGCTTTTGAACTGCTAGGTTGGCAGGAGCAGGGACCGAGCAACAGGAGCTCAGCCCGTCGTGGGGATTTGAACCACGGACCTTCTGATTGGCAAGTCCTGGGCTCTGTGGTTTAACCCACAGTGTCACCCGCGTCCCTAAATCTCATGTAGGTGATGTTTAAGTTTGTTGGGTCCTCTATCTTGTAGGATTGCAACCCAACAGTGCAATCCTGTGCACATCTCACAAGCAAGCTGCGTGGAGTTCAATACAGCTGACTTTACGGGACTGCAGCCCTACTGAACTAGAGAAGTTCTTACATGTGGAGAAAGGGCAACAGTGTATGGTTGTTGTTTTTTGGCAGGTTATAAGCAAAACAGTGTTACGCAGAGAAGATTGGCACCCAGACAGATATTAGGGAAGATTGCGCAACACCAAATTCACTTCTCTTCCCCGATCTTCCACACCTGGCCAAACTTCTAATCTACACCTTTCTCCCTTCTTAATTAGTCAGCTGAAATGAAGAAAGCTTGGATAAAAGCTAGGCATGGATTCTCATAGGAAATGGCTGTTAAGCTCAGTTCCAGTAGTAAGAACATTCCTGGGGGCTCAGAAGCACTTATTCCTAATAATTATATGCCTGCCTCTCTAAATTACTCTTTTGCCCCTGCCTCCAGTTTATGTACCACAGAGGTCTATTTAAAAAATGAGGTAGATCTGTAGTCTGTATTAACCATAGATTTTGCTAACAGCATCATTATATTGGCAATTTTAGGATGCAGGCTCAATTCATCTGGCTGTTTACTTTTTTATGATATTTTATTAGGTTTTAAGAATAACAACAAACGGAAAAAGGAAAAAGCACATACACAAAAATATAAAGTTATAAAATACAAAAAATACAAAAATTTAACTCAAAAAAAAGAAAAAAAGAAAAAGAAAAAAGAAAAGAAAAAGCACATAAAAAACACAGAAATCCCTCTTTTTAATTTCTCATCTTTGATTCACTTATTTTCCTGACTTCCTCACATCTCCCTTTTTTGTATCCCTTTTAAAAATTAGTTCAGCAAATTCATATCCAATTAATTTATCTATTATCAATCCAATCTTATTTTTTACCTTGTTGCTAGAACCCCTTCAATTCATTTCAATGTCATTAACATTCATAAATTTTGCAATGTTTCTCTAAATAAATTTTAAATTTCCTCCAATCTTCTTCCACCAACTCTTCTCCCTGGTCTCGGATTCTGCCAGTCATTTCAGCCAGTTCTATCCTTCTTTGACACCAATTGGCCAACTATGCCTAGGAGAAAGGCCTCTGGTTTCTTAGGGAAAGTGTATTTAAATACCTTTTTCAATTCATTATAGATCATCTCCCAGAAAGCCTTAATCCTTGGGCGCGTCCACCAAAGGGAAAAGAATGTACCTTCATTTTCTTTACATTTCCAACATTTATTATCAGGCAAATGATAAATTTTTGCAAGCTTGACTGGGGTCATGTACCACCTGTACATCATTTTCATAATATTCTCTCTTAGGGCATTACATGCCGTAAATTTAATCCCAGTGGTCCACAACCTCTCCCAGTCAGCAAACATAATATTGTATCCTATATCTTGTGCCCATTTTATCATTGCCGATTTTACGGTTTCTTCCTCAGTGTTCCATTTCAGCAACAAATTATACATTCTTGATAGGATCTTAGCATTGGGTTCTAGCAATTCTGTCTCTAACTTTGATCTTTCCACCTGGAAACCCACTTTTTTATCCTGGTTGTAAACCTCTCTTATTTGAAAATAGTGTAGCCAGTCTCACACCTTCTCTTTGAACTTCTCATAACTCTGCAATTTCAATTTGTCACCTTCCTGTTCTAAAATTTCCCAATATTTTGGCCACTTGGCCTCCATATTAAGTTTTTTCAGAGCTTTCGCTTCCATAGGTGAAAGCCACCTTGGGGTTTTACTCTCCAAAAAGTTTTTATATCTAATCCAGACATTAAACAATGCTTTCCTGACAATATGGATTTTAAATGCCTTATGCGCTTTTACCTTGCCACATCTGGCTGTTTACTTTAGAACAAGCTCAGAATCTTCTACTATGCTTAGATGCTTACAGCAGATGCCCATACGTTTTTCAACAAATAAGTCAATATAGAAAAGATTCCTCAGCGTAAAAAGACTGAAAGGCACTGCTCTAGGATCCCAAATTTCCTTTCTGATAAGTAGGAATAGTTCACCTTATGTGATCAGACAGAAATACATCAGAGCTGGAAGGAGAAGCATTGCTGCTATATCCTAAATCTACTGCTCAAGTACTGTACATGTAGGATTTTTTCAGATGCACTTCTAAGCTATAGTTTAGAGTTAGACCTCTGTGAGTAAACCTGAATGAGCCTCAGAGTCACACATTTCCCTTTACCAGCTCTGGTGCAGCCATAAATAGAAGATCAGAAGCTTTTACTTCTGCTTTTAAATTAACCACAGCCTCCCATTATATCCAAACTCAGGGGAACGGTGGTTAGTTTAAACAAGCCAGGATCAAGCCATGGTTTATGACCTGGGCTTGTTCATTAATCACAGTTATAATGAATATATTATAGTCATCAGAATTAGGGAAGCTAAAGTTAATGCCTTTCTCACTTTTGAAAAACTGTTTCACAAATAACAAGAAAATGAACACAGAATATTTCCCAGCTAATCTGACACTCTCCTTCCTTAACTATAGTCCCACTAAACCTGTTTCTCCAGAACCGAAGTCCTGAAGGAAGAGACATTCTGACAATTCTGAATCAATGCAAATTAGCGTCAAAGTTCATAATAAGGACAACATTACATGCAGGATGAAAAGAATTCTATCACAAGCTAGATACCAGTTTTTGTTTGAAGCTCAGCCTTCATCTCTTTAGGAAACTGGTTGGGTAGGTTTGTCCCATGATTCAAAATCCACCCCATTAGATCATCAACCACCTACTTTTTAGCACAACAAGAACGTAGCCTAATATTAAGCACCAAGATTATAAACAAGCATAAAAACTGTAAAACTCCATGCATTAACATTTCAACATGCTATTTATTTCATTGGTTAGGATTTAAAATTCAAATTTGTAAACAATCTCTCAATGCCATTCAATAAATACTATGTTTGTCCTAAATACAATCAGAGGAGAGGGAAATGCTGTTATGTTTATAAGTAGCTAGTTGCTAACTCAAGGTCACTCCCTTGACTCATAGTCCTTGGGGTTTTTTATCATATTTATAAAGATGACATCAAATGTCTGACTCATTAATTACTGGCCCCAGTCCTGTTTTGCTAACAGCCAATTTGCACACAGAAATTTAGCAGATACATCTCCAACCAAGGAGCAGCTTGACGCGGTAGATTTCTGTGCGTCAGATTGTTGTTCAAGGTACACAAGCATTAAAAAATACGGTGCAAAATAGCAGTGCAAAAACGGTTACAAGTGCTTCCATAAGAAATAGAAAGCTGAAACTCGATACGCATAGTAAAAGGCAAACCTGTGTTAAATTCCTTAGGCAAGATATTCAAGTACATGGTGGCAAACCATCTCCAGGTTTTCTTTGATGAAACTGGTTGTTCTGAATCAAATCTAGTTTTGGGACCTAAACTGCCTTGCACATCTTGGTGGGATGACATACACAAGCAGATGGACATTCAGAGTGCCAAAACAAACAAGTCTGCTAATATAGTGCTTTTATTTTTGGTAAAAAGTGAGGTGCTGGCACTCATATATTGATAAATGTGCCATAGGTGCCAGCTATAGACAGAGAGAAAGAGAGAGAGAATTGCTGGTATTCTGTTCCAGTGAGTACCTGTACTGTCTTTTTTTTTTTTTTTAAGGCCCTGCTAATGCTCAGTGATCTACACTAGCCACTAGTTTGTTTATGGTCTCAATTCAAAGTACTGATTCTGACCTCTAAAATCCTAAATGGCCCAGGACTACAGAATATTAAGAATCATCTCTATCCATACAAGTCTGCCTCTTGTTGGCTTTCTTCACTTACTGTTGGGCTCCCTGCCCTACCAGTCCCAATTGATATCAACTACCCAATGGGGACATAGTCATGATCTGGGAGAGTATAGCATGTAGCATTGGTTGTTATCTCCAGTAATGGTTCGTTCCCTATTACTCCTCTGTTGTAACTGTCCTGGCATATCTTTGGTAGAGTGCACCACCAGAGCGTTCTACAGATGTTCTGCCATGCTGTTTATCATGGCAGCAGTGTTATCTCAAATTCTGTCAGTGGGACAGGGTTTCTACCATATCCCTCAGCTGAAGGATCTGATGTACAGTATTGCTCTGTTAGTTCTAAACCAAGTTTTATTATGAAAGCTTTAAATCCTTTTGTTATTTTAGAAATTTCCCAGCAACGTACTTAGTTTAACCTTGCTTAAAAGTTTCAAAAAGATGTGTTTTCAATACTCCAGTGGGATGAAATACTGTAATTTTTGTATCAGTTTTCTGAAATTATTATCTTAAACTTGACACCTCTTTTTCTTTGTTAACATCTGAAAAAACAAAATTGTGGGCCTAGAAAGGAACCTTTTACAACCACCTTTAGCATTTTAGCACAGAAGTCAAACAAAAACTTTATACAAACTTCTTACCAAATATATGTATGGTTTTTTTCTTTACAATGATACAAAGATATGGCTGTCATAATATTACACCCTGGGAGTGTCAATATGTTCAAGTCAATGTTTTCTCTTGGAACATATATTTACACAATATATCTTAAATTCTTTACCATGTGTTCTGTTCACAATCTGGATATATGCTGTTATTTTTATATTGGTCTTATCATAAACCAGTTGCTTCTTCTGATGTCGTTAACATAATGTGAAGTTCAGCACAGAGGAATCTGAACTCCCATCCACCAAATCCATTTCTTGATATCTAGTTGCACCTTCACAAGCTCATATCTATATACAGTGGTACCTCGGTTTACGAACTTAATATGTTCCGGAAGTCCGTTCTTAAACCAAAACTGTTCTTAAACCGAGGCACGCTTTCCCTAATGAGGCCTCCCGCCGCCGGTGCCCTTCCACCGTTGGGCTTCTGTTCGTAGACCGAGGCAAAGTTTGCTAACCGGAACACTACTTCCAGTTTTGCAGAGTTCAGAAACCGAATTGTTCATAAACAGGGCTGTTCTTAAACCGAGGTACCACTGTACTGTATTCAGCTTGAAATGTAGAATAGCTCATTAAGCTTTAGTTGAGCAGTGAACTGATACCATTTCCCCCCTATTTCAGTTTGATGGAAAATATACAATCTTAATATATATCAGTATTTATTTCATCATTTATACATATTTGCAAATTCCAGAAAGAAGGACTTTGGCAGAAAAGCATGAACTAGTTAAGCATTTTACATCTTCAGAAAATGAAAAGTATCAATTTTACTTTTGTCCTCATTAATATTCTGCTCATATGTGTGACTCCATTATCCTATAGATAAAACCTTTTGTCATAACATGTATTTTCCACCTCCATTCTTTCCAAGTTATATGTAGATTTGGTTCGTTACGTCTTCGGTTTTCCAGACACTTTTGCATGGTTAATGGTTATTACCTTGCCTTTTGCTCAGGGTCTTTTATTCTTCAGTTACAATTTAGTAGTAAAGCAACAATTTGACTTCTGTCCTGGTCGAAAAGATGACGGTGGTGTACACCATCGGCTATTTTTTGTGTGTGGGAGGAACCTCTTGAGGTAAAACTGGAAAACCTCTGTTCTGTAGCTCAGTCAGCACAGCATGAGACTCTTTTTCTCACCGTCATGGGTTCAGTCCCCAAGTTAGGCAAAAGATTTTTGAGTTGCAGGGAGCTGGACTAGATTACCCTTCCAGCTCTACAGTTTTATGATTCATGTGTGTTGAGCCATTGAACCGAGGGCTAGATCCTCTCTCTTACCAATAAAAGTATTCCCATACCGGCCACTGGACTTAGATAGAAAGGCCTACAATAATTTTCCTATTTGGACTGAATCTTGCTTGAGCAGCAACGGTCTTCCTTGTCTCTGACTCTTTAGCTTAGCTCCTAAGCTCCCTGCTGTGTGCTGCCTACAGCCCAGTCTCGACACAGTGATGGTTATTGCTTCTTAGATCACATCTACATAACACATTTAAAATACTTTCATACCATTTCTACAGTCATGGAGAATTCTGGGAACTTAGTGGATTCTTTGGGGAAGACCATGACTGCTAAAAAGGGACGCAGGTGGCGCTGTGGTCTAAACCACTGAGCCTAGGGCTTGCCATTCGGAAGGTCGGCGGTTCGAATCCCCACAACGGTGTGAGCTACCGTTGCTCGGTCCCTGCTCTGGCCAACCTAGCAGTTCGAAAGCACGTCAAAGTGCAAGTAGATAAATAGGTACCACTCTGGCAGGAAGGTAAACGGTGTTTCCGTGCGCTGTTCTGGTTCGCCAGAAGCAGCTTAGTCATGCTGGCCACATGACCCGGAAAAACTGTCTGCAGTTGGCTCCCTCTGTGAGATGAGCACTGCAACCCCAGAGTCATTTGCAACTGGACTTAACTGTCAGGGGTCCTTTACCTTTACCTTTTTTATGACTGCTAAAGTGGTATAAGAGTGTCAGCAGTGACTGGCACAGCTGCTCCATGCTGTCAGCTGCAGAGGTGAGTCAAAGAGACAAGAAGAAGCTGGGCAGGTGGCCCCACTAGAGAAGGAAAGGCGTTAGACCACCTGGTGGATAAAAGTGTGACGGGCAGCACATTTAGAAGGGGCTTCAAGCACAGATGGAGCAAGGACAGGGAACAGCTTGACACAAATGGGAAAGAGTAACGAGTCTTGCCACAGTGGCTTAGGACACAGTCTAGAAAGAAGGAAAAGGCAGCATTTCTGGGGTTTACCCATGTGGCAAGTCAAAGAGAAAAAGGATTCACTGAAGGAGGAAGAGGCTCCTTACACACCTGATGACAGAGGGATTAATGGGGAAGCAAGACTGCTTAAACAGATCTCAAAAGGGTTCTGAACTCATCTGAGGAGCATGGGGCGGACCAAAGTTGTGGAGTGTTTTTTTAGGACAGCTGCCCCCCCCCCCCCCGCAGCGCCTGAAACGCCGTGCCACCCTCAAGCCCCCCTGCCGCCCAGAATCCCATCCCCTGACACACTGCAGCCACCATGCTGCACTACAGATCTCCATGGTCCAGGCAGCAACAAAACAGAAACTTTGCATGGGATATTATATCTGTACACTGGTCAGTTTCTTTTTCCTTAGGTGAAGCCCTATACAACCTCCTTTTAGATTTGGAGTGTACCCCTTCATATGCTCTTCTTCATTCCTCCATCAACTTTATGGGAATTGTCTCTTGTGCTGCCTTCCTGAATCATTCTAGAATTCCCAGGCGACTATTTGACTTGCACCAAGCCTTTATTTTCTGTCCGTTTGATGGTGCCTGGTTCTGTTTGATCTTTGTGCTCCTAACCCTTTGGCCTGAATGCTCCCTGACTAATGAAAACAGGCCTCTTCCTGCCAGTACTCAAAAGCTCCAATATTTCAAATATTACCCATGCCTAGTTCTGGAGGAAACTATTGGTCCTGTGTTGCTGTATTCCTCCTTACAAGAAACTAAACCCTGCTATGTGTCAAATGTTGTGATTTACAGCAAGTCTCCTTAGATTCCTAAGGGCTCGCCTGCATCTCCCAATGCCGCTTCTCCACTGTATGTGGGCAGGAGAGGCTGTCAGTTTAAATAAATATACCTCTCTCTGTAAGGAGGAATGGTGTTGCATAAGCATTCCTTTCATGTAATTTGGTGCAGATGGGTTGGATAGGTTGACATCCATGTGCAAACAATCCACTGCTTGGTATTTCATCTGCTACTGTATTTTGTTTCGTTTTTTGTTTCTTTTTGCAATGCCGTAATTTATTTTAATCAAGTTATATTTTATGTGGTTGTCTATTTTGCAAGATGTTGCTAACCACCCTGGAGTCACCATGATGTGAGGAAGGATGGTCTACCAATTCTGTTAAATGAATAAATAAATTTATGTTTGTTATTTGTTGATTAAAATGAACTAATTATACATGAAACATATGAAATAGTGATTATGCAACATGACAGAGTGGCAGCACGAGAACGGGCCTTCTCTGCAGTGGCTCCCTGTCTGTGGAATGCTCTCCCCGGGGAAGTTCGCCTGGTGCCTTCATTATACACCTTTAGGCGCCAGGCAAAAATGTTCCTTTTTAACCAGGCCTTTGGTTTATTTGATTGACATCCTATGCCCTTTTAAAATGTGGAGGGGTTGCTGGGTTGTTGTTTTTATTTTGATTATGTATTTTGTAGTTTTATATTTTTAGTTTATGCTGTGAACCACCCTGAGTCCTGCAGATTGTCTCAATACCAGCAAAGAAGTCTAGCCTAGTCCTGCACAACTTGTGACTCAAACAGCTGAATGTAGCCAACCTCCCATTTATGGCAGCCAACAAGGAGCTTAGTAAGACCTGCATGAAGCTGAAATACATAGTGGCTAGGTTGAGTGGCTTGATGGCTCATACGTATCTACATGCATTACCCATGGAAATTCTACTCCTTTAATTCTTTTTGTTCAAAGCATGCACAAGGAGCTGCCTAAGTGGAGAGGACGCCTGCAGTATTTCCTTTTTCCTCTTACTAAAACAAAATGACTACTCCCTCCTGATGTCATCAGGGAACTCGGCAATTGGGCATGTGCAGAAAAAAGGGCATAAGCCAGCTCCCTGCTAAAGAACTATTGATGTGGATGGGCCTGAATTTGGCTGGGAAGGGCCTGCTGCCTGTGTTTTTGAAGCATTGCCTTCAATGCTTCTGAGTTGAAAGACAAGGCAGCCTGACACTATAAAGAAGGCAGGCAGGGCTTTGTACAAGATTTGCAGGGCCCCCAAGTCTGCCCTGTTTGCCCCCCTAAAGCCAGCACATTGATGTTCTCTGAAACGCACATCCACACACACTGCCAAGGTTGGCACAGACGTCCTGACAGCATCGTATATCCATAATACTGTATGATAGTAGATATTACTAAAAGTTTTAATTAGGCATCTGGCACAATTCACAAGTGGTAGCATATAACACTGATGTTTAAGATCAGCAAAGGGGACTGTTGCTCTCTCCTGAGCTTCAGATCATATGCGATTCCTCCTCAGGAGCATCTGGTATTCCTGGCAAACTCTCTGGCAACTATTATTATAACCAATTAAATGAGCCTCTACCTGGTCCATTTGCTTAAAAAGGATGACTGACCTGCTTTGCTAATTGTGTTATACACTTATCAGGTATGAACAGATTTTCATAAAATACTGGGGTGGTGGAGAATGAAAACTCAGGAATCAAGAGGGAATAGAGGATTCTTTACCCAAGGTTGCTACTTGGGCCTCAATCACTCCCACTGGATCTACCAAAGTTTACGAAGGAGTACCTACATGCACAAAACAGGAGTTGAGCAGCAGCCAGCTTTCCCCTACCTGCTTCCAAACACCTAGCTGAACTCTGAAGTAACCGTCTTTGGCCTGACTGCCCCACAACCAATACACAACCTACTTCCACCCCAGCCAGTGATTGTTTCCTGTTTCTTCCCCATCTCTTTTGTGACGATTACCTCCGGTGAGAGCAAGAAAACGGTCGATCACTGGCCGTGGGGCAAGGATTCGTCTCCACATTTTGGCTGTGGAGGAAATGCTATGAAAGTACACTCAGAAGTAGCTCACCAGATAGGGCAGTGCCGCTATGCTGGCCTCCCAGTAGGTGAGTCACTGTTGCTTACAAGAAGGGACAAGGTGATGGGGAGGTCAGCACAATGCAAGCACACTGGGAGGCACCTATGCACCACAGAACTCCTCCAGGAAAGCAACAGTGACCTACCTGCCACAAAGCAGCTCTTACCCTACCATCCCAGCAAGACCCTTCTGAACCGAAGCTTCTTTTCTTTAATCTTTACTCTTGGCTACATTCAGGAATGGCCCCATTAATCTATGTTTTCCCACAACAGGTACCAGAGAATCCTTAGCCTTGTGTGCTGGGTGCTCCATGTAGAACAAGACTCACCAAGGATTTACCTGTGGTGGGAATAAGGTAGCACTTTATTTTAATAAACAGAGGAGTTGTCAGATCTTCTCTAACACTTACAGACATTTCCATCATTAAATTACTGTGCCAAGTAGGTAGGAGAAGGTTTATAGATATATGGTGCACAGCTCTCCAGAGAACTGGTGGAAACAAGGCTAACTCTTTGAAGGCCCCATTGTCTTTTTTTATCTACATATAAATGAATTATTCCTCTTGCTGTCTTTAAATCTTATGAATTACCAGCAAAAATCAACATTCACCAAATTTCTGAAACTCACTTAGTGGCAAAAAGTAACATATTCCTTTTTTGCTCTTTCCCTGTTTTGGGGAAAACATTTCTAGACTAGAAAAGCATATACTGAACACAGTATTTGCATAGCTTTCTCTGCAACATAAAGAAAATATAAGCTACACATGCTTCCAGTTTATATCTTTTTTAAAACAACACCACCACTATCTCGGTCCATAGCCAATTTTTTCCTCTGGTCATTAAAATACATGTTGTTGCTTAGCATTATTTTAAAAATTCAATATTATTCTCAGCCATAATAAGGTATAGGCTTGGACACAAGCTGTGTGGTTTAAAAAATAATAATAATAAATAGCCAGTCATTCTTTAAATATCTGGGCGGATGGGAAAAGATTTTTATTCAAACTATAGATAAACAGTGTATATATGTTGTTGTTGGGGTTTTTTTTAAAAGTAATTTGAAATTATCCCAGTTGCTCCAAACAAAACATAAATATTGCTGGTATTCTAAGTGCTGACTTACTTTTACTAGGAAGAAAGACAACAGAAGGAAAATATACAAAGACTACTAGCATTTGTACTCCCCCATTAAAAGAGTTGAAAGAGAAAAAGGGCTTCAATGGAATAAAGCGAGAGATGCTGTAACACTTTACTCCTAAAACAACCAAATGTGGGAGAAAACGCTTACAATGGAAGCAACGCTCAGAGTCTGAATAGCAGCTTCTGGGGGCCTATTTAGTAGACTTTTGTGCGATTGCTATGCTGAGAAAATGTGGAATTTAAGCTGTTGTTAAATGCAGATAAAGGTCAGAGAGCAGGATCTCCACAAACCATCATTTGCAATATTTTTTAAACTTCTTTTATGCACCGAAGGGATCCACAGTGCCAAAGCTAGGCAAGGCTATTGCAAAATAAGGTATTCCTGGCAACCATGAGGTATTTACTGCTGTTAACAAAGACCAGCATGTAAATGCATTTGAATCTCAGACACAGACAACTGTTGGGAAAGAGTTCCAGAACGTATTCACTTTTTGTCCACTTGCTCTTGGATAGAATGATATCACACTTTTATTTAGAAATGTACTTGGTCGCTGATGCTGTATCAATGGTCAGGGTTTTCTTTCTTTCTTTCTCTGTTAATACCATCTGTAAGTTACTAATATTAGTATAAACTCTGCTGTGCCTTGTGCATGTTAACCGAACAAGTTTCAGGTCTCAAAATCAATTAATACATTTCATTGTTAAATCTTTGCACAAATGAAGTATGCTTAGTTCTCCTTCATTGCTTCCAATATTACAGTTACCTCAACATTCATATTTATGACATTATATGAAAAGTGAACCTATTTGATTACATTCATATTGAAATATAAACATTTTCCAGTAATTTTATTTAGACCTAGGGAAAGTTTAGCAGGAATTACAGATCCCCCCCACCGTTTTGCTTTCCTCCCTCCTCCCCCCCCCAAGTACAGCTACTAATATCCTAGCCACTAACCCTTAGTGGCAAAATCTACTCTTGATATATTGCTGGTTGCCAAGATAGTGGAACTGTTCTTGAAAGGTTTTCTCAGGTTAGTAAACCACACCTAATGGATTAGTTTATTGGATTTCTGGAGTCAGATTTCAACCTGTATTTAGCATTTTTCTGTCCATTCCTGAATCTATATAAATTTACAAGTGGGCCATTCCTTCAGTATTAATCTTGCCTTTCAAAAGTAGAAGTAAGGTGGAAAGTGGTTGCAAAGCTATGATTACTTTCAGGCAAAACTATATCCTATTTTGCTTAGTAATTCAATACCAGCTCATTGTGATGGATGTTGATATGGCCAGTAAAATATGTATACATCATACTTTACCAACATCACCTTTGATATCAGAGATAGTGTATAACTTTATGTGAATTTACCGCTAGTGGTTACAATCCAGTGCAGTTGTAGCCACAAGAACCGCTGAAATCAATAGGGCTTGAATTGTGGCCAACATGTTTGATATACACAACTTAGCAAGTGTTTTGTCTCTAGGAACCTGCTTAAAAATAATTCAGAATCATCTAAATCTGCTGAACACAAGACTAGCACTGGGGAAACCAATGCCAGATGGTTGGTATAAGCATGACAGAGCTCCAAGAGCTGAACATTGGTACAGTGGTACCTCGGGTTAAGTACTTAATTCGTTCCGGAGATCCGTTCTTAACCTGAAGCACCACTTTAGCTAATGGGGCCTCCTGCTGCTGCTGCCGCGCCGCCGGAGCACGATTTCTGTTCTCATCCTGAAGCAAAGTTCTTAACCTGAAGCACTATTTCTGGGTTAGCAGAGTCTGTAACCTGTAGCGTATGTAACCCAAGGTACCACTGTAGTTCAAATCTCAGTTCATTTATAAACACCGATGGAACTTCAGTTTCCCCTTCCTTGTCGGCCAGCTTTACAGGATTGTAAGGAATGTTAATTAAAAGCAACATGCAGTGCTTAAAAAATACTCTGGGGATGATCCAGTCAGTTCCTTACATACACCACTGAGAGCATATACCGTAGCACTCATAGAATTGTACAGCTCCATGCATAAAAGAGAGGCAACAGAGAGGGCAGTGAGAACACACATGAGTGTGTGGGAAGGATGTGGCAGAGAACTGGATTGTTCTCCAAGTATTAATACTCCCATGACAATTGCACAGTTTAATACATTTCATTGGGTACAGTAATTTTAGAAACCTTTAAAACCAGAGAAACAAATTCCAATTATTTATCAGATTCGCTATGGTATTTGGTTGTGTGTCTCATTGAAAATATATTTCTAGATACTTGAAACAGATTGGGGATTGCAAAACTCTAAGATCTTTTATAGCCGCTTTCTTCTCACATTAACTACTAGAGTGCTTTAGGGTGCTCAACAGTTTTTAAATGCATGAATTAAAATACAAAGTGACTGGAATTATTACTTTTCATAATTAACTGGAGTGTTTTTCTACTTGGAAAATATTAAATACTAAATAGCTTGTGTGTTGTTCTTTTGTCTGTGGTGAACTGGGAAAACAGCCTTTTCAAAGTTCATGCATAAAACTTCCAAAGCTTCTTAGATCTTATTAGCATACATTTTAACATATGCATGATACAAAGGGAGAAAAATGTAGCTAATGGTACTGCACTCTCTTGCAAGGCTTTTTACGCTAGCATTTTACTCACAGAAAGGCATACTGCATAGGATTAACGTGCAATTGTGATGGTAATTTGAATCAATTATTTTAAAGATAAAGATACATAAAAAGAATTCAGACTCTCTACACACACACACACACACACACACACACACACACGCTACATTTATCCTTCTGCTCAATCACAACTGTGTGTGTAGTTTGCTAAGCCATTTCTGTTTAGAAGATTAGAATGTGTTAACTTTGGATTCTAGTGCAATATAAAGATAAGCTGGAGAACTCACACGTATGCAATACTGATCCTTTTACCTAGTACTAATGTGCTTGTGATTACTAAACCATTTCGATTTAGCACTAGAATTCCAATTCGTTACACCGGATCCCAATGCAATACAGTTGTGAGAGATTAAACTTTATTTGAAAAATTAGTAAGGGACTCTCTAATAAAGTTAAATTCTACCAAGTGCTGGAAAACGGGGGTTTACTGGAATAAGGAACATTCGTTATGTCCTATAGAGCTGATCTTGTAAAATAAGGCACATTCCCTTACAAAAATGGAGGTCACTTAAAATAATGGATTTATGGCAGTAGTCATTCCCACTGAGATGAGTGTCTGCAGAGATTTGAGCTTAACACATTGGGAGTTCCACTATAATTTCCTCAACCTTTACCTTACAGACACAAGAACAAGAAACTGTCTACTTCAACTCTGATGTGAAATTGAAGCTCTCTTTGTAACCTTAATATAAAGTGCTGAGGTTGTTTGAAATTAAGTTTTTTTTTATCTAGCATTTTTTGTACTATTTCAGTTTGGTAAGTTTCATAATCCATCTCACACTAATTCTAACAAATTGCAAAAAAAAGAAAAGAAAAATCTTTCTTTACCAGGGCTTTCTTTCAATCCTATTTCCAAAACTGAGTATATAAGAAATTGAACTTTGCGTCAGTTAAAACAGATAATTGGGCAAAGTCAAACCAAGGGGGAATGGGAGCAGGTAACTTGTTTGCAATTTATTTTATCAACTGCACATGGAAAGGAGCAGGAACAGTACAAAGTGTTTTGTCTTTCCATGTAATTATACTTATTGCCAGTGCAGTGTAGTAGCCAGGATGTTGGACTGGACAAGCCCAGGTTCAAATTCCCACTCAGCCGTGAAGATCACTCAGTGACCTTTAGCCAATCAAGATTGTGGGGGATAGAATGGAGAATGGTGGGGCAGGCGGGAAACAAGCCTATATTTCCAGACCAAGCAATAGATGCAAAAGAATGAACTCAAGCTACTAAATGAACATTATGCATTTTTATAACATATTATGAAAGGATGGGGTATAGAATATACAATAATAACCAAGCAATCATAATCACATTAGATACATTGTTATTATTGTATATTTTATAGGTCATGGACTTATTCTTTGCAAAGTTTGTTAAATCCATTCATTATGTTATAAAATGTATGGGGGCGGAGGGAAGCTTCTTAGAATAAGGGTGGGATATACATATAGTAAATATATCATCATAATCAATAGATTAAAATGTTTCCAAGTAGATCCTCACAGAATAACAGGATTTCAAGGTGACTGAATAGCAATTATTTACTGGCAAAATGTAGTCTGTAAAGAACAGAATTAAGTATATTTGTGTAATGGAAGAAAGTGATGGAGAAGTTGGTTTGGAGAAACTGCTTAGCCTTAGACCAGGCATAGGCAACCTCGGCCCTCCAGATGTTTTTGGGACTACAACTCCCATGATTCCTAGCTAACAGGAACAGTGGTCAGGGAAAATGGGAATTGTAGTCCCAAAGCATCTGGAGGGCTGAGGTTGCCTATGCCTGCCTTAGACCATCCCACAAAGACTTTTAATGAATGACCAACTGGAATTGTAACAGTTCAAGGACAGGAGGTGGCCAATGGAACTGAACTTTCAGCAGAGCTGGTGAAATGGTCCTGCTTCCCATCTCTCCCATTGCAGCAACCTGCGGGGGCAGCTACTAGCAGTGGCAAGTGCCATTTGATGGAGAGAAGGCCTAATGGAGCTGGTCTTGCATCACAGAACTGCATAGCACTGTACCAGAAGAACTACTTGCTTCATTTATTCATGAGGATGGTGGGAAATGCTTTCTGCTTTATATTTCGGGGTCTGTTTTCCTATTTTGGATTACGTTTGTGTCAATGCTGAATGAAAAATAGGGATGGAGGAAGAATCCAGCCTATAGGCTGCCCTGTACCTGTCCCCCCGCCCCTCGGGAGCTATGGAATACCATCAAGTCTCATAGCTCCAGGAGGGCTTACTGTATGTTGGTTGAAAATGTGGGGGGGGGCATGGAGTCCTGTGCACTAGGCTGCAGGTTGCTGGATACAGAATTGCTTAGCAATTCATCTAGGGCTGGAATAGCATTAGCATATGGGGGCTGGTGCATGAGTGGTCAATGGAGAAAGGGATAGCAATGTGCCCTACCCACATACCCTACTCATATTTCCATTTTCTAGGCAGCCTTTTTTATTTTCTTTTGGAAGTTGTGTGCACTGGTGTAGCAACCCTACTGGACTCCTTTCTAAGCAAAACCTGCTTGGGATCCAGGTGTCAGTGGGGGATCAAGGTCTTTTTGCCGATTGGCAGATTGCTGTGTTTGAGAATGCAAATATTGAGTGGCTATTTGAAGAGTTATTCCACAAGGAATGCTGTGAGCAATTAAGATAAAGTAGATCATCACATCCTGGTAACTATAGTCCTAGTTTTATTATCCTTCTTCGAAAAAGTGAGTCAAACTTCAAGTAAAGGTTTGTGTCTAGATACCAGGGGGTGCGTGGGTGGGAGTGTTCAGAGCCATGTAGGAAAATACAACAGGATTGTCTAGTAAAGACTTGGAAAGCCCACTAAAGAATGGAGAGATGCAGTAGGCCTTCTGACAGTGGCTTGATACTTTGGGCTTTGTATTTGTTGTGCTTCATATTTAATAACAACATGATTCCAGGGGAGACTTGGGGCTTATCCACACTTTTTGCTCCACACTTTCCATGTACAGACCTGTGCTTTAAAGCTGTGTCCAAGCGCTCCTTTTTTCACCCCAGAGTTTTCCCTGCAAAAGCCTTCTCTTTAAATCAAACAGCAATTTGGCGTTTTCCGATTCAGTAGTAAAGAGCAGGTTTCGCGAGGAAAGCTTTAGAGCAAGGGAAAAAAAGTTCAGATAAGGAGCTTGCAAGCGGGGATCATGCCTGGAAAGCGTGGAGAAAAGTGTGGAAGTGGAGGCAAAGCTTTGAATATGGGACTAAAAGTAATGCAATGAAGAGTATAAATGGACTAGATAAAGCTAACAAAGAAGTTTGGAATAGTAAAGAGAGTTGAGGAGGTAGAGAAGAACACCATACATTGATCAATTGATATCACATCTGAAGGCAGTGGAAGAATATATTTAAAAAAGCAATTAAATTTGAATGTAGAAAAGAATTAATTGAAGGTTGAAAAATCTTATTTGTAGAGAAGCCAGAGTTCTTAAAGCAGAGATATTCAAGTAATGAACAAGAAGGTTCTAATGCTACACATTTAGCAAGAAACAGCAGCCAAAGATAAGCTTACATGATTGATTTAATCTACTTGTAACCCCACCTTTCTACCATAATATTAAATGTGGCTTACATTAATCATTAAAATCAATAAGAAGCAAACCCCATAAGTTACAAAACTAGCCACTCAAGGCAGATTAAAAGCAGCCTACTAATTAAAAACAAAATCAAACTTTCACCACACCCAGTTAAACAAACAGTAAGAAACAGCGAGTCAACTCTACAAGACATGGCTTGCCTGAATTATTTTTATTTTTATTTTTTTAACTTAAGGTCATGTAAGGAGAGGCTAGACATCTCTCCCAAGGCAGGTATGAAGAAGGGAGGGTCTTGAAGCTACCCCTTAACAAATCCTGGCCTGCAGATTAAGCAAGCCCACAGGTCACTTGGCCATATAGCCTTGCTCATTATGGTAAGACATATTTCCGTTTAAATTAGTCACTTTAAAATTTATATCTATACATTGAATTAGCAAATGCCAACATTATGCAAACTTGTGTGTCTCCTTTTACTCTCTGGTTTTGCTGAACAATTTCCGGGGGGGGGGGGGCGGGCAGAAACATAATCAAACATGCAAAGTAAGTAATTTATCCAGGTTATAAAATCAAGCTGCTCTTGGGTGTAAATATAGTGTTATCTTGGCACAAAGTCCAAGCTCTGTTTTCATGGAACGGGCTGATATAAGAATGTAAATTCCATTAGATTGCTTACACTTCCATTCACGTTCCCACTTTTGCCCCATTAGATATTGATTTCCAATTGGGAAATGTGTTGAAGGGGTGTAGATGCATTTGCAAATGTAAAACATGCCCTTTGGGCAATTTTTCTTGGGGTGTGTTTTGCAAATGTATTTGCTCCCTGTAAAATGGGCTCTTTAAGATATTTTCCCTACTGCCTTGCAAAACCGTTGCAAAGTGATAGTAGTTTGAAGGGGACGTGGTGCAACTGGGTTGACAACCCCTACTCCTGTTCAGTATCATTTATATAGCCCTTGGGACCAGGGTACCTGAAAGATCATATCATTCCTTATCTATCAGGAGGTCCATTCTCTACAATAGGAATTTGGTCTCCAATGTGGTAGCACCAGGGGCAGCCCACCCATAAGCAGACTGAGGGAGCCGCCTCAGACAGCAAAATCTCTAGGGGCACTGCCCCTGCCCACAGCCAGAGAAGCGTGGAGAAGTGGTGCCGGTGGCTCCCAGCAAGATCTCCAAGAGATCTCAATACCATGCTGGAAACCACCTCAGGTGATGAAACGGACCCGGCCATCTCTGGGTATTGCCTGCCTTTTGGAGTTCCCTGCATTTTAAAATTAGACACTGTCCCTGTTGACTTTTCAGCACCTACTGAATACTTTCCTCTTTCTGCAAGCCTTTTAAGTGGATATCTTCCCCATTCTGCATCTGTACTGGAATTGTATCTCCTTTTTTGTATCCTGAAGCCATTGGTTTGGGTCCTCCAGAGCAGAAGAAAACAAGCTTGCTCCACCTTCCATGTTATAGCCCTTGAGCTATTTGAAGATGGCCATCATATCTCCTCTCAGACTCCTCTTTTCCAAGCTAAACATACCAGAACCTTTATCTTGGTTGCTCACCTTTGCACACATTCCAGCTTATCAATATCCTTCTTAAATTGTGGCACCCAGGACTGGAAATAGTACTCCAGGTGTGGTCTGGCCAAGGCAGAATAGAGTGGTACTATTAGTTCCCTTGAACTGGATACTATACTTCTGTTGATGCAGCCTAGAATAGAAATAGGTCTCTTTTTTGCTGCTGTACCACATTTGTTATGTAGTGAAGTTTCACCCTGGGCCAGCAGGGGGATACTGTATATAGTTTTCACTCAGGTCTGTAGATAGTTTTCCCTCAGGTCCGCGTCAGTTATTTTAGGCGGGAACTCTGGGCTGTTGTTGTTACAATGTTGACAGCCGGCTGCCTATAAAAGCAGGCTGGCTGAGCTGTTTGCAGTCAGTTCTATTCCAGCTTACGAAATAAAGAGCTATTTGGAGAAATCGCTGGTCGTCGGCTATGTCAACCCACAACCTAACAACATTGTTGACTCATGTTAAACTTGTGGTCTACTAAGACTCCTAGATCCTTTTCACATGCACTACTGGGAAGCCACGTCTCCTATCTTATTGTCCTGAACCCCTGGCCTTCCAGGCAGCAATTCAGTATGTCAAGTCCAAAGTCTGGGGGTCAAGCGACACAAGCAAAGTCCAACGGTCAAGCCATATAGTCCAGGGTCAATCCAAGTAGTTAAGTCCTGCAGTCAGGATACAGTTCAGAGTCAAACCCAAAGTACAGCCCCATAGAGATCTAGGAGCATCCAGGCCAAGGCCTATCAACATGAGCAGTTGAGCAAACACAGCACCTCAGTTCTGCTTCCCTTTTGTACTTTGCTTGCTGATTGCAGCATCTGGACATGATGAGGCAGGTGACCTTCACCTGTTCCAAGCCTACTCAAGCTGAGGAATCACACCCATCCTCCCAGAGCTAGTGAGCCCCACCTGGCCAACTAGGGAGCTGGCCTGGGGGGTCCTTGCCTGCCTCAGGCTCCTAGAGCACCACTCTCGCTGCTCCCTACGCCTTAGCTGCTATGTTCATGTGGACAGGGGCCACTCTGGCTCTGGCAATGGGTCCTGCTGCCCTGGTTCCTGTGGATTAACCTTTGTCACCCTGTGAGTACTTCCTTCCCCATAACCAGCTTGTCCCAGTCCCAGCTACACCCCTCACTGGGATCCTCTTCCTCCTCCCCGCTGTCCTGCCAGTTCATGACACTTACCTTTGTGCAGTTGGTTATTCCTGCTTAAGTGTAGATTCTTACATTTGTCCCTATTGAAATTTATTTTGTCAGTTTTGGCCCAGTTCTCCAATATGTTCAGGTGATCTGAATCCCAATTCTGTCTTCTGCGGCATTAGCTACCCCTCCCAGTTTGGTGTCATCTGCAAATTTTATGAGCATCCCCTCAGTTCCTTAATCGAAATCATTTATAAAGACGTTAAACAACAACGGGCCCAGGGCAGTACTCTGCGGCACCCCATTTAGTCCTTTTTCCCAGGATGATGAACCATCATTAGTGAGCACTCTTTGGGTTGGGTAAGTCAACCAGCCACAAGTCCACCTAACTCCAGCTCATATTTTACCAGTTATCCACAATAATACCATTTGGGATGATGTCCAAAGCCTTACTGAAATGAAGAAACACTACATCTAGAGCATTCCTCTGATCCACCAAGCTTGTAACTCTAGCAAAAAATGAAAAGAAAAAGAAAAGAGAAAAGGAAGTGATATTTATTTGGCATGACCTGTTTTTGAGAAACCCATGCTGGGTCTTAGCAATCACAGCATCCTTTTCTAAGTGCTCAAAGACCAACCATTTAATAGTCTGTTCTAGGAGCTTTCCTGGTTTCGACTTCCAGCTGACCTGTCAGTTGTAACCTGGTAGTTACTATACTACAATAGACTTTTGATGCTTTGACTTCCTTCTCCTCCTATCTTGAGCCCATCACCTTTCCCTTTAGCCAAGAAAAGTCCCTTGTGAGCTCTCAGCATGAAAGCAGCATGTTGAGACAGACAAATGACAGTTTTAAAAGTTGCAATAGGTGGTTGTTATCTCACCTAAGTTATATATATTTCTTTTATTTCTTTATGATGTTTGAATCTCAATGAACTTGTACTGTTGCGAAAAAAGCCATGAAGAAAAGGAAAATACAACAGTATTAAACAGACATAGTGTGTGATCAAGGTATTTTTACCAGAACATTTTTGCTAAAATCCTTTTTTTTTTAGTTCTAAAATGTTTACAGAATGTTAAAAATAAAAAAATCTAGAAAGCTTTAGAGTCCTGAGGAATGCCTATAATACACAATGCATAATTACTGTTAAAATTTGAAACAGAAGACCACTAGGTGGGGTTGTAAACAATATAGAAAATTTTTATTGCATTTTTATGCTTTGCTGAAGCTACATCTTACAAAAATTGTAAAGCAAACAATGGTAAATCCATAATACAGAAATGTCTTTTTTGTGGCAACCACAAAAACATCTCCTTGCTACAAAATTCTTTTAAAACAAATTGAGATAATAAAATTATTCATAGTTTGAAAGAAAGTAACCTCTGCTCAGTGAACCCATTATGAGCCATACAATACCATTTAGGGCTTTCTCTTTTTCGTCTCCCCCATGTCTGTTTTTCTCATTGTTGTTGCCTGTTTCCCTCTTCGTTGTATGGACATATCAGCTCCAAGTTGACATAGTAAAGAATAGGGATATCAGGAACTTCAGGCAGCTATAAAATTTCATTTGGAGCCTCCTTCTGTTACATTTTATTCAGTCTGGGAGAAAGCATTCCTCTGAAGGATCCTAAGCCACACACACCTAGACACACAACAGTGTATATTTTAAATTTATGTAGCATTGACATAAAGAGCTGACAATGCCACGGACAAACAAAGCACATTGAGATATTCCCCAGTAATTTGAATCTGACTTTAAATACCTTCCAGAAAATTGCTTTGTTGCAAAAAAAAAACAAAATAAAATCATACTGCTGTGTAGTGTAATTTATGCATTCTCTCCCAGTGTAATGCGAGGAGGACAAGGTCACTTTTTACATCACTTGAATGATTGAGTGTATATTTTGAGGTTAAGATACTCTCTTTCTTTCTTGAATGTCCAGGCTTCTGTCTTTTAATAAATCTAGATTGTCTTCTCTCCCCCCCCCACCTCCACTCACATAACACTTCTTTCCACTGCCTTGCACATATAAAACATGTAGCTCTGTCGCTGCTGGCAGAAACACCAGTTTCATTGTTTGTATGTCATTATCGATGTTAAAGATTGTCTGTTGTAACTCAGAAAAGACTTTCTATCGAGCAAGAATCATAACGTTTGACATCCCCCCCCCCCCCAAACCTTCTGGGTCTCAACCAATTAGGCCCTAGCTAGCTTTGAAATCCGTCATAGGCTTTTCAGTTGTCCACTGATTCTTCCTCAAGATCATCACTCTTCCTCAGCTCAGGTTGTAATAAAAGAACTTAGCATATTGCTGAACAAGGAATATTTGGACTGAATTTAAATAATGTGTTATACACAGCGAAGAAGAAGAAAATTCTTTGTATGTTTGTGGCCATACTGAAGTTTAAGATTGTGGGTCAAATATATCTCAGGATATGTGAAATAATAGCTAAAGACAATGGTAGAATACATATCTGTTAAATTTTAAGGTATCAGTGTGTGTTCCTGGTTATTTCTTAAGATTTGCAATAGCTCGCTTTGTAAAGCTCAAGGTGGTAATAGTATTTATTCATGCACGCATATATGCACTGATTCAGTTAATTCAGAAAGCTAATCAGTCACATTTTCAGCTTTGAAAGTACCTGAAGCAACATACAGCCAAGGCTAAAAATCATGGCATCATCCCCAAATCAAACAACAAAAAGCAAACCAACAGTCACATGAAATATAACAATTGTATACATAGTAATTAGATGACAAGCCAAAATCTAGCAAACGGGGAAGACTTCCACATTGGCGTCAATATTCTAATGAATGAGAGATGCCTCCCTTCCTAATAAATCTGTGATTCAGTGATGAAACATAGCAGGATAGGCCTTTGTCTCTTGGAAGGGCAATTTAAAGTGTGAGTGCTACAACTGATAAGGCTCTGCCCCACACGCTTGAATAATACAACGTGGTGAATAAGAGAACATGGAGGCCCCTCCAGTCTGTTGCAGCAAACAAGGAGACACATATAGGAGATATACAGGACCCGTGGTATTTAGGGCTTTAAAGGAAAGCAACAGCATATTGAACTGTCCCACAGGCATCTGGTTAGCCATTGTGAGAACAAGGTGCTGTGATGGGCCATTGGTCTGATCCAGCAGGCTCTGCTTATGTTCTCCTCTGGACGGAGCTCATAAACTGACAGCTTGGACTTATTGGGTGGAGGTAGCATGAAACAGACGTCTCCCACACCATGCCCACCAATCCACATCCCTCCACAGAGAGTCTGGGATGATGCTTGTGCATATGCTGTACAACTGAAAACCAGGAGGATCCATTTTCAAGATCTCTAACAAAAGTTGGATTTCTTAAATTTATTTTTTGCAGGATAAGAAGAAGCAGGTTTTTGAGCACACTTTTCCAGATTGCATGATGAATAATGTCGACATTTTGTGGCAATGTGCCAAAAAAATCCCCAAAAGCCCAGAAACTATTCTTCTATAAATGGGAAGTGTAGAAATGAACTTCAACATGAACTTAGGAGCAAGAAGCAATATACCAGTTGAGGAGAGATTGTTTCCGTTGCTCCACCTGACCATATTCCTATGTTTTGCTTTCCATAATTTAGATGTGCAAATGTGTGTGAAAGTCTTAATTTGTAATTGCAGTGCTATAATTTTCACAAGTAAATGTTTTAGGTTTTCTAGGAAATACTTTAAGTGCTCAGCAGTGTTCTTAAACAGCAGATAGAGGTCAAGTAAGCTATTATTAAATATAATTATATCCGACTTAGAAATAATATTACATTGGATATTCAACGTTATTCATATGGTTCTCAATGAGCTGTTCCTCCTCCCCTCCCAGATCTCCCTCTTCGTGGCCAGATTTTTCTCTTCATTGAATGAATGCCAAAATATGAGGCTCACTTTACAGAGGTGGAGCAAAGGAGTTATACACGCACATTAACGGTGTGCAAAGCTTTGGCACAGGTTTATGCTGGATCCCAGAGATGCTGCAGAGATAGGGTTGTCATTTTCCAAAAAGTAAAAACCAGGACATTCCTGTTGAGATTTTTTTTAAAGGAAAAACCCCAAATGGTTGAGTTTTTTAAAGACAAACCCCAAAGTTGTGGTGGTTGGTTTTGTTTTTTTTTACAAAAACACCAAAAAACACCAACACAAAAACACCCCACACTTTTTCTATTGACTTGCCTAAGATCCAGGACAGAGCACTGCCTTTTGGAAATTCCCCTTGGACATCAATTCCGCCTTTGAAATCCCAGTAATGTCTTGGAAAATCTGGACGTATGGCAGCCCAATGCACAGGTTTATATCTCATAAGTTGGCAACCTTAATTATTCAGAAGCTCTAAAAAGCTTAGGTTTCTCTTGCTTCTCCATTCTCTGTTTTCTATTTTGCTTAGCAATGTAGTCCCATTATCTGTATCTCTTATTGTGAAATCCTATGCATGTCTTAGCCAGACTAAGTGCCATGGAATTCAGTGGCATTTACTTTAACGTGTAATCATAGAATAGTGGAATTGGAAGGGACCACAAGGGTTCTTCTAGTTCAACTGCTGCAATGCAGAAATCTTTTGCCCAACATGGGGCTTGAACCTGTGTCTCTAGATTAGGAGTCTCATGCTCTACCAACTGAGCTATCCCAGGCTCAATGGATTCATTGATTGATTGATTGAATGAATGAATTTATATGCTAACCCTTCAATTATACTCAGGCAAGTTTTTATATATATAATAAAAACAAAGTAAAAACCACACCAGTTACATACAAAACATCATAATCAATTATTAAAACAATGTAACATAAAATTCTTTATTATAGCTAGAACAGCAGCAATACAGCGATATAATATAAAACCAAAATACACTTGATAAAAGACTATGTCCCCTTCCAATTGCAAATTCTTAACAATGGCACTATAATAACCAGAACTTCAGAGGCAAGATACACTTTGTATCTGACCAAAATATTTGGAAAATGAAGGAAAATTTCAAGGTCTTAGATTTGAAAATAAACCCTCGTCTTAGACAAGTGGGTGGAAAGCTTATTGTCAACAATGAAGAAGAAAGTGCTGTTTTTCTCAATCAACACATTTCCGAAAAGTGTTATGGAAAGAAAGAGACCGAGGAGATTGACATAAAGGTCTTGTTGACTGACAAGGTTGTACAACTTGTACAACTCTAACAACAGGAACTCCATGCTAGTAGCTTTCCCTGCTGCTAATTCCAGCTTTCCAAGAGCAACCCTACAGGTGGTTAGCAACTGTTAGCCTCTTTCCTCCTGTCTCTGGCTTCTCTTGATCTTCCAGTACCTGGGTCCAGATTACTAATGTCTTCCCTGCTGAGCAAGAGACACATCTGCTGAATCTAGTCCTTTGAACATGGTTCTAAAATGGTGTGAAATCTACTAATTGCTGACAGTTTGCCCTTGTCTGTGCTTTCATTTCAACAGAATTCAGCATTGTTTCTGCTGTTGCTGACATCTTTTGCTGACAGCAGATAAATGTCTGAGTTTAGACATTGCAACAGTACATGAAGGTTGAACTGTTAGATGACAAAGGTGTTAAAGGATTACTGAAGGGGGACAGGGAGATTTCAGAAAGGCTGAATTAATTATTTGTGTTGGTCTTTACTGTGGAAGACATTGGACAGAACCAGGCCTGAACCAGGAGGGCATCTGCAAAACAAAGTTGAAAAGTAATTAACAAAAAATTACATTCCAGGGCAAACTGGCAAATTAAAAAGTCACTTGTGGTGACTAAGGGAACTTATGGAATCAAACACAAATATGCAACTTGACACTAAAATCAGCCTTCTCACTGGAGAGCTGAAAAGTAGCCAAGATAAGATAAAGGTAAAGGTAAAGGTACCCCTGCCCGTACGGGCCAGTCTTGACAGACTCTGGGGTTGTGCGCCCATCTCACTCAAGAGGCCAGGGGCCAGCGCTGTCCGGAGACACTTCCGGGTCACGTGGCCAGTGTGACATCGCTGCTCTGGCGAGCCAGAGCCGCACACGGAAACGCCGTTTACCTTCCCGCTGGTAAGCGGTCCCTATTTATCTACTTGCACCCGGAGGTACTTTCGAACTGCTAGGTTGGCAGGCGCTGGGACCGAGCAGCGGGAGCGCACCCCGCCGCAGGGATTCGAACCACCGACCTTTCGATCGGCAAGTCCTAGGCGCTGAGGCTTTAACCCACAGCGCCACCTGCGTCCCCAAGATAAGATAAATATGTGCAAAAGGATTCAGGAGAATTCAGAACATTAGAGGCCCATTTGCTTAACTTCTGCTCTGGGCAAATTAATGGAAAGCATAAACAAAGTCAGAAGTGTTCGACATGTAGAAGAACAAGTCAAAGTTTTCTGCTCTAAGACATTACAAGGAAGGAAGGAACTGTCTTTTGAATCTGAAGTAATTTGTAGAAAAAGCGTTGTTTATACTATGCTGTGAACATAAGAACTTAAGAACATAAAAAAGAGCTCTGCTAGAGCACACCAATGGCCCATCTAGGGAAACTGGGACTTGAAGCTCTTTATTTTTTATTTTAGCAGAACCTGTGTCCAGGGGCATCTAAAACAGGGGCGGGGATTTGTTTTTAAAATGAAGAAAAACAACTGAAGGTGCCATGTTCATTTTAATGTGTTTTATATTGAAAGCAAATGGAACAAAAAATATTGGACAAAACAAATGGAAAATATTTCATTTCGTTTTTCCATACATTTGAATCCCTATTTAACAGTTTTGCATTGGGAACCACCGTTTTTCATTAGATATATATAGTATACAGTGGTACCTCGGGTTAAGTACTTAATTTGTTCTGGAGGTCCATACTTAACCTGAAACTGTTCTTAACCTGAAGCACCACTTTAGCTAATGGGGCCTCCTGCTGCCACTGCGCTGCCAGAGCACAATTTCTGTTCTCATCCTGAAGCAAAGTTCTTAACCTGAAGCACTTTCTGGGTTAGCGGAGTCTGTAACCTGAAGCGTATGTAACCTGAAGCGTATGTAACCTGAAGCGTATGAAAGGCCACATGAAGCTTGGGAAAATAGGATTTATGTTAGGTTGTCTATGTAAGCCACAGAAAGTTTACATGGATGGGGGAAGAGAGGGAGCAAGTTGTGAAACAGAAATTGGAAAGTTTGAATTAGTTTATACTGTGCTGTTAAATTTGGGCTGGTGACTGGGAAGGCAGAAAGCAAGGAACCTAAACAGTAGGTGGAGCCAGAGGCTATTATCAATATCAATATTAATAACAATAACAATATCATTATGCCACCCATCTGACTAGGATGCTGGGCAACTTCTAGCAAATTGAAACGAATTCTAGCTTGGTCCCCCTCTTCCTCTCTACTGTGTTCTATTAGGGCGACACTCTATTAGGAGAAAGAGGAAGTTGATAGGCAGTGACACATCCTGGACTGAATGTAAGGAGGAAGACAGGTGGGTGGGGGCAGGCTGAGGTTGGCAGTGCACTTTGCCCTAGTGGACCAACCTCCACTGATTAGGACTCATCACTTCCAGGGATCTTCTGATCTGTTCAAACCCACTTGTCACAAAAACTGCTCTACCAATACTCCTTCAATGTACAGTGTAACCACCACATGGTCTCCATGTTCTGCTTATATTAGGCGTTACTACAAAAGATGCCAAAGCTACATTTGGATTAAGTGTGTTAGAAGACATTGTGTGGTTGGTAACGCACAACCCGTGTCCTCTTGTGCTAATGAGTGCTATTAAAGGTTACACCACTGGATTTCCTTCTGAATTTGAAAGAGTGCAGAATATTGTTCTGTCAGCATCCCATGGGCTGGATCCAAAGACCCTGGGAAAGAAAATAACTCATACCACTCTTTCGGAAAAGACTCACACACAATTCATGGCGAATTCATGCAGTGCTATCACAGATAGATTTTATAGCAATTCTCATGCTCCCATTCATGCAAGAGCTTGTGTAAGCAAACCCTTGTGCAAACAAAATAACATTCTTGGCTTTAGTTTCACTTTTTTTTGCACCACATTCTAGTGTGACGTGCAAAGCGGCCCACTCATGAATGGAAGACTCCTTCCAAATATGGAAGAGCACTCCAACAGTCCATTCCCAAATGTGGATGGAAATTCCCCAAAGGTTAATGGTCAGTTTTCTTGTGGATAGATCCTCTCCTGTACACTTGCCACCTTAGACCTAGACTAGTTAGGTTTGGGAGAGGACAGGGCTTCTGCATATTTAGTGGTTTTGTGGGAGAAGGCATTTCAGGGAATTGTCAGTGAGAAACTACAGTTACTGAAATACCCTGTTCTACCAAACTATTCAAGGCGCAGGAGCCTTGCCCTAACCCCAAACACTTGTCTTCTGCCTCTTGCTTTCCATCTTAAGATTGGGCCACCTGTATACTGTCATGCTTTCCCCCTGCCTCCTACTTTTTTATTCCCTCTCACCCATCTTTTAATGTCCAGCAAGAAGAGTTCTAGGGCACTTGAAGGCTTGTTCGCTATTTTGTGTGACATTTTAACTGGGTCTAGTAAAGAAGGCATTGTCCTACTGTTGTTAATTCCTCCAGAAAGCTCAGAGTGCTTTTCGTAGCCCCCTCCCCACTAACAAGATTTCTCATCCAGGCACTGATCTGGATTAGTTCATTAGTTATGCTTATGAAACTAAATTATGCTGTATTTGTTTGAAACTAACCATCTTTTGTAAAGCGCTGTAGGAGGGCTTTGCCCTAAAAGGTGGCATACTAATAATAAGTAAATAAGTAAGTTCATAGACATTCACAAGCTGACCTAGCAGCTGGCCAGAGAGAAAGGGAGAGATGAAGCAAGGAGAGCTCATATCCTGTTACAGAGTCAAAGAATACCCAGCCCTAGTCAAAAGGAGGAAACGGAAGCTGGAAGACCAAAGACGAGAGAGGCTCCTCCACTGTGGAAGGGATGCTTAACAACTTGCTATCCCCAATGTTTATTATTTCTTTTGTTTCTGCAAAGTTATATCCAATTATAAATTGATTTAAAAAATCTATTTGACTAAATTAAGAAAGTCAATCTCTCATTGATCCCTTACCCAAGGTGCAAGAAGAGACTATATTATGTCAGATGGTTGAGTAATTTAGGACATATCTTTCTGTGATTAATGGACACTGCAAAAGTATATCATCAACAGTCAAAACGAAATCATCCATATTTGGGAAATTTGAGGTACTCTGCACTGGTGGCTATTTTGATTCCCCTTTTAATTAAAATAAAAACAAAATCCTTGTCATGCCTGGTTCTATATTTCCAGCTCTGGCCCAGCTCTTGCTCCAGGACATCTACTTAAAAGTTCCAGCTGTCATAGATACCAACAGATGCCTCATGACAAAACATCCTGTTGGAAGAAGGAACATGCTGCCTTGAGCATGAGCTTTGTGTTGTAGAAGCCTCCTGCCTCCAATGACAGCATTAGGGGGACCCAAGCAAAGACAACCCTGATCTATTGAAACTCCCCTGCTTCTTAGGATTGAGGGATAGAAGCAGGAGGGTTCAACATACTCCCACCCCGGGAGGTGATGATAGGTTAGAACAGGAAATCCGAAAAAGTTTGGAGTGACATTCTGTTTTGTATCACATCTCCCTGCACCACATCTAACTGGTACCCAGACACTAAGACAGTCACTTTTCCTACCTTGGATAAAGTGCCAAAAATGCTGATAGCTGAGATTAGGAGTATCTGTTTTCCAGAAACTACAGTCAGAGGGTTCACAGATGGTTAAAAGCGATCCCCTGCACTGGGAGCACTTACTGAAGTTGATATCACCTGGCAGGTTCAATCACAGCTATAGAATTTGGAACGGTCTTGGAAGAAGTGAGGAATCAGATGCAAAGGTGATCTGATGCCATCTTAGCGGAAGTCACCTAATCACATAGTCCTAAACACCTTTATAGTCTTGCTAAAGTTGTCTATCAGGGACACTCCCTAAACCATCTACGAAGGTGATACATATTACCCAGTCACTCGGTTGGACACATGCCTGGTAGTTCTGGCTACTGACATATGCTCATACTCAAATGTTACCTTGCCTGTTACCTAACTGGTAATATAATATAATGAAATGGCAATTGTGTAAATTTCCCACTCACTTGGCATGATTCTGCTCTTACATAAATTAACTGCACGTTAATGTAATTGCACTGAACTACTCTATATCATCTAAGTGTCAAAATACCAAAGTGAGGAGAACCATGTCCTCCTATCCGAGGAACAAGCCGTACATTACCGAGTTCAGTTCATGGGATTCATCAAGTGAAAACTGTGCCACTGGATTATGTCTCGATGCAGCACACTTTTAAAAGGTTTTAGCCCTCATTGCAAATACTTATTTCACACTTCTTAATTTTCTCATGGTGTGTATCTTGGTTGCAGTTTTGCTGTTATTCTCAAATGAGTATAGAAGAGTCTATAGCCCTATTCAGCTATTCATCTCCTGGGTTAAATCAACATGCGAGTGGAAGGACAGGTGCTCTAACTTCCCCCCACTCTGGGTCTCTGTCCCTGTTATCCACCCCAAGTTGACCATCTGCAGCAGTGCGCTTGCTCTGCTCTTACGAGTTTCTTACATGGTGCAAATCCGCTTACAACCAGATACTTCAGTAAGATTGTTCTTCCCCACTTGGAAATAATTGCGTACAATTAATGCTTAACCTGGGCTTTCAGCTCCCAAACTTCTTGCACTTGAGTTGCCATGTTGTGTACAGTGGGACTGCTCCTCACCAAATTGTTTAACAATTGTGACACAATGAGGTTGCTTTTCTAGTACAGTTCTGCTTGTCTGCTCACCATTCCCACAGTTCGTATTGTTGCAGCTGCACCTTGCAGAGCTGGTTTTTCTTACTCCTCTCTCCTGTCTCATGCTATCATAGATCCCCGAGACAAAAACACAGAACTTTTGTCCACATAAACAAATATGGTTATATAATTATATGTAATTATGTAGGACAGCCATCTTCAACTTTTTTTTTTTAAGACCTGGGACCCACCTTTAACCTCTGCTTGAAACATGGGGACTGTCTTCTAATTTTATCATTAATATCCCCAGTGCTTTTTTGTGATGGTACTCATCAGTACAGAGTACTCTCACCTCTTTTTTCCTGCCCATTGTCTGAAGTGGGGTTCCAGTCACTCAGGAACATGCAAGAGTTGGTAGGAAACCTGATGTAGACAATAAGAACATGGCTGACATGGTAGAGAACCCACCTCTACTGGGACTATGGGAATGGAAGGCGTGGGGAGTGTACATGAAATGTAAATATTTAATAGCTGTGCATATATGAAGTATACATAATGTACACTTTTAATTATTCCAAAAAAGACCACATGTTAATTATTCCCAGAAAGACTTAATGGTGTATGATTCAATATATAAAAATGCCTCATGCTTGAACTTGTTGCTTGCCCTTTTACTTCCTCTTTGATAAATTCCCCCATTCATTTCATCAAATAATTACATCATAGAAATCCCACAAATCCCACCGGCTGGCCTTTATTTTTCCATTTAAGTCTGAGGGTGATATGAAAGGTTAATTTTTATTTTATTTTTAGCAGCCAAGATTTGGGTTGGAACAGTTCACTGTCAAGAAGACAACAAACATTATAGTTACAAGAATGCCCAAGCATGACATAAATTCTCCCACTTGTGAGAATTTCTATCACTTCACTGAACCACAAATTGCTCCATGTCACTCCGTGCCAGAAAGTGCTTTGGACAAGTTTTCCCCTCTCACCGAGTCTTGCCAAAAATTCTCTGTAGGGGATTGCAATGAATTTCTGTGGCTCAAATACAACTTGAAACAAAGGGAGTTAATTAAAAGAAGTTATAGGGAGGGGGAAGAAAATAGATGTCTGCAGACAACACAGAATGTCTGTTTTCCTTGTTATTTGAAGGGGCTTCTACAAAAACTAGCTTTTGGTGAGGTTACATAATACTCAAAACTAAACTGAGTATGTTGCAAGCGTCCAAAAGATCTAAACTCCCACGAGCAGGGAATATAGCCTGCCAAGCATGTGCTTCTCTATCAGCAATAGAAACAAATTTAATACTTTGAAGTCTTTATTGGAATGAACATATTAGCAGCGTCCAATTGAAAAGTATTGAAATAAACATTGCAACAGGTTAAGTTCCTCCCCTCCCCCAGGCTTTAGTATAAGAATTAAAGAGTCCTGAGTATGGCGGGGGAGGGGGGAGAGAGACATGAGAAGGAGGTGAAGACCACTCATTTTGTATGACGCCATCCTAACCCAGGATGCCGAACAAGTATCAAAAGCTGAGAAATCAAACTGATGGAGTGGAAAATGTGCTCAGATTAAGAAACAGCCAATTGGCAGCAGTTCCTGAAGGCGTAGATATAGGACAAACCATTTTTGTTAAAAACGCTTTGCAATGTGCAGTGAATGTGCTTGGTAGATAAAAAAAAATACTTTTGAACTTCTTACACTTATTGTATTGAAGTACATTCAATCCCTGGGAAAACCAACTTTTGCAATGGATAGTAAACATTTTTCAATGGTTGTGGAAAGTTGAGCTTAATTCCTTCTTCCCTCTAGAGAGGGAGTTTTAGTGCTATGATTAAAGTCTAGGACTTGCTTCCAATATTATCCTCTTTGGGTTTCTAATCTGTTATTTTGAGAAGATTTGGCCTTACTCTCAGTCTCAAAATACACATATGCTGATAGCAGGCTCGTTCCCCCCCCCCCCCAAAAACCCCACCATTTATATACAAAATGGGAGCAGGCAAGTTCTAATTTTTAGACAAGCAGAGCAAGTCTATGCCTTCATCTTATCTCTACACAGCCTCTCTCCCAATACTACCTTTTGATACTGGAAAGATACTGAGGGGAAAGTGCCTGAGGTGAAGATCTACAAGGAGTCAACCATTCATTTCACTATCACTCATCTCTTCCCTGTGCAGGGTGGCCATGCATCCCACTGCCCAGAGCAAGCATAGGCAAACTCCGGCCCTCCAAATGTTTGGGACTACAACTCCCATCATCCCTGACCACTGGTCCCGTTAGCTAGGGATGATGGGAAATGTAGTCCCAAACATCTGGAGGGCAGGAGTTTGCCTATGCCTGGTCCAGAGTGTTCATGTCTGGTTTTAAAATAAAGAACATATGGAGAGAGAACAGGTGAGGTAGGATGTGCAGGGACACAGGTCACTTGGTCACAGTGAGATGCATTATTGTATTTTTCTGTTTAAGTTATAGTAATTATTTATAGGGTGGGACGCGGGTGGCGCTGTGGGTAAAACCTCAGCGCCTAGGGCTTGCTGATCGCATGGTTGGCAGTTCGAATCCCCGCGGCGGGGTGAGCTCCCGTCTTTCGGTCCCAGCTCCTGCCCACCTAGCAATTCAAAAGCACCCTTAAGTGCAAGTAGATAAATAGTGGGAAGGTAAACGGCGTTTCCATGTGCTGCGCTGGTGCTGGCTCACCAGAGCAGCTTCGTCACGCTGGCCACGTGACCCAGAAGTGTCTGCGGACAGCGCTGGCCCCCGGCCTCTTAAATGAGATGGGCGCACAACCCTAGAGTCGGACACGACTGGCCCGTACGGGCAGGGGTACCTTTAATTATTTATAGAGGTGCATCTATACATAAAAATTAGCAAACACACTCGTAATGCAACCTTTGTCATTTTTGTCCTAATCCCCCCCCCCAATGATCTATTTCCCTCTTCCTGGTCATTGCTGCCGTATCCATTTTCTCCAAAAATTGGACTTTTCATCACTCTCACTTTAGAAGTGATACTGAGTTTGGAGCAAACTGGAGCTTAATTAGTCTGCCTACTTCTACAAAGGTGAACTAATAATAATTACCTATTGCACAGAGAGGTGGATAAATTGATTATAAAAGTCTTACTGTGTGTAAAACAATTATGCAGTTATAAATAACAAGTGCTGCTCTATAATTTTATCTCTTTATTCAAAAATGTCCCTCAGAATGTAATTATTACACACCAAAAGCACACAATCCTACATGTCTACAGTGGTACCTCGGGTTAAGTACTTAATTCGTTCTGGAGGTCCGTTCTTAACCTGAAGCACCACTTCAGCTAATGGGGCCTCCTGCTGCTGCTGCACCGCCGGAGCATGATTTCTGTTCTCATCCTGAAGCAAAGTTCTTAACCTGAAGCACTATTTCTGGGTTAGCAGAGTCTGTAACCTGAAGCGTATGTAACCTAAAGCGTATGTAACCCGAGGTACCACTGTACTCAGTTGCATTGAGTTCAGTGGAGCCTAATACCAACTAAGTAATACATTCTCACTTGTGGGGAGAGGTGTTTTCTTGCTGAGCGCCTTCAAAAGCTTGCTGCAATTGCTATAGAGAAGATAATTATACAAATAAAAGGTACAATTTTGCATGTTATATAGAATCTTTCACAATGTAACCAAAAACTAAAACACTCAGCTTGGACGTAATTCTAAGGATGAGCAGACATAGTGAACTGTAAGCTCACACGCTCCCTTCTACTCTTCCCTTGTATGTGAGAAAAGGAGATTAGAGATCTAGTTTGTGGCAAGCTGTAATTTTGCTGTTTTATCCAGATGTGGTGAACTATGGTTTGCAGAAAGTTAGATGAAAGCTTGCCATAGTTAGATGAAATTAGAAACTATGGTTAGCCACCACAGGGGAACGGAAAGCGTACAATCCCTAGATGGGCTCAATATCTTCCATTATTTACTCTTCCACCAATCTGATAAATTCTACTGGGGGGGGGGAATACTGCTCCTATTTGCCTCCTCATATCCCTCTTTGCTGACTTGCGTGTCTACCATACAGTATTGGCAAAATAAGTCTATAGGGGCTTCTTATCAGTGAGGAGTTATGCTGCAGCAGTAGGAAGCTGACAACAGAGGAGTCATGGGTTCAGGCAGGATGAATGGGAGAGAACAGATTGCTTGCCCCGATTAGTAAAAGCTCCATTTTAAATCTGAAATCAAACCATTAATTGGTCAATCACATCAGTTAATTAATTTATGCTTTTAGCCCTACTATGTAGTAATTAAAAAAAGTCTGTGGGATTTCCTCCAAGAACAGAGTTATTAATCCCAGTGACCCAGCTAAACTTCTGCTAGCTTAATTGTATTTGTCTAATCTAATCCCCCAGTAGTTTTAACTGTATACAGTATTGTTTTCACTTCCAATCCTAAACGACTGTGTGCACTAACAATAATACAGATAGAGAAAAGTTCACTCCCTTGATACCATTTGAGTTTTCAGTGCCTTCTAAGGCTACTGATTGAAAGGTATTGGTGTTGTAACAGCCATGTGGTCCAGGGAGCTTCTGATGTGCGATTCCTTGTAGTCTTCGCAATATTTCCATGTAGGTCCCATATGATTCTGTCTCATCCCTATCTTTGACAACACAACTATAGGATGTTGCCAGACCTCTGGATATTAATGCACCATTTCAACCTTCACCTCCCTATTTACCCTCTTTTGTTTCCCATTGGCTTCTCTAATCTCAGTTCTTACTCCAAGTATTGCGATTACTGAGATTGGATGAGGACGAATTGATTGAAATTGAATCTGACTGAGCTGGGCAGTAAGGGAAAATACATAGGGTTTCTCATAATCCATTGCCTCCACCAGGCTCTGCTCTTATGTTAAAAACGTCACTGTGGTGTGTCTGATAGAGATGAGAGAAGTATCATATATAAGATGGGTGTCCATCCTGATGCCTGATCCTCAAAAAGTGGGGGGAGAAATCACAGGCACACAATCTCTCAGAGATCAGAACATCCATTACTTCCCCCATTACTGTATCAACTGGACTACTCCTACATGTGTTGTTGTTGTTTTAAACGTATGACTTGGGGATTTAAGTTTGACTGTCCTGGTCACCTGTGTTTATATCTCAGGAAGCCCAACAGTACTTGGATCTCCAGGTAACTGGAGTGACCTGGAAATTTTTTCAGCAATTCCAGTGATTAAGAAGGCTGCAGCAGTGGCGTAGCATGGGTTGTCAGCACCCGGGGCAAGGCAAGTAATTTGCACCCCCTAACCCGTGGATTTGCGCCCCCTAACCCTAACCCCCAGATGTTGCGCCCGGTGCGGCCGGCCCCCCCTGCACCCCCCACGCTACTGGGCTGCAGTCCTTCCTGTCTTATGTGCCCCTGCAATAATTGCACGTGTTTGTGTACCTTCATGGCTGGAAACTGTGATATGTTGACCATTCTTGGTGGCTGTTTGGAATTTTAATCTGGTAAAGGATTCAACAGTATCCTTTGGCAAAATGCGGGTAATTTGACCAAAATTACAACAGGAGCTTGTACATATGCTACTTTTTGGAAGATATGATGGTACACTTGAAATGTTGTATATCAAAACAACAGTCTTCTTACCAAGTCAAATCTGGGTTGTAACAAACTCAGTATTTAAACCACATTTCAGTGATGCTACTCTCTCACACCCCAAGCGAGCCCCTCTGTTTCTACTGAGACTGCTGTGTGTACGCGGTTATGTGATGATCAAGGGCACCTATGGGTTAGTGTCTGTGTCATCGCTAGTAATACAATCTGGTTTATGCAGGAGCAAGAATGTATAAACCTTACCTTCACATTTTCTCCACTGTCTACTGGTTCCTTCTCCATATTAGCACAAGCATTGTCTCAGTTTGCAATGTACTGGCTGACGATGAGAGCAGTGTAGGCAACTGAGGACGGGGCAGGGAAGAAACTAGCACTGGAGTGTATCGGAGGTGGATCCAATTCATGCAACAGTACCCCTACAAACCTCTTAGTCTCCCTGCAAATATGGAAAACCATTTATGAGAACTAACTCTCTCCAGTAGGATTTCTTTCAGGTTGATTTCTAGCAGAGTAATTAGAATTCTTCAGAGCAGGCAAGTCACAGTGATCAACGACAGATCAATCTAGCTGCAAAGCTATTAAAGTTGTGTTATATGCGGTTATTTAAAGTGCATTTTGTTTTTAAGTATTCACCAGCTTTCTGTCCTCCTGTACTCTTTGATTATGTTTAAATGAAGTAGCTTCTCATTCATTTGACTACTCTAGGGTGACATCATAAAACAGGGTGTGTAACAGCATAAAGGCAGCAGGAGTACTTAGACATGTTAAACTGTATAAATAGCCCTCAGAGAATGATAGCATAAGCTCTTCTGTGCCAACAAGTATCTGCGATAAGAATAAACCTCTTAAACCCAGAGTAAATTTTCTGAGCACGAAGGTTATGCTTTTAACAGCTTTCCACTGAGGTATCACTTTTAAGCATAATGTTTTAAAGCATAGATTGCACACCATAATTGAATGAAATATTTAGCTTTTTAATAAATCAACTTCAATGCTTCTTCTTTCTTTTTTATTAATAGCATGTACTTCATGCTAACGGCTTCCATCTTTTACTAGATGCATAGTCCTTGTGGAAGTGGGGGTAGCTTTTGCTATGTATGTAAGATGAATTCTGATAGCTGATTCATAGATGATATGATGTGGCCAGCTCCCTCACCTCCTTTGCAGCCACGTAATTGCTCACATGAATAAATGTAACGGTATACATAGAAAATGTGCTTGATTTCATAGGGCGTGCACCTTAGGCCTCATAATATTTGGTAGCTGGGTTCCTGACTCTAGTGAACTATACTCAGATGGTTTCAAACTATGGTCCAAGAAACCCCAGGGTTCCTTGGAAGTTTAGAGGTTTTTCACTGAGAATATAAGTAATATAAGTATGGTTTTCCCAGTAGTGATGTATGGAAGTTAAAGCTGGACCATAAAGAAGGCTGATCGCCGAAGAATTGATGCTTTTGAATTATGGTGCTGGAGGAGACTCTTGAGAGTCCCATGGACTGCAAGCAGATCAAACCTATCCATTCTTAAGGAAATCAGCCCTGAGTGCTCACTGGAAGGACAGATCGTGAAGCTGAGGCTCCAATACTTTGGCCACCCCAAGAGAAAAGAAGAGAAGACTCCCTGGAAAAGACCCTGATGTTGGGAAAGATGGAGGGCACAAGGAGAAGGGGACGACAGAGGATGAGATGGTTGGATAGTGTTCTCAAAGCTACCAGCATGAGTTTGACCAACCTGCGGGAAGCAGTGGAAGACAGAAGTGCCTGGCGTGATCTGGTCCATGGGGTCACAAAGAGTTGAAGAGTTGGACACGACTAAACAACAACAAATAAGTAATGGCAGGCGTGTTTCTCTGAAAGACAGTTTCATCCTGCTGCCCCGCCATTACTGATTTCCTGCAGTCCACATTTGGTGGGCAGCAGTGCGGGTGTTTTCCAGGGAGCAATTCAAGCAAGGCAGTGCTCAGATTCAGCAAGCTTGGCTGGTGCCCCAGATGAATGGGTTGTTCACTCTAGGTCATATCCCAGAACTATCTGAAATAAGTTGGGGTTCTGTGGCAGCTTCACATCCATACCATACATTCAAAACATTTTAGCAGCCATGGTTCCTCCAAGAAATCTTGGGGAGTGTACTTTGGTAAGGGTGCTGGGAACGGTATCCCTGTGAGGGGTCTCCTAACTACTTTCAACATCCATAACAAACTGTAGGTGAAGCCATGACTGTTGAAGTGGCATAAGAGTGCTTTAAATATACAGCATGCCTGTGAACAGCTATTGGGGGGGGGGGAGAATTTCTTAGGGGAAGAAACATTTAAAACCTTTGGTTGACATCCAATGCCACTGTTCTACATGTAGAACAGCTTTTGATCTGGTGGAGGGAGGTACCCACTAGCAAAAGAGGAAGGGAGGCAACTGTCTCTAATGTCCCTTCCTGCTGCAGCCCCCTACCCTACCTTCCATACTGTTCTGGAGGTTTCCCCAACATCGGTAAAGAGATTTCTGGGATGCACAGGGAGAGCGGGAAGAATGGGAGAACTCTTACATTAACATTCACTTCACCAGATTAAAAACTAATGCAGCCAGGGTATGTGTTAATTTCACCCATATATATGTAGTCCAATATACTGAGATAAGGTAACTTTGCGATACCTGGACCTATATAAACTATAGGTAACTTTGCAAGACTCTCATAATTGCAGCTGTCTTTTTCAAGTTATTTCCATACAATTGGTAACCCTTCTAAAGACTGCAGTAAATTGATAGAAGAACTGTCAGATTTCCTAGACAAGCAAGAAAAGGAAGGAAGGAAAAAGTTCAAGTGATTACTCCTGTACATTACTGCTATATTTGCTTTTTTTCTTTTTAAGAGTAGCGCTTGCACAGTAAATTGAAAAAGAATGCAAATATTTTTTTTAATTGATTCATCATATTGTTATTGTATAAATGCAATGCTTGCTTTTAAAACTGAAAACCACAGGTGACTATAAATATTTTTGATGTCATACTTGCTCATCCCAAATGCACCAACTTGCTTATCTCAAATGAATCAACAGTATTCAGTTATTTGGATTTCTGCTAATTAAGAATATGATAAACATTTTCATATAAGTGAAATATTTCTGCGTATATTTCTTTGCAGGAGTGATTGAAACAAACAAACAAACAAAAACAGCTACCATTTATCTTAAAGGAATACCATTTGATTTGGACTACAAACACCATTAACGGATCTTGCTATATTTTAAAATGCTAATTGAAGCCAAAATCAATAGATTGCTTTCCAGTGAATTGAGACAGGTATCGTCTAAATTCTCTAATGATCCAGAGGAAAAAAATATTTGTAAAATAAAAGCATGGGAGAGACCAAGATGCTCTGAATATAATGTAGTTGTCAGAGATGCGTAGGATAGATGGATGTTGTCAGTTGTATATATGGTTATCAGTAATTGCATCAACCTTATATATCTAGATGAATGGACATATTGTTCCACAGGCTGTCCTGACAATGCTTCTATCACATCATCTTTTTTGATATGGCACAGGGGCAGCAGTTTGTATGCCTTATTATTCTATGAATTTATCTGCCAGCAAAGCAACTTTTAGGACTGCACCTTAAAAGTGTTAGTATATATCTCTTTAACATGTGACGACTTCTTTTAACTACACTTGTAGATGTGCTCCTTAGTAATAATTCTAAACTAACTGACTTTAACTTGTCCCAGTATAATAAGCATAAATCAGAAAGTTGTAATGGTGTTGATTTTTAAGTATCTGCACAACACCAGTACAATTCACTGCGTGGATTATTTAAATGCATTGTTTATTTTTTGTGGATTTTAAAATCTTGCTATCTTTTGAGAGATAATACTGTCCTTCCAATAAAATTTATGAGCGTCTGATGGGTATCATTCTGGGTGAAATGTCTAATTGGGTATATTCTTATGCCACATTTTTCTCCAAGAATATTATTAGTAAATTTTGAGGTTATGGAACTACTGACCCAATCAAACATGTACAGAGCTTGGCCTCTGAGTTAATTAAATATGGGTTAATAATATATTATAAGGAAATCATTGTCCTTATTACAGTTATTAGGTAGTTAGTCAAATTATAGCTTCAAAGGAATGCAGAGCATGAAGAACTCAGGATTAAATTATGCATTTGAACCTTAGGCCAGCTTTTACTGTTGAGACAGTTTGCTGCTAAGAGAAATTGTGTGTCATTGAAATTAAATGCTTTTCTGGGGATGGAAGGTTCCAGTTTTTTAATGAAATTACTGAGTGTGGTGTAGTGAAATGATTAAAATCTGTATTCCGGGAATGTGGCTGTGAAAAAAAATCAATAAATGCTAGCACAATTTTGCTGCTGAACGTGAGTCCTAGGAACAAAATAAACTAGTACCAATATTACAATTAAAATCATAGCCCCATTAACTGATTTTTCATCAGCCTGTCAGGACATAATTTCTACTAAATTTTTTGGAATACATTTTCCTGTGTAATGAGAAGCTTTTCAGATATCCTTGTTAGACAGGCAGTGTTTTCTGCCCTTCCCCCCCAGTGTTCCTGCATTGCAATCATTGTGCTTGCACTTATTATGTTACAAATGACCGAGGTAAGGCTGACATTCTCATTGCATGCAAAAAAGACCTAGTCTGCCAAGCTCCCCCCCCCCCTAATGAAGCAGCTTTGTGAAATCTCTCCATGTGCTAATACTAATGAAGATCCTCCAGCACAATTAAAATCACAGCCAGTGCCTGGAAGAGGAAACACAAAACAATAGTATCTCTCTACATGTGCATATTATTTTGATGTTCCAACCAGCTTTTGTTCAGATCTAATATTAAAAACCTTCACATTTTAAATGGCCCTTGACAGTGCAAAGCATCGTCAGCAACTTACATGCTCCAGTTTCAGAGTGCAAGAAAACATCCTCTTGCGCGCGCACACACACACGTTCTATTTCTAGTCAAAGTATGTTCTTGGCTGTATTTTTAGGCCCTTAATTTTATAGATTACAGGAAGCAATTCTGTTTGCAGTGTACTTTAACCCTGACTGAGCTTGACTTTTATGCCATGAGAGGAGAAAATGACATGAGTAGTAAACTATTGACTCAGTGGAGTGCCATGTGTTTTGTCAAAGAAATATTTAAGAGTTTGAATCTATTACAGTGGGCACATTCCAGTATACTGTAATGGCTCAGGCATATATTTTTTTCCAGGAAGGTCAGTAGAAGAACTCTTATGATCTCAAGCCTACGTAATTCATTTCCCTCATATCAGTGGTGTCTTATTTCAAAGAAAGTGGATCAGAGCTTTAAACCTTTGTCTCAAAGCAACTTAATAATAAAAACCCCACATTGTTGTTGTTATTGTTATTGATTTAGTTGTAATTTTATCTCCATTGCATTAAAAAATTATGGACGGGGTTATTTGGTAGGTTTACTGCCATTCCACAAGCCCTCCCTTTTCTGCTTCTTGGAGGAATTCTGTGTAGCTGGGGTAGCTTGCACACTCCCTACACCAAAGGGAGTTAACCCAGTCCCTCCCTGCCTCTTTTACACGGGAAACCCTTTTCCGAAATCTTCACTTTTTTTTTTAAGTGATCATTTAACAGCGGGGCTAAGCTAATGGATTTACCTTCCAGCCCCAAACGATGCACACTTGCAGGAGCCCCTGGTTTTAAAGCAAAAACAAAGCAACCAAGCTCAACTTTTCTTACAACTTGAGGGGGACACTTGCTCACTAAAAGAACTGAAGGTGAACTTCGAAGAAGTAAGAATCACGCCTTTGGTTCCCTTGCAGCTTTTTTTGTTTTGTTTCTGCTTTTGAGAGAGGGGGGGAAAGCGTTGGTGGTGCGCGGGGGGGGGGGGGGAGAGAAGGAATCTGACCAGTCATTTCTTACTGAGGCTGAAATGAGAGAAACCATTCTCTCTCTCTGTTTTACACCCCCCCTTCTTTAACAGCAACTTTCATTGTTAGAAAGAGAGGAGCCGAGTTGGTTGACGTCACTTTTGGTTGGTGAAGGCTTCGCCTGGAAGTGAAGCTGAATAAACCTTGAGAAGAGAATCTGCTTCAAGCTGCTGCCGCTCTAAGGAACTAAAGCAGAGACAGACAGAGAGAGAGAAGGAGAGAGGAGGCACACGCGCGCGCGCACACACACACGCACACACACATAGAGAGAGGGTTACACTATCATGAATCCTCCTAGTTAGATCTCCTAGCCTCTTTCTTCATTCCCTTCTTCAGGCTGTTTGGGGGAAGACAGCGTCCCCATCACCCAGATAGCGCGCATCCATCTCCTCCTGAACTCCACCCCACCCCACACACACAAAAAAGAGGTGTGTGCATGTACAGGGGGGCCCAAGATCTCTCCTCCAAACTGTAAAGGTGAGTTAGAATCGATTTCGGGGAAGCGGAGTGTGCGGTGTTGCCGGCGTGCGGGCTGGGGGAGGGGGGGGAAGGCAGAGAAATTGCTTTAAGGTGGAAGTCTTGAATTATGGTTGTCGGGTTGCTCTTGCTGGTACTGCAAGCCGAGGGGGTGGTGGGGTAGGGAGGGGAAAGGGGGGGAGAGAGTGGGGATGTAAAGGAGACCATGGGGCGGGGGAAGGTATGGGGGGGGGGGGAGAGAGAATCCTGGCTCTCCTCGGAGTGTCTTGCGGCGGCTCCCCAAAACATCTCTTTGTTGCCGGGCTTGACGCGTTCGTGCATCGGAGGGACGTGTGTGTTTTTTTTTTTTTTTTTAAAAGCCTGTGCGTAATGTATTAATGACTATTATTAGCCCCGGCGCGTTCGTAATAGTACGGCGGCGAGGAGGAGGAGGAGGTCCAAGTCTGGAAAGTGAAACTGACCTTGTGCACTCGGGACAAGGAGGGGCGGGTGGGCTGGCACAGGCGTGCGGGGCTGGGTGGAAATCGCAGCTCTCCTCCGCCGGGCGCGCGAGAGATCCCTGTGCCAGGCGCTTCCCGCACTACGCCTCTCTCTCCGGCGCCCTTCAACTTTTTATTTCTCTCTCTCTGGGCAGAAAGTCTCGGGGTTATCCCAAGGCTGGCTTAGGGCATGCAGGCGACCTCTTTCACAAATCGGACCGCTTTTGTGTCTTCCTTGGCTGCCCTTTCCCCACCCCACCCCTTCCCTCTCGGATCTTCCTTCAGTCGCCTTGGGCATGACAGCCAAGGAGACCTGGACCCTAGTGCAGTCGCCCTCCTCCTCCTCCTCCTCTTCTTCTTCCTCCTCCTCCCCTTGGCTCCTTTACTTGCCCCATCCCTTATGCCTCCCCCTGCCGGTCGCTCGGAGCCAGGAGAGGGTTTGCCCCATAGTGGATGGGAGGGGGCGTGAAAGCAGGAAAGTAAGAGACCCCCCTCGCCTTTCTCCTCCCCACCTCTCGGATCCCACAGTAAACTCCCCCCGCCTCGCTCCTTTCATTTCTCCACCCTCTTATTTGCCTCCCTGTTTTTATTTTTATTTTTTAAAAAATGTTCCACTGCCCCAAACTCCGCTTTTTTTATTTGGGAAAAGCGCGGAGGGAAGGAGGGCGAGGAAGCCAAGGGGGGACCCTCGCCTGGGCTCCTCTCGGCGCTTTGCTGCTTTCTTTTCCCTCCCTCTCTCTTCCTCGTCCCCCTTTCTCTTTTGTGTGTGTTGCTTCCTTATAAAGCCAGAGAAGCAGCTGCAGCCCTTGGCCGAGTTGTTGAAATTTATCCCTTTGTGTATATTACAATATCCTCCATTTTTCTGCCCTCTAAACAACAAGCCTTTCGCCATCTTGGGCATTAAAAAAAAAAAAAGAAAGATTCCAAGTCTTGTGTATGTATGTATATGTCTATGTGTCTCCCTCTTTGAAAAGGGTGAAATCCTTCACGTCCTGTTGGATAAGGCACAAAGTTTAGGGAATCTAACAGGGTACAGACGGTGACGTCATGTGAAGTTTTTAAAGGGACCCCACCTCCAACGGGGTGTGTGTGTGTGTATGTTTGTGTTTGTTGCTTCTCTAAAGGTTTCTGGTCGAACAAGTTTTAAGCTGTATTGAAGAGGGAGTGTCTAATTTTAGCTTATTAAAACGTGCAGGAGGGATTGGCATGAGGGGACTAGCCTGTGTATTTTTGCTTAACAGGTGGAGAAATATCTGGATTTATATATATATATTGTAGGCTTTAATTTCTTTCACAGTTTGACCTTTCACTTGTTCACATGCAAAAAAAATTATTTTAGCTGCCTTGGCATGTCATGTCATGTTATTATTATTATTTTAAACATATCATATGATATGGTAGTTCACTGATGGATAAATATTAAATTGCTTTGCAAGTGACTCTCTATCATTGCCAAATGCAAGAGAATGATGATATTTCTTTTAGAAACCTTGCCTCCATAGCTGATAGCAAAGAGAGTAGCAAACTCTTTCCTGCAACCCCAAAATAAATTCAAAAAATTGTAGGTATTTTTCATTTTATTTTAACCTGCACACTCTTTGTGAATTTAGAAAATTCTGGAGGGACAGGACCTGTAGATACTGCCTGCACTGTAGATTGTGTCCCACATGCTGTTGTCTGGGGCTTTCAAAATGCAGTTAGTATGCTAAGTTCCAAATTACTAACTAGAAAAGAAAAATCAAATTACCTCTGGCTGTAAGCTCTTATTGTCTCTGTTTTGAATAGAGAAACAACAAAAAGTATTGTGCTTTTAATTTACCTCTCCTCAACAGATACTCTTTTGATTTTATAAAAAAAGTTATCTTGATCACAGGCCAAAACTTAATGAAACTCTGAATAGTGCATAAATAATAGGATATTTGAACAGAATTCTACTTTTCCATTCTGCTTCTTGTATTTGTTTTGTTTTTCTTTCCACCTATTTACACTTGCACTAACAACATGAAACTCCCTGTGTTTAATTTGCATTCCCTTTGTCTTCATAGTGGGGGGGGGGGGCACACCATTGACTACAATTAGCATGGAAACTAATATGAACATTTTTAGAACATCAAGATGTTCCTTTCTTCAGTACACTAAAAACTGAATGACAGATTTAGCATATTTTTATGCTTGAGTAGAAAATGTGCCTTCATGTTTACAAAAGTAAACAATTTACCTTACTGTGTTATTTTCATTTTCTTTTTTTTAAAAAGGAGCCACTTTAGAAAGCCTTGCTGAATTGAAAGGCTGCCAGTTATGTGAATCTTAGATGGAAGAAAATGTTGAAATAGTTAAAAGCACATAGAACAGATGGCTTTAAATTATACATGCAACAAAGGCCTGGAAGATTTGGCAGATTATAAACGGTGAGCAACAGAAGATAAGCAGTTTAAGAAAATGGTAGTTAAGTACATTTGATACCCACACCTATTGTAAACTGTGTGCACATTTTAGTCACAATGCCGCATAATCAATATAGCATGAAATATCACAAAAACTGTAGTGTAGCTGAAAGCATTTTATATATTGGATGTGTGTGGTGGGGGTGGGAAGCTTAAATATTTAAGAGGTATGTTTCAGATTTAAGATTATTTCACACAATGTAAGTCTAATCTGGCAAGGAAGAAGCTTTTTTTAATGTCTTGGATCTTGCTGATTTTGAAATAATAGCATCTAAAATAAGATACATGCATGTGGTTTTGTTAATCTAAGTGGTGAGGGGGGCTTAAGGATTTTGGAAATCTGAATATTTTTTATTGTTGTAATTTTTGTTCAATTGATAAATAAATATATCTGTGAACAGTATTTCTCTTGGTCCACAGGGTTATAATACTAATATTTATCTATTAGCAAAATCAAATAAATATCTGAACTGCTTGCATGTGTATATTTCAAGAAAGTGATGTTAACTTTTAAAGTTCAGGCTTAGTATAATAGTTTGTATTGTGAAATGGTTAAAATCAGTGTTTGCTAATATTGCGTGTATGTGTGTTTGTGTTTCTGTCTATATGTGTCTGATAGAGAGAACAAGAGAAATGTGAATAATAGTTGGGGAACATAGTTGGAGTTAAAAGGATATTTATACATAAACAAAATAGTGTACCTTCTAGTTGTCTATGGGTTTATAGTAAGATAAGACCTGCCACACAAATTGATAGTTTGCAGTCTTTTCCCCCTTTCCTTTCCTTGCAAGACACTTATTAAACATTCAAATAAAAGGGTAATGAAAGCCTTGGATTTCTGGTTGCCTTTACCCTTTTTTCCATTTCTTTGTTTGCATGTTTATTATAGAACTGCAGTGTAAAGGAGCAGATGTTTTGCCAAACATCCTGATGTGTTGCTTTTTCTTAGGGGAGTGCGTAACTGTTCCTTCTGATGCATCGACTTGACAGCTGGTTGATTTCATGGAGCTGCTAAGAAGCCATTAGTGGTGTCATTGAATTGAAACAGAACAGTCACTCCCAGCTTGAACTGCAATTGTTAATGTCTTTGTTGCTACTTTTGTGTTCCTACACAAGATGCAGAATACCACAGTTGCAGGAAAGTTCATGCTTTCTTTCTGATCTTCCTAAATGAGTGAAACGATGTGCTGGTGTTTGATTGCGTCTAGATTCTAAATATTAGCCTAGATTAAGAACTAGGATGACTAGGATTTGTTCCCAGGAGATTTCAGAAATAAAAAAAATAAAATTTATGACAAATAACGTGATAGGGTCAAAGCATCCTTAGAATCAGTGCCACGCTCCTTCTCAGCCAGTAGTTTGTTGTTAAAATAGGCCCCTTCTCGTGCTGCTCTTTATTTTCAAGGGTGAATTCCAGCTTTAAAAGTAATTATCACAACCCAGCACACACTTATAGATCTTGCATGTGGTAGGCTGCGTCTTGATCCAGTGTGATCTCGATCTATAGAGATTTTTGGTTTTCAAAACTGGAATAAGGGTTGAATAATGTTTAACTTTATTCAAGCAAGTTGTGCATTTGAAGCCACTCAAGTCGATTTTGGTGAGGAGCAGAAGCAACAGAACTGAGTGTTTATAAAATGTTGCTGAGGCCCCCAAATTTTACTTACCACGGGGAGACATTTCTGTTGAACTGTTTTCGGCAGTGGGCTGTGACCTTTTAAAATAAAATAATAAAATAAAATAGTGCTAGAATCGGCAAGAAAACTGCTGACAAAGTTAATAAGACAGAATTATGTATTCACATTGGAAAACTGGTTGAAAATTGATCTGCATATGAGTATGTGCTCGGATGAAATCAAGGGGAGAACATTTCTACAAGACAGAGAGTTGAGAAAACTGTTTCATGTGCTATTTTTATAAGTTGGGGGGGGGAGTTGAGTGAACTATAGTAATAATAATAAACATCAAAATGCATAGCATTTACAGCATGTTTCAAGTGTTCAAAGCACTCCACTCTACATTATCTCAGTAACAATTAACAATAGGCATGTACGGGAAGCAAGTCCCCGTATTGCAGTTGGAGGCTTGAGGCTAAGAGAATAAAGACTTGCTTTAGGTAATCTAATGAATTCGTAACCCAAGTGAAGCTCAAATCAGGACCTTCCAGCTCCCTCTGTAAGACTGCAATGCTTAGTAAACTCATTGGGGCATAAATGGCATTGAGCTCTGTAAGATTGGTTTCCAAGGGACCATAGTTCATTGGAAGACCACAGAAGGTCCCATCTCAACTCCTGGTGTCTCCAGTTGAAAGGCTCAAGGAGCAGATGATGTGCAAGGCCCTGAGACTCTGGCGAAACACTGGCGGTCAGAGGCAAAGCTAGGCTAGTTGGACAAATAGTCTGAGATAGTATAAGGCATCTTCTTGTATATTATTGATGTAACATGCACGGGAATCTGTAGTATGCCACAACGCCACACCTGCTGGATAGATAACTCTGTCAGATTGATCTTTGCTACTTAAATTTTATTTTCATAAAAGTTTGGGATGGTACTTTGATTCATATGTACTATTTTCTTTCTTAAGGTCTTCTTCGTTAGGGTTCTGACATGGATGTGTTTCAGCCACTCCATTCTAATCATCTTCTGCCTCCCTGTATGCTGAATTGATACTTTAAAATTTTATTAAATTTCCATATTGTCCTTCATCTGAGGATCGCAGCATATAAAAACACAAAAATACACACCATAGTAACAAACAAGAACAATACCCACCCCACAGCTTAAAAGGCCATAGATTGTTTAATAAAAAATATGGAACGCTTCATGAATTTGTGTGTCATGAATAACATAAGACATAATAGCTGGTTAGCTCATCTAAAAATAAACCTTTTTGTAATAGTTAATATATTAACTGCCACTTCTGTTCATGCACTTATAAACCATTTTTCTGTAAAAATTACAATTAAAAGCACCACAGAATTACACAGTGGCTTGGTTTGCATATAATGGGAAGCTGAAGTTAATGGCTTACTGGGAAGGAGCAAACATGCTGGTTCGTGCTGCTCAGATTATGTCTGCCACTCCCATTTCCCCTTTGCCACATCAGGAGGAAACAGACCAGAGTGCTGGCTTAATTTTACTTGGGAACCAACTCCTGTGAATTGTTTTAAGAGAAACCACCTATGAGCTCTGGTTTGCACGTAGTATAAGCCAATGCTCTGGTTTGTTTTTTCCTGGAATGGGAAAGAGAAAAGGAAGAGGGCATGATTTGAATTTCCTGCACCAGCTCATTCCTGGTAAACCATAGTTTGTTTAACTTTGGCTTACTGTTACGTGCAGGCCAAGCCAGTTTTGTATGAGTAGGCGGTAAAATAGCATTTAAGAGGAATAGTTTCCTGAAAAGGAAAATAAATTTCTGTGATGTGCTCAAGGTTTTTTGTTTTACATGTTAGGCCTGTAGTTTTCACTGATACAGTTCTACGATCGAGATCAAATTATCCTTTAAAATAACACTGTCCTATCCATTCTTCCTTATTGTGTTCATATTGTTGAACGTGTGACTGTGTGTGCACAATGTGGAACAAATGGAATAATATTTTCCTCCATCTGCTTCTGTGCATTCAGCAGCCCTTCCATTTTGGTCTAATTGGCCCTTTCCATTAGTCTTCTACATATAGATACAAAACAGGGTAACCAGATGCATACTGTTTTGTTTTTTGTAAAATAGAGGGCTACCATTCAGCACAGAGTTAAGCAAGTGTAAATGGAGGACAGTCCTAAGCATTCTTACTCTAAGCTTAACTTGCTGTGTATTAAATATGTTTAGAATTGCAACCTTAAGTGATCAGAAGTCTTCCTTTTTGAAATTTGACATTCTGTTTTTTTTAATTTGCTGGGGTACTGTTAGGAAGGAGTGTTCTCTGAAATCATTTCCAGCTTTAAAACATCTACAGCTCAGTCCTATGCATGTTTTCTTATTATTAACTTTCACGGCCCTTACTTCCAGGTAAGCACTGATGTACAGCAGTCATAGGATTGCAATCTTGTTCTGCTTAAAATCTGGCATATTTCGTTACAGAGGAAGCTTTCTTTTAATATACAGTCCTTTCCAAAGCCTACCTCTATAAACATGTCAGTATTGATCTTTCTTTTATTTCTTTTAGCATCATAATGTAGTAAAGGTAATACAAGAAGCCATAAATTAATTTATGAAATTTCTACTCTTGAAGATAATTGAAAATAACCCAAATGGATTCAGTACAGTTCCTTATTAGCAGTCACTGGGTCTCTTAGTCTTGGTAGGATCAGAGTAATGATGGATCTGCAATTATATCTGCTGTGTCCATATTTATTTAAAAATTTAAGATGGAAGAAAAGGAACATTCATAGATGGCTGTAAACTTTAAAAGATTACCACTCAGTTGGAGATTTTTCATATGGCCATATTTTGGGTGACCATCATTCAATGGTGATTAGAAGGCAGGTTGAGATAAATATACCTATTGAGATTTAATGGTTTGATTGCTGAATATCTAGATAGAGGTGCATAACATTAAAAGTAAAACTTCTACATCCACGCTTCTTTTCTAAATGTTTCATAAGGAGGTTGTCTCTTTACATACAATGGAGCACATTCCCCCTTAATATGTGAAAATGGGGACTCAAATAAATGGAGACTCAGAATGCATTTTTTAAAAAAACAACAACAACAAGCTGTTATGCTGGTGGTGGAGAAACGGTTGCACTGAGATATGTGTGCATTTACTAAGGATAACATTTGTATTTGTAAGAAAATATTCAGAAAGGCTATTATAGCTGCAGTGTTCGAACAAATATGTGCTGTAAGCAAAACGTGCTTAATTCTTTTCCTCTGACGGGAAATTCAGCTTGAAGATAATTATTGCATTGGTCCAATGGATGTGCAGAGACATAATTGTGTGTTTTTAACCCTGTTTTTCTGTTCTTACACTTTTCCACAAGCATGCACTCATTAATCAAAGACGCTGCACTCCTGCTGAGGGCGGAGAGGTTCATCAAATTGGCAGCCGGTTTGGTGCAAAGAACGGTGTACTGAAGCTCTTAACGCGCTGGGACATAAATAAATCTAAGGTCTTTGTATGCAAACCCTGGAGGTTAATACTGCATAATTCAATGTCCTGTCTTTGTTTTTATGATTGATGTTTTTAAATGTTTGAAGCTTGATGCAAGTCTTCTACTAGGTCAGGGCTGACAATCTGATTGGCTGATGCCAAAAAAGAAAAAAGGGGGAAAAAGCATTAGGCTGGCAAGGGGACTTTGAGTACGCTGCAGAGATTTTTATTCCCCCCTCCCTCCTCCTGGAAGATCATTGTCATATTGCCCGAGCTGTTATAGGAATGTTTCAGTGATTGACAACCCCTGCTGTGATAATGGACCTAGTGCATGAAATGCCAATAGTTTGGCCCTATTTGTTCTGAAGCTTACTGCTATTTGTATCCTTAACAGAGCTAACATGTAGAACAAGGAAAAACTACTGGGATTTCTCTGTAGAAATAGTGCTGGGATTTGGTTTTAACATGAATTGGTTGCATATTCATAATTTAAGAACAGCTGGTTACAGGCAGCACACAGTCATTTGCAAGCTATTATAGATGGTTCGACTCGCACATGGAACCCGGTCTTGAGCTCAACTACCCACCCCACTTATTGATCAACTTGCATTTAAAATCTGGTCACTGCTGTCCAGGAGGCCTTTCATTTCAGCTGTGCTTGCAACATACAAGAGGTTCCATTTTAAAATATTTAATTTTAACTAAATGCTGAAGAAAATGATAAAGTGCAGGCTTTGAAGAAACAAACTGCATGGATCAGTAGTGACACAAATCTTAAATGCAAAAAGGCCTGTTTATTGGAAACACGTTTCTGCAACCTTCTGAGTCCTTTGATTGCTTATGTGGTTAAGAGCAAGGAATCTGCTGGATTTAGTCAAGGTTACACACTTGACTCCACAGCTCTTAAAACACAGTGCAGCGCTTTTGTGCTTATGCCACACACACAGATTTTGCTTGTGTTTTGTGTGCATGTGCGCATGTGTAAATGAAATGCAGAGAAGTGCTAGCTAAGAACAGGAACGGGCAGATTTCAGGCTTCTCAGGTCTACTTCACTTTCTACTAGAACCCTAAATCTACCAGCCAGAGCCTGCAGCAAAATACATACAATTAGAATGGAAGAACAGGCTACTTCTGAATACATTCTGAACCTGAGAATTTGTTTTCAGTGCCGGAATTAAATGCATTGCAAAGTCTGTTCCTGATTAGCTTTATTCATATTCGCAGCCTAATTTAGGTAGAAAATGTCATTTTGTTATTGGTGGTGTTAAAAAAAAAAGGAAGTCAGAAAGCCAGCAATGGATGGTGGGATGGGGTGGTGGCGATCATAGGAGCTCTGGTGCGTTGCTGCTGCTTACTGGGAGGTAGGGGGAGAGGTTGGTGCAGTGCAAAAGCACAGCGGCACGTTTGCACTGCGCTGACATTACTGCTGTCTCTCCCCTTTCTCCCTATCTCCTGGTAAGCAGCAGTGATGCAACCAACCAAAGGACAGCTGAGAACTCACACTGTCCCACATTGTCTGCTGCCGCAGACACCCTTGGTGATCTGCAAATCACCAAGTGATCAACCACTTGGACCCAGTCTATGTTCTGCCCACTCCTACTAGGCCTTCCATGATTAAATCAATACACTAGTTGAACTTTAGTTGTATCCTTATAATTAGTTTGAATATTGTAGTCTGGGGTTTTATTTGATTTTAAGGAATTCCAAATGGTACTCGTGTGCATTTTATTTTAACCTCTTTTGGGTGAAATTCCTCATTACTCAAGTTAACTGTGTGTGTCATTCCCCACTCCCTACATAAGTGTGACCCTAGCTAAAAAAGCATTCCGGTTTATCTGGGATTCTGATTATGCAATTGTTGGTTCTTCCTAGGTCAGCTGATAAGCGGCACTTATGGGGTAGCCTGCCATGGTAAATGGGAAAGTCTTGATTACAGATGCAAATTTACAGTCAGGACTTAAACCATGGTTCTGATTTGTTTCAGTAGGATTTACTACTTAGTAATTATGTTTATCCTTTCAGTGCAGAGTACAATGCACATTTTGGATCTTTTAATTTGACAGCTTGATGTAACTTTGGGGGAAGGACCTACTTTCTTGAAGCATGGAAAAAAGGCCTTTCATACTGAGCATCTCTTTGTGAAATAATGAGCACAAGTGATATCCTTTTATCTCATAGACTTGGGTCCAGAGTGAGGTGGGTAGGAGCATCAGTAATCTGACATAGTACACAGTAGAATGAAAATCCTGTACAATACATTCAATGCCAGCAACTGTTATCTTGCCAAGTATGCTTAGTGTGTTTAGGAATCTCTATAAAGAGCCGGCAGTAAAGCAATAAATATCATTTGCTGCTGGTTGAAAGTGGAGTTCCACATAGGCCAGTATTGCTGGCTCTGATCTGACAACTGTGTTTGTTGCAGTGTGCATTCTCTCAGTTTTGCAGGAATTCATGTCTCTGCAGATTCTCTTCAAACTTTGTGAAGCACATTTCAGGAGAGGAGGAAGTTAAGTTTTAGTCTAGTTGAGCAACTGACTCCAGTTCTCAGGAAGTGTCCGTGCATTTTTGCTGATATGCTTAGGTGTTTTATAGGACAATCAGTCGTTCTCAGTGCAATCCTAAACATGTCTCCTCAGAAGTAAGCCCTATTGAGTCCAATGGTAGCTACTGTTAGACGAGTGGGTGTAGAATGTGCAACCTAAATTGCCAGCTGAGCACTTACATATTCATTATGCATAAAAGCATTTTGCAACCTTGTCTGGTTTTCAAGAGCAGCTTTGTATAATGTTGCACAATTTCCTATTCTGGGTCACATTACCAATAATGACCTGAAGTTCTCTCTTCTGCTTTACCCATACAAGTGGCTTCCAGTCACTCCTGGGGAGGCGGGGGGGAAACGAGGACAAAACTCAGCCCTACCCTTTGACTCACTGTTGCAGTTAGAGGAAGAGCCAAAAACACAAGTGTTCAGAGATCAGTAACCAGAGCTCACACTGTTTTGGAGCTGTAAAGTACAGTATCCATGGCCTCTGTTTTTTAACCCACTGGTAGGTGGGGTGTTTTAACTCTTTCCCAAATTGAGTTGTCTTACATATACAGTGATACCTCGGGTTAAGTACTTATTTCGTTCCGGAGGTCCGTACTTAACCTGAAACTGTTCTTAACCTGAAGCACCACTTTAGCTAATGGGGCCTCCTGCTGCTGCCGCGCTGCTGGAGCACAATTTCTGTTCTTATCCTGAAGCAAAGTTCTTAACCTGAAGCACTATTTCTGGGTTAGCGGAGTCTGTAACCTGAAGCGTATGTAACCTGAGGTACCACTGTACAGTGCCTACTATATATGGAGTGACTATGTAAGAAGGGCTCCTTTCTCCCCACCTTTTAGCTCTGATCAAATTTGGAAGCGATGGGAGTAAAACAACAACAACAACCAAGGCTGTGTGCACACTCCTGTTTGTTCTGTATTCACTGTGCTTTCACTTCTGGTTTGAGAAGTAACATGACGTTATCAGCAATCCAACAGCTTGACCTCACCCCCAAAGGCACACTCCTCCATGGTCCCCCGAGACAGACGGATGCGTTCTGATGTACTTTCTCCTCAAACTAACTTTGATCTGAATTGAGAAAAAGAACAACCTAGCTTTGTTTTAACTCAGTAATGTGGGCACTGCTTAAAACTTGAAAGAGTTGGTCTGATCTTCAAATCTGTTTTGCCCCCCAAACATGTCCTTGCCTATTGCAAGCGCCAAGGTGTAATAGCCTTCTGCTTCTGGACCCTCCAGATAGAGTGGGCTAAAAATGTGACATGCGAAATATTGCTTGTTCTAAGAGGATATTCACAGAACCACAGCAGGAAGCTTCACACTGGGGGTAGCATAAACCATGTGCTATATGTGATTGTGTGGTTAGTTTCTAAATGCTCCCCTCTTTGGAGCTGCCATTTTTATTATTATTTATTTACTCAAGGTGGGTTATCCCTGCTAATAATGCTTACCTTATGTTTGCAAAAGTTAAATTGCCAGATGTGAATAGCAGGTGCCAGTTACCGTGAATCATTTCTTGGAAAAAATTCATTGATTCACTAACATGATCTCTAAACCTAAAAACATCTGCTAGAATATCTTTTTGTATCACTGATCTAAAATTTCAAGCATAATGTTTGGGACTTTACTACAGTGTGCACTCCATCCTACTTTTAGGAGTAGACCTTAACTTTGTAGTCCAGTTAAGTTAGAGAATGCCAATTTTTATTTACTTTTATATCATGTATGTCATCATGGAACACACTCTGGCTTAACAGATATATGCATTTCTAGAGGTGTACAAATGCATGGATTCTGCATTTCCTGGAATGTATTCTGAGTACCATGCAGGCTTGAGAGAATGCCTGTTATTCTCTTTGCTTTTCCAGTAAATGCCTTCAATTCAGGTGAAAAGGCAAGTCAGTTATAAGCTAATTCAGCTGTGCACATATAGCTTTGCTTTGGTGTATGCTGAATGTATTGGAAAGTGAGGGCAAATGAGGGAGTGTATACACAAATGCTTGTCAGATCAGTCCTGGTTTGATCTGATAGAAAACTTGCAGCACAGTCTGGAGGAAGATTGCTCCCAGGTCCTGTGAATCAGCTGTGCTGTATTATTTTCAATGTGTTCTTAATAGCAGGCACTGTAACTCTCCAATGGTTTGGCTTCACCCCCGAAGGCACACTCTTCCATTGTCTCCTGAGACAGACAGATGCCAACCAGTCTTAATAAATCCTCTCTTATGTCTATTTCCCAGCGCACTCAGCCCTTTTCTTTTCAAACGGGCTGAAACATATCTTCTAGCAGAGACCAACTATGGGCCGATTCTCCCTGTTAGATGATAGAAGCTATGTAATATGTTTGATATATGAATACATTGTGTTCTGAAGGCTGCATTCTGTTACTCAGCCTTTACACTAAACATGTTGGACATTGTCCTGCACTAATATGTGTAGATTTGATTACTGGTAAGTTTTCTCAGACATCAGTAATCTTAAATAGGGGGAGATCCTAGACAGGGACAGGTTTTGTTTAATGACTGTATATACCACTGGAATTGTTGCATTACTGGATGACATAATGTACCAGATAGCATTATGCTAAAATTATTCATAGAATAATTTTTATGGGACAGAGAAACAAGGAATAAGTATAAGCTATGAATTCTCCCCTGTTTTGCTGATCAGCTGATTTACAATACAAGGAGCAGGTACATGTCTCTGGGCAGTTTCACTTGGTGTGTATTAAACTGCAGGCATAGCCAATTCTGTGCTATCCACATGTCATAGGATGTGTCAGTCAGCATGGCCAATGGTCAGGGGTGATAGGAGCTGTAGTCCCAAGAATATCTGGTGGACACAACATTGGCCATCCCTCTAAGAAGAGAAGCTACAAAGTAGGGTGTTATTAATACTATATTTAAATTAGTGACTCTGGGCAAGCTGTTTGCACACTTACCGGTAGTCAGAATGTATAGAAGAAGAAAAAAAACATTGGATTTGCAATTCAAATTAGGAAAGCAAAGCAAAGCAAAGCACCAATCCTAAACATACTTACCCCTACTGAATAGTGAGGCCAACACATGCATAGGATTGTACATTAATGAGTCTTAAGAATTAAACTTGTGATGTTTTCTCCCATTGGACCGCTTTGGGAGTTATACCAGTGGTCAGGAAATAAATGAAAAAAGACATCAGAACTGAACATTCATGTGGATTTCCAAGAAAATATCAACGACCAGATTCTGTTGGCTTCTACTGATATAGATTTGTGTAGCTTTAAGCCTCTACATCAGAGTTTCCCAAACTTGGGTCTCCTGCTGTTTTTGGACTACATTGTAGACACCTTGGGAGTTTCATATATAATGGTCTTATTATAATGATTATTCTGTTTTAAGATTGTACCTGAGGATGTAGCTATATTCTGAGAGCAGCAGGAGTAGAATCAAGGGCTATATGGATTTTAAAATTTCCAGGCGATTGTATTGAATGATAGGGTAGCCAGTATGGTTCACTCCAGATGTTGTTGGACTCCAACTCCCATTAGTCCCAGCCAGCATGACTATGAGCGGCTCACAGTGCAACATTTTCACAGAGCCATGTTGGCTACACTTCATTCTGCCATGCATGGAAAGATTGGAGTAAAGGCTTAAATTTCTGAATGCATATACAGTCATACCTCAGGTTGTGATCACTGCAGATTGCGTGTTTTTGGGTTACGGATGCGCCAAACCCGGAAGTACCAGAAGGGGTTACTTCTGGGCTTCGGCGCTCGCACATGCGCAAAAACACTAAATCACGCTTTGCACATGCGCAGAAGCGCTGAATTGTGACCTGCACGTGCACAGATGCGGCGCTGCGGGTTGCAAACGTGCCTCCCACACAGACCATGTTCGCAACACGAGGTTCCACTGTACTTTTTTTAGTAGCACTAATGCCTCGACACCTGGGTATTTTCTATTCCTAATGTGGAGGGAGATAAAGCACTCAGCATTTGCAAGCCTGACGAATGAAAAAAAGAAGGACAGTTTTTCTTTTAATCTATAAAATGAGCTCTTTTAAAAAGAAATCACAAGAAGTTCTTTAAAAACATTTGCTGTCAACTTTCAAACAGCTGCCTATTGATCTTCAAAAGTTCATGAGTTTGAGAACTGCAGCTAGAAAGTACAGCATGTTTGTTCAGCAATATTTGTTCAGTAATATGTTTCTGGAGCAACAGCAGTGTAGATTTCAGAGATTACTTCTCATTTGCCAGCCTACCAAGAGCTTATTGTTTCTGTATATCATCGCCTTGAATCCCAGGTTGGACTGCTTGTGTAGGGTGCTTAGTGTACAGAGACAATCTGAACAATGCCTCAATCATTCCTAGCTCAGTCCACCTCTCATAAAAGGGGAAAACCTGAAATTAATGTAGGCATCTATTCTCCAATGTATGGGCAGTACAGTTGCCAGATTTAAACATAGATATTATGGGTGGGATTCAACTAATGAGTCCCTTCAGCAGAAGCCCTGCACAAGGACTTACATGTTTGCAGTGAGGCTTCTCCTGCTCTCCATCCCCTGTGTGCCCCCCAAAATTGGATGGCAAGGAAGAACTCCTGGAACAGTGTGTGGCAGGAAGAGAGGGGGTTTGTTCCATCTGGCAAGCCGAACTTGCTTGCCCTGACAGAATGACCGCCTTAGTGCTAGCCTGAATCTCTCCCTGTGTAAGTCTCTCTTGCAATTCTAATAGAGTGAAACAGCCACAGCTTATTTTGCCCTGTTCTTCCGGTCCTTTCAGCCTCATTATTACCTCCTTTGAAGCAAAAGAAAAGTCCTCCTGGAAGGGTGAATGAGCAAAGGGACCAGTGGAGCCTTGTTGTGGAAGAAACCACACCTGTGCCCACCCTTATTTTTTTGCTGCTGCAGACTTCTTGAAGGAGTCAAGTATTATCTCCAGGCTTGATGTCAACCCACCAGACTTTACGTGAAATTTTTGTGCGGTAAGGTTTTGAGAGATGAAATGTAAGGTTTACTTCCCATGTCGGAGGAAGACTTCTTCCACAGGAGAAAAGACCCAGATCCATATTTGGGTCAAGTTGGAAGGATAACAGAATTGTATGTGTTTCTTCATGGTAAAGCAGGAGCCCATTATTTAATAGTACACTTTCCTTCCAGTCCTAAAATCATAGATATTTCAGAGCAAGTGCCACTGACTTCAGTGCATTTTATGTCCATATAATCCTGTTTAGAACTGGAAACTCCACGCATTGTTCTACTGAGTCTTTCACTTAGGTTAGCTGGCTTAAGATCAGAGAGGGTTTTATTCTATAACACAAAGTTGTTGTTTTTTTGAAAGCTAACATTTTCTTTCCTCACTAAAACTGTACTTTGTACAATGTTACTTGATGCTACCTTGGTTGCCACGGAAACTGGAAACTGTAATAAAAGTGGAAGCAGGCGTGCAACTGACAGTTTTTCGTCCTGTTTTCCTGTGTTTCTTGTTTCCCCTTTTCCATGGAAACCAAATTCTTACCTTGGAAAAGAGGTTTAAGGCTTGGAAGCGATATGCTTATTTGGCTCTACCTGTTTCCACTTCCAAATGGAAGCTGAGAATGCGGGTTGTTGTTTTTGTGCGTGTGAGTTTCAGCAACCGGCGGTGAGAGAAGAACTTCTAAAGTGGTAGTTTGTCTGGGAGCCTCTTTCAATGCTCCAGGAGTCCAAAAGCTGTCATCTACATAGCGATTTTAAAAATCATGGGGAAGGCACTCCCTCTAGGAACAAAATATATTTTTGTAGGTTCCTACTGGTTTTTTATAATAATAAAAAAACAGTGACAGTTAAAATATCACTTAGGACTTTTCTAACCTAGGGTACTTTCAGACTAGCTCTCTTCTTAAAAATTGACATCATAGGAACGTTCAAAATATCCCTATGCTGTCAGACCATTAGTAATGTATACTGGGTACCTCTCCAGGGTCTGAGGCTGGGGCAGCCTCCAACATCACCTGAAACTATCTGTTGCTTTATTTTATTTTTTTACTTCCTCCCTTTCCTCCAAAGAGCGTAAGGTTGCTGACATGATTCTTCCCCTATCCCCGTTTTATCCTGACAGCAATCCGTGTGAGGTAGACTAGGCTGAAAGAGACAGTGAATGACCCAGACTAGTGAACCTAAATGGCTTGGTGGAGTCTTAGACCTTGATCTCTGAATTCTACTCCAGCACTCTGACCAGTGCACCTCACTGGGATATTAGCTGGGATCGAACATAGGTTTTTCTGTATGTGTAGTATGTGATTTAAGGGGTGTGGGTGGCGCTGTGGGTTAAACCACAGAGTCTAGGACTTGCTGATCAGAAGGTCGGCAGTTCAAATCCCCGTGATGGGGTGAGCTCCCGTTGCTCAGTCCCTGCTCCTGCCAACCTAGCAGTTCGAAAGCACGTCAAAGTGCAAGTAGATAAATAGGTACTGCTCTGGCCGGAAGGTAAACGGTGTTTACCTGGCTGCTCTGGTTCGCCAGAAGCTGGCCACATGACCTGGAAGCTGTACGCCGGCTCCCTTGGCCAATAAAGTGAGATGAACGCTGCAACCCCAGAGTCGGTCACGACTGAACCTAATGGTCAGGGGTCCCTTTACTCTTTACCTTTATAGTATGTGATTTACCAGCATGGCCCACGGAGTACTGATGCTAGGATTTGAATGTGCCACCTTCCAAAGCACTTGATCAACAACACTGGCTGCCCCACCTTGATGCCCTTCTGCAGCCAGGTAAAGTTAATGAACTATTCTGAGCCTTCCAGACTGTGCTGCTGTCAAGACATTACTTTCTGTTGTTTTTCCACTTTTCAGGTCTGAAACCTTTTTTCCCCAGCTTGCAGTATAATTCAGTGCCAACCTTTCAAGTGCAAACTGGCAAAGTACTATTCACTCACCTAGCATTGAGGAGCGGCATGTGACACATTTAAGGATGGGCTTGGCAAAGCTTTACGTTTTGTCTGCACTTCTTGCCGTATGTTTGCTCAGTATACTGCCACGGTTCTTCTGCAACCACGGGGAATATGCTTGTTCTTCCTCTGCATGCTGCTCTTTTGGGACACATTATTAGGGAAGCTGGAGAATTCTGAGAGAAAACAGGAGTGGAAGCTGCTGATGTTTGCTATTCTCTGTTGTTGTTTTCGGTCCACAGACAATACGTAATGGTTGACGATTTCTCCCAATTGGTATTGCATTTTCTTTGCATTGAAATGAGTGGTGTGGAATAGTGTAGTTAATTACATAATCAGTTCCGCTGCAGCAGACAGCAAGACTAATTATGGAATGTTTGTCAGAAGCTGAAGTGCAGTGGAATGAAAACAGCGTTGTGTTCAGTGAGCATGAGTTGAAACAGAAATCCATATTTACTATGGATGCATTGTTTTGCCAAATGCACGTCTCCCAGGTTTGACATGTGGTCAGTGGATGATGATCTCAATCTGCTGCAATATGACTGGGTGTCAGTCCTTCTCCGTGGGTATTACTGATCTTTTTGCGGTACCATATAATTTTACCAGCATATTAATCATATGTATGCAGCTTGTGCCAAAGCCTTATCCTTTCCTGCCCATTCCTTAGATTGGTAGGTTAATCCTGGCATGTGTCTGCAATCAAGATACAGCACACGCATGGGCAAGTTCAGCATTTTCACAATGGAGTTGGCAGACGGAAATACATTACTTTGTGAAGGCTAGGAGATGGTAGAAGCCTAGTAATGCTTTACAGCTGTGAGCTGAAATGGAAGAGGAGTTGCCTGGAGAAATTTCCTTGAACTAGGAAAGTTATTTATTATTCATATTCCTATACTTGTTTTGTTAAATCAAAGGGACTACTTTGAAACATTTTCAGGTGGCTATAAAAACAGCAGTAACTGTAGCAACGTGTGTGAAAGGAAGAGGGTGTAGATGTCCCATATCTGAAGGCTACATAGCTGTCAACTTACAGATTTGAAAATAAGGGACCAGCAGCCTCGAAAATAAGGGATCAGCAGCCAAAATAAGGGTTTTCTGGGCACAGGTATGTTCAACTTCTGAGCCCCTCCGAGCCAAGGCAGAAAGCCCAGCCAGCAGCCAAATGAAGCTTCATCAATAAGGGACAGCAGCGGGACATGGCGCTGGGATAAGGGACTGTTCCGCCAAATAAGAGACGCTTGACAGCTATGAAAGGCTATCATAGTAGTATTTAAATATCTGCATTGCTGGAGCCCAATTTAATCTTATTTTTTTAAACGTAAGACAATCAAAATAGACGTAGTATATTTGCAGACATTTTTATAGTGTGGGTTTACTATTCTAAATGTTTGGACTGCAACTAATGACAGCACTGACGTCAGGGCTAGTTGTATGACACAATGGTTTGCATCAGCATTCCAAAAGTACCTAATGCTGGCCCTCAGAGTTTCCATTCCCATTCCATGGATGGGAAAGAACGAGTTAGAAGTGAGTGGCAAGGAAAAGATTTCAGCAACCACAATTCCTTCTCTTTAACATTAAAAAAATGTATTTATTAGATTTATGCCTTGTTATAGGCTTAGGGCAGTTCACAGTGTGCTTCCAGATAACCCATTTGCTGATCATCCATTCTGATTTGTTTGCAGGGAGACTAGGTGATATCGTGTCAAAGAAAGTGTTATCCAATTTCCTGTCACTTTCCTTACTGCAAAAAGCCCGATCTTTTGGGGAAGCAATATTTATTACGCAAAACCTCCCAATAATTACACACTCTCAATTTGACAGCATGTTAATACCACCTGAAAATAGTGACAGTCTGACAGCACCCACAGTCTTTCCCCCAAATGATATAACTTCTGTCCCCAGTGAGCTCCCAAAATGTAGCAATGGCCACTAGCTTGGATAGTTTTATACAGATTATTGTATGCTAATGCTATAATTAACTACATTCATACCTCATGTTACATTTGCTTCAGGTTGAGCCCCGCGGCGAACCAGAAGTACCAGAAAGGGTTACTTCTGGGTTTCGCCGCTCGCGCATGCGCAGAAGCGGTGAATCGTGACCCGCACGTGCACAGACGCGGGTTGCGTTCTTTTCAGGTTGCGAACGGGCCTCCGGAACGGATCCCGTTCACAACCAGAGGTACCACTGTATTAGCCATGTGTGTGTGTGTGTGACCAGTTACCAGGTAGCACAAGCAGAATAGCTCTGTTGTGTTACTGTCCTGCTTGTGAACTTCCCATACAGTTCTGGTTGGCCACAGTGGGAACAAAATGCTGGACTAGACAGGCCTTTGTTCTAAATCCATCAGGGGTTTCTTATGTTCTGGTATAGGAAGGCAGTTCTTTTTGTAGACTAAGTGAATATGCTTTGCAGAGTTCAATTTGAGGTATGGTGATGATGAGCTGTCTAGGGCTCTGCCTGATATTCATTCCCTCTGCATGAGAAAACTTTGTTGAAAGGAGGGGAAGGACTTTAAAAAAATCTAGTTTTGCCAGTTACAAGTTATTCTTGTTCCCTATTTCAAAAATGACTCTGAAGTGTATTTGAGTGAGCCTACTCCTACACAGATCTTTATAGCTCCTTTAGCTGTGTCTTTTTCTCACTAGATGGGTGAGCAAGTGTGCTTAGATTTTGTGAAGGTTGCACTAGTTTTAAAAGATAATTGCAGAGGAAAGGTTGTGTCACCACCAGACTTCTTAGGTGTTTTATTTGTCACAGAAATGGGCATCACCACATCGTAAAGTAAAACTCAACACAGTGTTATCACATAGTTAGATCCCATATCTCCAATCTACATCAATTGTGTTTGCTGGTTAGAGAAGGGTAAATCACTTTATGATGATTCTGCTTCATGTGGTTTTCAATAAATATACCCGAGCTTTCCAAACTGTGTGTCGTGACACGTTAGTGTGTAGGTGTGTCGTGCGAACATTCCCTGTGCCCCTTCCGGGGCTAGAAAGGGGTTAGTTAAACCTTCGGTTTGCTAGTAAAACTGAATTACTGTGTCACGAAATGATGCATATCTAAAAAGTGTGTCACCAACATGGAAAGTTTGGAAAGCTCAGAAATAGACTATATACAGTTGGTGGGTGGGTGTAAGAGAGACATTAACTATGTTGATGCAAACTCCTCTGGGAAATAGCAGTTCATTGAAGGAGTCTTGCGGTCACACAACCTTTCCTCTTTTTGTTCTCTTCATTAGATTACTGGGGTGGGTGTTTTCAAAACAGGCTTTCAAGTATGCTGTTTGCATAGGTTTCATTTTAGGTTTTGTGTCTGTGTCTCATGAAATTATTTCATCTGCATGGTTGCCATATGCGCAGCTGATTGTAATTTTGCTAATAAAAGTAGGGCTTTTTTAATTTTAATCAGTCACTGTTGATTCAGATGAAAACTGCAGATTATAAAACCTTCTTTTAATAGCCGCTCATTGTAATGCATGCGAGAATGTATTTTTAAAGCTTTTGGCTGGGTTTCAAGCTTACAATGGATTTTCTATTCATTTTCATATTTTAAACTGTAAACTAGATTAGCAAGATTCAAACCTTTTTGACAGATTTAAGTAAACCTTTACCAGCCCTTGCTTTAATATCACTTAAATCACATTATTAATACATGTTTGAGCCAACTAACTTTTGCTGACAGTTGGAAAGTTATCAGTAACCTTTTCCCTGTTGGAAAATAGTCATGAGAAATTGAACACTAAATCCACTGAAACTTTATTGGGCACATCCTACAGCCTTCAGAAAACTGAAACATTTGGTCTAATAAAACTTGGACATTTCTATATCATAAAAAATCTTTATAGTGTTTTGGATTGGTAAATCTGAAGAGGAATGTTAATTTGCTGCTGGAGTTATTCCATAACATTTTAAACTAATGTACAAAGAAATAATGTTCATCAGCAGTTTTTGGGGTTTTTTAAAGCCATAACTTTAGTTCATCAGCTTGTCAAATACAATGGGGTAGTTGGGAAAGGACAACACATTGGGGGAAGGGTTTACAGAAACAGCAGAAAACATGGTAATAATGTTCCTGGACTGTACCACTTTATGGGGAGCAGGCCATGGGAATAAATGTTCCTTGATATAGGACACTTTCTGTACAGTATATAGAAAATCAGATGTCATAGAGGAAGATTCTTAACTAATTTTAATCCTAACATGCTAATTAGTTGCACTGAGATTTTGTGGGTTATGTATGGCAGTCCACCAGGGTTTGATAAAAATCTTGCTTTGCCGCATGGGGCACTTTGCTGAGGCAAAGGGGAAGGTGCCAAACACTGAGTGGGCCATAGCATGTGACTGTGTTCAGACTGGTGGGCTGCAACTTATGCAGGGCTAATACTAAGGGGGCTGTTTTCCTCCTTGCAGTACCATGATGAATCACTTGATGTATTCAATCCATAGCTGTCAAGTGTCCCTTATTTGAAGGGACAGTCCCTTATTCCAGCGCCATGTCCGCTGCTGTCCCTTATTGATGGATGTCCCTTAAACGTCCCTTAAATGACGTCCCTTAAATTTCAAAGGAAGCAGCTCCTCTCCCTCCCTCCCTGCTGGCCAGGGAGGAGGGAGGCTCCAACTGTGTTGCTTGGCTGTGTTGTTCACCCAATAAGAAGTCTAAGAACGACTGGGGGGGGTGGAGCTTGCATGTTTTGTGTGTGGCTAGTTAATGCAAAACTGAGGGGGTTTTTGAATGCTGGATGCCATTTTGTTGCACGTGCTGCTGCAGACTTTGCAGCGCAAAGCCAGGCCGGGGAGCCATCTTAAGTTGAGGCTGCATAGGCCTTGTGCATGTGATTCAGATTCTATTCAGTTGAACCTCTGGTTACAAAGTTGGTTGGACAGTGTTCTTGAAGCTACCAGCATGAGTTTGACCAGACTGCAGGAGGACAGGAAGACTGGAGTGCTTGGAACAGGTGAGGCTACAGGTCCCTTATTTTCAAATCTGTAAGTTGACAGCTATGATTCAATCACATTGCATATGTCTACATGAAACTTTCCCATGCCCTCCATTTATTCTTTAAAACTTGTCTAGAAATTTATGCCACAGTGGTTCATGCAGTGCTTAGCTCAGCCTATGTTGATCCATTTCCCATGGTGTAGGGACCTTGGGGAACGTGTGGGATGGCCAGCAGACTATTAGCATTTTGATATGTTGACATTGCAGGGGAAGGTTGTGTGTGCAAAATCTACGTACCCCTAGTTTTTCCAGGATAATTTCTTCCTGAGCTCCTCATCCCATTTCCCTTTGCCAGATGATGAACTGCTATTTCCCATTTCAGTCTGATACTAGTAATACTATATTCCCCACAGTAGGCATTACAAATCCTACCAAAACCAGCAAGGTTGTTTCCCTACGTTATTCGGCGTGTTATACGTAGTTTGGAACCCGTCTAACAGGGTGTTATCTTATATGAGCACCATTCAATAAACTAGAGGTACCCCTGGAGGAGACAGTGCACATAATTGTTCCTTATTAATTAAAATAGAACCACTTCTTTTACCTCTGGTTTTACTGACATACGGATTCCAGTTTGCAACAGTTTTAGGAAGATTCAGCCAACTGCTTTGCACTAAGAGAAGAAGCAAACAACCACCACCCTAGTGATTACTTTACCACCTTGCTTTTGTCATTGCAAGCACATGGGTCTAGTCCGTGCTTGCATTTGGGCTGAACAAGCACAGATTAGAAAAAAATAAATAGAATTACAAGGTGAGCACTGTAACAAAACAAATCCAGAGTAACCATTCAGTAATGACAGCAACAGACTCAGTGGTATGTAACATGAGCTCTTACTCGCCGTTATAATCAATGACATATGCTAGGAGCTTTCACATACTTCTTGGGCCATACATTTAAAACCTGTAAGCGGCATGAAATAAAATTGCATGGTTGTCATTTAGCTCTTACGTTTCAGCCTTTCCCCCTTATACTTTATTTATCTTGCTCTCTCCTTCATCTCTTGCCCACTTTGCTAGACAGCCAGTAGAGTTCTGTAGAACATGGCCAAGTCTTACATCACCACCACTCCAAGAATTGGCTCTTGGGGAAGCAAAAATAAACATGGTCCATCCTGGCAGCTGAGAGCAAAATTTGTGCCAAATTCCCAACCTCCGCTGGCTGGAGGAGCTAACTTCCCATCCTTAATTCCTAGCTCTGATTTTGAGAAAAATGTTATTTATAATCTGTTCAACATTAGCCCCAATCCTGGCTGCTACAGTAATAATTATAATATATTGGTGTGTTTTCTTCCTGATAGAGGCACACACATACACTCCAACCAATTAAATGTAATATATCAAAAAGTATGGCCTCCCCAACTAAGTTTGCTTTTGTAAAACTTCAAGTTTGTATATATTTTTTGTTTTCAAAAGAAAATGGTTCTATTCAGGAACCAGGAGAGGTGGGACTGTGCCCAAGAGAGGTACAGCGGAAAAATTCACCCCAGATTTGTAGGAAGGCTCATGCAAAAAAAAATTTAAATGAGAACAAGGATTTCTCATGCAGAAAGAAAATAGAAAAAATAGAAAAAAGGAAAATAGAAATAGAAAAATCAGGTAAAATATCACAGGACATGATGTGAACTGTGCCACCCACTATTTCAGATCAGTTGCTGCTACAGCAGCCTGGGTCTGCTCTTACACTGGTGAACAACTTCTGTAGCTATCTGCTCTTGCTCCCATTGAAAGCATGAACCTGTGGCTGGGCATGGCTTGGAGGGACAAGCTTAGACAGTGGTGGAGTTAGGTAAGGTCAGATTCTGAACTTAATAGCATTTTGCTGGGGTCATTCTACGTATGTCTTTAGCTTGGACTTGAAGGTCTTCTGATGGGTCCCCATTTTAGATGATAAATGAATATTCCTTCACTTGCTTCAAAATGTGAAAATGGGGTCTTCCTGCTCATTCTGCTGAGTTGGGGCCCTGGTCATTTGCCCCAGAGTCATATCCAAAGTGGCACCACTGAACTTGAAGGCAAATTTGAACTGTCCCTGAAAAACAACAGTATCCTGTATCAGGATTATCTCTTCCATTCTAGATGGATTGGAAGAAATATTTCCTAAGAGCTTCAGTATGTTGCTCAAGATTATTTCTTCCTTTTCTGATTTTTACATGGGATTAATATTAATCTTCAACTGATCATGCCTTGTATGTACACCTGTATACATATCATGGTTAGGGGGATGTGGATGGCGCTGTGGTCTAAACCATTGAGCCCCTTGGGCTTTCTGATCAGAAGGTCGGCGGTTCGAATCCCCGCGACGGGGTGAACTCCCATTGCTCTGTCCCAGCTCCTGCCAACCTAGCAGTTCAAAAGCATGCCAGTCCAAGTAGATAAATAGGTACCGCTGCAGTGGGGAGGTAAATGGCGTTTCCATGCGCTCTTGTTTCCATTACAGTGTTCCGTTGCGCCAGAAGCAGTTTAGTCATGCTGGCCACATGACCTGGAAAGCTGTCTGTGGACAAACGCCGGCTCCCTCAGCCTGAAAGTGAGATGAGCGCCGCAATCCCATAACCGCCTTTGACTGGACTTAACCATCCAGGGGTCCTTTACCTTTACCTTTTACTTTACATATCATGGTTGATTTGAAAGCCATTGATACATCTTTCCATGTATGGGCAGATTGCTGCTCTAGATTGACTTTTAGTCTGATCCGACAAGGAGATTCGTATGCTGTTATGGCACTACATTGATGCCTCTTTTCCTGTGTCCCCTCAACCCCAGAGAGGCTTACCAGTCTTTAATATAATTGTTTCTGTTGCAGCATACTTGCTATAGAAAGGACCATTGCATGCCCATGGTCACAGAGCAGACACTATTGAAAAACACAGGGCAGTAAGTAAAAAAGAGAAATAAAACCAAGTGGCATTATCTATACATTTTCTGTATATTCCACATACTTTTATTTCAGTGCTGAGTGCCTTCACGGCCTTAGTGAAACAAAAATCCTGTGATACCTGTGGTAACAACCACACCCTGAGAAGAGAACTGGAGTTTCACTGGGAAAATGGCTACCTTCCCTTTTACCATAGAGTCACTGTAGAGCACACTAACTCTTCACCGTATAAAATCCTATCCTCTCTTTAATTGTCATGTTTATTAGTGCTTTTAATTCATTTAAAACCTTCTATTATACTTGGAGTCATGTGATAACAACAGAAGCTTCAAAAACCTGACAGCCACTTTTAAACAACTAGATTTTGTCATGCTAAAATTTATTACCTAGAGATCTTGCTGCTAGCAGCTAACACTTCAGTTCCTATTCATTAATTTTGGAGACCTCATAGTCAGCTTCTCTTTATAGAAACCTCTAGCAATGAAAGGCAGTCTGGAGAAAAAACAGTGGCTCATGTTTTCCTTCATTATATTCCAATTTCCTGTGTTTCCGTCGTTCATTTTGAAACAATAATGGCTGTTTTGATTTTGAAACAGAAATGTATAGAATCTAATGTATATTTTTAAAACAGGCATATTGGCTAATAAACCCTTTTTATTCTACTCATCCTAAACATTGTTTCTTTGTGAAGCAAGTTGTCAGCTTTGTCTAAGGACCATGCTGAAATGTAATGTACACTGTAATTTGCGACCCAAATAAGGATGCTGATATTCAGATTTTTAGCAATATGTTAATTAGCAGTTGTAACCTATATATTATGTGTCTGTGGTTTGTACTTTTACCAGATATTCCACAAAGCTGAGAACAGAAAGCTGTTTAATATTAATAGAGAAATGTATAGAAAATTTCAGCATAACGTTTAGGGTTGCTCAGGATATGTAATTGTTGGCATAAATAAAATGAATGTTGCCCCTTTCATAGTATTTAAATAATATTTATTTTCAACTGTATTTTACTGCCTAGTCTTAAATATGTTGGTTGAAAAATAGGTTATGGTCAGGTCTGTGGGCCTACCTGGTATGTATATTTAGGTTCACAAGTTTCTTTAATTTGATTATGTCTCTTCTAAAAGGTTCAAGTCATTATGAAACAGAAGTTATCATCAGGTGCTGGGTTTCAATCAAAGATTGTGATATGTCTGCAGGGCTTGTGTCTAGGTTGTGTTGTGAATTAAGGCTACGTATAGCCACGAGACGTGAACTGTGATTAGCCCAATTGGGAGTCCAGCAGTATTTGTAGAAGTGAGGGATAGGAATATGATTTTGTTGGGGTTTGTCATTGAGCAGGAATGATAGGAGCAAGCAGTGCTTAGGAAAGTAGAAATTATTGTGGGGTCTTATTATGATTAGCTATCCATGTATTAATTAGGGTGGTGATGGGGCACAGTTGCAAACATTGAACTCCATTCTCCTTCCTCCACTATGTAGTCCTTACAGATTCATTAAGGTGCAATCCTATGTGCACATCCCTGGGAGTTCAGTGAGACTTACTTTGGTGTAAGACTACAGCTGTTAGAGATACAGTTATTGAAGACCATTCTGAAACATGTGCAAACTGTATCTCTGTCTGAAGATTTCATACTGGCTAATTCTGTAAAAAGAGAAGGTGGATTTGGTTCATTGCCTAACACAAATTGTGGCTGCAGATTTATATACATGCCCTGTTAATTTTAGTGGGAACTACAAATGCATAAGCATGTGCGGAATTGTAGCCAAAAGGTCCAGTTGGCAGCTCTGTTGCTTCTGAAAACAGACAATTCATCACTTGGATGTGAAATCTAAAGTAATCTGCCCATGTCAGTTCAATATTATAGTGGATCTCTGAGGGAGACATTTCCCAGTGGTTTGCTTTGCATGCAAAAGCATCTCCAATTAAAAGGGGAAAACCTCTGTCCAAGACCTTAAAGAGCTGCTAACAGAGCATTGCAGTAAGATGAGCGCAATCTGGTGTTCCCTAAATGCTTTGCCATCAGTCTGAAGCAGCATGGCCAATGTTCAGACCTGATGGTTGTTGTATTGCAAACATCAGGTTGGAGAAAGCTGGACTAGATGGACAAATGATCTGATTAAGCAGAAGCTTTGCCTGTTCATAATAACATTTTCACAGGCAACTGAGGCACTAAAAACATGTCTGCCATATAGCAACTTTATTATTATTATTTTGGCCAACCATTACCTTAAGTTTATTGACTTCTCAAAGTTGACAAGAGCTGACCCAAATGCTTCATTTACATTGCTGTGACCTCCCCTGGAATCTTTTGGTAAAGAGTGGGTAATAAAAACCACCACCACCACAGCACCCAACTCCATTGGGTGGCATTTGATCACATACCCTAATGAAACAGGACAAAAGACAAGATTTTTTAGGTAAACAAACAACCATGAATTTCACAGTGCTGCAAGAGAGACTTCATTTTTCTTGTGATGTAATATGGACTGTAATTGGATTGCCATATGGATTCTCCGGCCTTGTATAGATAATACTGTAAAGGAAGGTAAGAGAATATCAATAGCCACAAGTCTGTTCCACTGACATATTATAAAGGTGGGTGGGAATACCATGTGATATGGTTTTGTTTTTGTTTTTTACTTTTGTTCTGGCTTGTAGGCTAATAAAAAACTTAGAAAGACAGACAGAAAATGAAATGAGATTTCTCACTCTAGCCAACTTCTCCCTGAAATACCTCAGAGCATAATGTGCGTTATGTGCTTCTATATGTGGTTACAACCCCCCCCCCCACTTGTGGTAGTCATGGATTTGCTCTGTGTAGATGTTATTTCTCTGTTGCTGGTCACATGGGAACAGAAGAAAACACAGTATGTGTTAACTGATTGATTCACTTGCTTATTGACAATGGAAACATCTATTTCCTTATGTAATTGGTTACAGAACTGTAGTATACATGGAAAGAAATATGGTCAGCCATAAAACTCTGGAGCTAACTTAAATTTCCATTAACTGTGTACAATGCTTATTAACAAGTCATTTCCTTACAAAACAGGGAAGGGGGCCCACTGAGGGCATCTTGCCCAAAGCAAGCCCCCTCTTTCACCACTGCCCGTTTGTGTATCTTCTCCTTTGAGCCAGATCCACGCCACTGGCAAGAATGAGAGAAGCTAAGACTGGTGCTCTTTCTCCTTGTTTGGTCACTGCTCACAGGTGAACAGGAAGCAGCAGTGAGGAGGTGGAGGAACAGAGTCTGAGGAGCCCCCTGCTGGAGTGTTGTTGTTGTTTAGTTGTTTAGTCGTGTCCAACTCTTCGTGACCCCATGGACCAGAGCACGCCAGGCCCTCCTGTCTTTCACTGCCTCCCGCAGTTTGGTCAAACTCATGCTGGTAGCTTCAAGAGCACTGTCCCACCATCTCTTTTTTTTTTTATAATAATTTTTTATTATTTTTACAAAACAAAAAAACAGGGAACAAGGGTATAGGAAAAACAAACAAATCACAAACAAATACATAAAATATGACTTCCCCATACCTCCCCTTCTCTGCATCATTATTTTATAATGTGTCAGCAACCCTTCAGTCAATTTCTCTATATATTCTCATTAAGTTTCCCCCTTTAATTTACGATTTACAGCTGTAGTTCTTTGTTTCTAGCCTCTCGACATCTTAACCGTCCAATATTTTACAGTAGTTCTTAAGGTATACTTTAAATTTTCTCCAATCTTCCTCCACCGCCTCCTTCCTCTGGTCACGGATTCTGCCGGTCATCTCTGCCAATCCCATATATTCGATCACCTTCATCTGCCATTCCTCCAGAGTGGGTAGTTCTTGCATCTTCCAATACTTTGCTAAAAGAATTCTTGCTGCCGTGGTAGCATACATAAAGAAAGTCTTATCCTTCTTCGGTACCAATTGGCCCACCATGCCCAGAAGAAAAGCCTCTGGTTTCACTGTCCCACCATCTCGTCCTCTGTCGTCCCCTTCTCCTTGCGCCCTCCATCTTTCCCAACATCAGGGTCTTTTCCAGGGAGTCTTCTCTTCTCGTGAGGTGGCCAAAGTATTGGAGCCTCAGCTTCACAATCTGTCCTTCCAGTGAGCACTCAGGGTTGATTTCCTTCAGTATGGAGAGGTTTGATCTTCTTGCAGTCCATGGGACTCTCAAGAGTCTTCTCCAGCACCATAATTCAAAAGCATCAATTCTTCGGCGATCAGCCTTCTTTATGGTCCAGCTCTCACTTCCATACATCACTACTGGGAAAACCATAGCTTTAACTATACGGACCTTTGTTGGCAAGGTGATGTCTCTGCTTTTTAATATGCTGTCTAGGTTTGTCATTGCTTTTCTCCAAAGAAGCAGGCGTCTTTTAATTTCGTGGCTGCTGTCGCCATCTGCAGTGATCATGGAGCCCAAGAAAGTAAAATCTCTCACTTCCTTGCTGGAGTGTAGGTCTCAGCAAATGCCTGACTATGCTAACTTAACTCCAGCCCTCATCATGGAAGTGCCAGATTTGAGGGAACCTTTTTGCCGTCCACCATACTATCTCCCCCTCCCACACAGCCTGTTTCACTCACTCTCCCCCTTCTTACCAGGCTGTGAGATAGAGAACCAACCCAGGATAGGGCTTGTTCTTTCCCCAGGCTTGTCAGATGTCGGGGAAGAGCAAAAGCTGCAGAGGACCTGTTGGGAGCCTGGGGTTTGTATAGGACTGCCCATTGTGTTTCCAGAAGCCTCTGCCACCAGGGGTCTTCTCAGATGCAAGGGCCTACTCAGGGAGAGGAGGAAGACTCAGTTTTGGGCAATGACCAAGGAGAAGAGGAGGAATTGGCAGTGGGGAATACAATCCTCTTAACCTAGTGAGAGTGCTGAGGAGATTAACATCTTCCTATTGAGCTCCTTATTGTTTAGCTAGCTCACAGCTCCCTCGTTATGGGCTAGTAATGGACACCCAGATACATTTTAGCAGAATGGCCTAACGGGGATAGACCCATGGGTGACACATGGGAGAAAAACACTCATGCTGTAATCCGTTCATGGCTCTGCCTCTGTTGATGGTGGCTTTTCACGCCACCCCTTGTTCTTGCACAACATTTTTTCCTTCTGTTACTGTCAGTGAGATGTACTTGTAGCCTCAGCTGCGGGTTGGAAATCGGCTTGTTTTGAATCTGACCATAGTTAATGATAAACTACGATTCTTAGTTGAGACAAAATGACACATCAAAACTCGGGGAAACGGAAAGTAATTGCTGCCAAGGTCGCCATTGTCTTTAGCTGCGCAAGAGAAGAAGAGGCGAGAAAATGCATGATTTCCGCCTAGCACCAGCTTGTTATCGCAGCACCAAGCAATGGTTTGGTGCAAGTGTGGGGAATCTGTACCCCTCCAGATGTTGCTGAACTGCGACTCCCATCAGCTCCACCTAGGATAGCCAAGGATAGGATAGGACCCTCCAACCTCTGGAGGGTCAAAGGTTCCCCACACCTGGTTTAACATTAGGCCTGAACATGCTGGTGATTCTGCTCATTTTGAAAACAGCAGCATTTTTAAAAACAAACAAAAGAAAACATTGCTGTAACATAGACCAATGGGAACAGAGAGAATTTCACCTACAAGTAAATGCCTTTGAAGATAGGGTGGAATCAATAGCAGTTTAAAAAGAAATATGGTATTCAGAATCCTTATAGCGTTCCCATGCCTTTAATATGCAAGTGCCATGCATTTAAGAAGGTGAAAGGAGCTAATGTTATATATATATTCTTGACACCTTTCTAATGAAGTAATCTTTTAGCTTCCGATTATTAAGTCTAGAGAGGGAACTTGTCAGTAGCTGATTACTCTGACAGAAAACTACTGGAAATCCAGTTGAGCCCGTATTAGATGCCAGATATTTCAGCTGCTGCTCCATATAAGACTATGGTTTGGTACAGGGGCTGCATTCCAATGCACACTTGCTTGGAAGTAAGCTCCACTGAAATAACTGAACCTTGGATGTGTTTTGCTGTGAGGATGTACTTACATTTTAAAAGTGATGTGAGCTTCTGGATTAACTTTCATTGTTGCTGTTCTATAAAGAAGCCATCATAAAATAATTTTTAAAAAATTTTTTTAGTTTAAAAGCCAAAAGCTTGCTTGCTGCACACTGCATGAAAACACAGAGCTTATTTAGCATTGGTGCCAGAAAGGAGGTTTAGGGGAAGTAAAAAAAGGTAAAGGTAAAGGACCCCTGGACGGTTAAGTCCAGTCAAAGGCGACTATGGGGTTATGGTGCTCATCTCACTTTCAGGCCGAGGGAGCCAGCGTTTGTCCACAGACAGTTTTCCAGGACATTTGGCCAGCATGACTAAACCGCTACTAGTGCATGGAGGACCGTGACGAGTGCCAGAGCGCACAGAAATGCCGTTTACCTTCCCGCTGTAGCGGTGCCTATTTATCTACTTGCACTGGCATGCTTTTGAACTGCTAGGTTGGCAGGAGTAAGTAGCAGGGCATCGTAGGTTTTATCCTGCATCAGGCAGTGGAATGGATTTTCATTCCCTTCAATGAACACTGAGTTGGAGCTAAGAGTTACAGAACTGTTGTCACTCCTGTTCTCCCACCAAGGGCAGACGTCTTTCTCATACTCTGTAAAGAACAGTCAGCAAAACGGGGGCAGGGAAGGCATATTGCTAAGGCAATCATTTTGCTATCTCTATATCACACCTTGTCCAAGCCCACAAAATGAGTTATGTCATAAGTCAGCCTCTAGCCTCTTCTTAGTTATGAGTGGTACAAAATAAAATAAAGATGGGTTTGAATTACTTTTCGAAAACCACACTGGGGGAGCCAAGAATTATAAATGATTTTTAGACTTGTCATTTTACTTCTTTTATTCTGTCCTTTGTGTTCCCTTTTTCTTGGAGACATTTTAGTCTTTTGCAGAGCTTTATTCTGCTCTGTTTTTCTGTGAAAACCTGACCCCCTGCACAGTACACAGAAACTTCCCATGTTGTGGTTGTTCAGATTTTAGTCTGGTGGTGTATGCCCAGGGTAGCCATCATCCCTGACCATTGGCATTGCTGGCTGAGGCTGACATTTGTGGCTCACAAGATCTGGTAGGCCACTTCATTGGCTACCCCTGCTTCATGCAGAATCTCTAAGTTCAGAAAATCTCCCGGTCAATAAATATCAAAGAATTTTGTGATGTGCTGCTCCTGGGTTGCATAACATTATTATTTTTACCTTTAATGCAGAAGAGCAGACTAATTATTTCTCTCCAAAGGAGAAGATGAATGTTTGCAAGTCTCAACTAGTAGTACAGTGAACTCTTTGCCTTGCAATTAAACTCACAATGCCCATAAAATTTCACAGTATTTGTGTCTGAATTAGTTTTTACCCAAGCAATTAACAACAGAGAAATCCCTGTTCTCTTTCTCCACACACAGAGAGAAGAGAGGTTTCTTAAACCACTTCAGTTTAAAAAGAGTGATCTAACAACATGTGTGGAACATGAAGGAAGGCTCTCTCTCTCTCTCTCTCTCTCTCTCTCTCTCTCTCTCTCTCTCTGTGTTGTGCACATGCTCTAGCACTGCAGAAAATTGGGACACACACACACACACACAAGTGTAGGAAATTAATCATCCAAAATATCATTGAGGGCATTCCCTTTCCATCTTGATTAAATATCAGCAGGACAAATAAAAATAAGCCATCAGTCATATAGTAAAAAATAAGTACTATCAGTCATATAGTAATGTAATATTAAAATTGAACTTTAGGTAAATCTATACTGTACTTCATATTGGCAATATTACTTTGTACTGTTATTGCAATGGTACTTGTTAATTTATACTGTTTCCATTGTTGTGTGGCTAGCATTGGCAACTATCTTGGGCCGTACTGAGGTGGTAGATGCAAATCTGTGGAAAATTTGGCAGAGAGACTGAGCTTTCTGTTACTCTGCTTCTGCAGAATGTGCTCATCAGGTATCCTTGCGCTGAAAGAGAACATTTCTACTGTAGAATGTTTGAGTCAGTTGAATGCGAATTCACTGATGTGAAGAAAAGTGGGGGTGAGGGCTGGAATAGCTGTACAAGATTTTCAGTCAAAGCTTGCTGAAAGATCATTTTTTGCTAGGTCTGAATCCTGATCAAAATATCTGCTCATGATGTAGCATCTGCATTGTAGATTTTCTTGACATCATCAACTCCATCCATTCCAACCATTGAAGGCTGCAATGTGGCGAGGTTCATGACTTGACTGTGTCTGATGAAGTGCTGGTGGAGCTTTGATGATACACAAAGTCTTTTATTTTCTTTAAACTTTTATTTTCAAACTGCTGGGGCTTCCAGTAGATGAATTGGGGAGGTGTGTTGTGGAAGGATCAGCAAAACGAACCTGCAGCAGCACTGTTTTACCTTTGTAGCTTTTTCTCCTGAAAGACTGTTGAGGCGGGTCTTTATAAAGCTGGGAAGAAAATAATGCTACTGTACTCCGTTGACATGTTTGCAGATGCTAGCCATTTCTTCAGGCGGTTGATTCCAGAACTGCCAAGCGTATATTGTGATAGCATGGCACACTTCACACATCAATGGTATCTTTACAGAGAATGGAATTTTGCTCCATTGTGAATACAGTTGGAGTGGCAGAAGACTGAGTTTGATGTTAGTTGTTTGATCTACAATAAAACAATCACACATGTTGTTTGAGCCCTTCTTTTTGATGCAGAGGAACAGCCACCTGTCTCCTTGCACCTGTATCATGTTGTTGTAACATTAGTTCCATATCATGCAAAGCCATTATATGGTTTGCTAGCACAAGATCCACACACAAATATCCTTGGGAAGGGATATTTGATCCAATTTCAAAATTACTCAAGATCTTGCAACGGTTTCACAAAGCAGGATAGTGCCTTATTGGTGCTGTACGCGTGATTCATTTGGTTTTTAGATCTCATTCTTCATTGTTTCATGATGTCATTTTACTGTTTATGTCTGTTGGCTTCTTGCTAGAATTTTGGGGGAATTGCTGCAGCCTGATGAGGTTATGTCTGAGCAATGAAATTTAGTTGGAAGGGGGGAGTATTAGATATGAGAGTTAAAAGTTAATGATAAAAACTGAAATTGTTGAAAAAATGGAATACCTGTTACCTTGCATTAGCAATGACTAAATTCATGGTGAGATGATAAAACTAACCAGGTGCAAATGTATTTTGTTCTGTATACTGAAATAGTCTTTTTATTAAGGATATCTTATGCACAAATGTGCATTTTTCTAATTATAGTAGCATATTCATGCTCTGGTTGGAAAAGGGCCTTCAGAAGAATATTGCAGGCCTTAAAATCTACCGGTACATTTTAAGTTTATTGAGAACCAGATTTGTGCACCAGTTCTGCCTTCTCTACATTTTATTTGCTTTGGATTTTCCATTATTCATTGCAACCTGCTCAACACAGTAAAACTGGCTAAGTGCCCACCAGAATAGAGTTGTGTGAACTACTTTGATATGGCTTTTCTTCTTGTTTTCTCATTACCATTCTCTCTCTACTTTCTGTCCTTTCTTTGTGGACATTGCTGATTCACTTCTCTTGAAGTCCTCTGCTTTCTACTTTTTTTTTCCATGGGGGGGGGGAGCCATTTCAGTACTCAGAGAAGAACACAAAAACCAAGATACAAGAGAAAGTTCCCTATAACTGAAAACAAAACCCTGATTAACACTCTTAACTTGGAGGGCATGTGCTTTTAGAGAAGCAGAAATAGGTGTTCCAGGATGTTGGAAGGTTTTCAAGTTATGACAGTGTGTGGTGTTTTTGGTTTTTTCTGTGTGTGTGAGGGGGGAGTATAGCAGGGAACGTTGCAGCCCAAGACATTCTGCTGCTTGATACCAAAGGCAAAGAAACCCCCCCCCCCATCACCCATTAAAGGATCTAATTGGACTGATGGTTGAGTGGGAGAACGTCCTCCAGTGCACTTGAGGCACCAGGCTAGTTTATATGGTGTATATGACAGGTGGGTGGCACACATAGCTCTAATTTCCAGAAATGGGGAATGGCTGGGGATGAATGCCTGGAAGAGAGCTGCTCATCAGCATCTGCTGCCTGAGGCTTCTATCTCAGTTTACCTAATGGTAGGGCCAGCTGTGTACGCAAACCTGGTTAGAGTGCTAACACTTCATACACACAGGATATTGCTGCTTTGTATTAGAGTAGTCGAAACATTTTCACAGTCAATACCTTGATAGGTATTTCAAATGAAAGCTTTTCTCTACATATTTTTGAAAGCCCTGCTTATGAACTGCATATAAACTACGAATACTTATGAACTACATCTATAGTCATAAGTAATTAGAAGACATCTTGAGTACTTTCTGGCTCCAAGTCAATTGCGAGTACTCTTTCAAGTCTTCCACATAGTACAACACTGTTCTGTAATTGTCAGGAGAGATAGCCAAGCTATAATGGAGTAGTTACGCTGCTGTTATTTTTCATTTAATAAGCTGTAGGACTGTGTACTTTGGTTCTGGAGGAAATAGAAAGCAATGTCACTGAAATAAGCTATGTGCCCAGGTACACCCTTCTTTCCTTCCTGGTTTATTAAACAGTAGTTTTCTGTGTTGTCCAAATCTGAAAACTGGTTTGAGCAGTCCCTACAAGCTCAAATATGAACCCATTTTGATCCTGGCTTGATAGCCTTGTTTGTAGGGAGTATTCAAACCACTTAGCTGGTTTGGACAACACAAGAAACTGTGGTTTAACAATTGCAGAAGTATTGCACCACTGCACAAAGGTGGGGATGGGAAACCATGCAGTACAGCACTCTTTCCGGGTTCAATGAATTGATTTTTTATGTTTTATATTTTGCTAAAGGGACAGAGAGGAATGGCTGTAATTTTGCAGTGTTGTAAAAGGAGAAGCAACATGACTCAGTGGCGAGTGACATATGAAGAGCAAAGGGCAGAGAGAAGTCAAAGATAAAGTTGAGGCTTTGTGCCCACAACAGGGTAGATGGTGACATTGTAAATAGATAAGGAGAATAAACAAAAGAGAGGAGGGCTTGGGCATACTGAGTTTGGGATGAGAAATTATGATATATTTTTTTAGTGTTGACTTTACGTTCACCTTGAGGTACAAACAAACAGACTTCCAACATTAATGAAAGCTTTTGAGATTTGGCATTTTCTATTATCTGAATAATATCACAGGAAATTAGAGGTATAAACACCCTACAGTGCAACCTTAAGCTTTTGGCTATGGCATTAACCCTCCTCAGGTGTTTGCCACAGAACAGGTGAAGGAATGTGTGGGGATAGCTCTGCTGTGATGTAGTTTCCCCAAACCAATGTGCAATTGGCTGAGTCTGAAAGGAGCTGGTTCATTGTGCAATGGGTTAATTTGATGCTAAATTACAACGCAAGTTATAAAAGATGTACCACAAAATATTATTGGCATAATCTTTTGAAATGTGATCATGCCTGGAAGCAGATCTTCATTTTGTGAAATGTACTTGTGTAGCCATGGAATTGTAGAATTGTATGAGCTGCTTTTTGTTTTTGTTAGATAGTCTATCTATGTGCTCAATCGTACTAATGAGGCCTAAAAATAAACAGCACTAAATCAATCTTTTAATGAAGTAACACAGCACACACATCAACTTGCAGAAGGAGGGGGAAAATCTAATAAAGACCCAAACGTGAGCGTATGACTCTTATTAGTACTGAAAAATGTTCACATTAAAATATTGCGTGCATAGGCACAATAGCCTTTTTGAGAATAAACTTCAGTTAATCTGAAAAGTCCCTATGCCTCTGACTGATATTTTTATTGTATAAACATGTTCGTATTGTGTAACTTCCTCAACTGCATGCCAGATCACATCTTTACAGTTGAGTCTTAGTTCATTTTCCATTTGTTATAAAGTCTGCCTACCAGAGGCATTGTTTTAATATGGTCTTGCTACATACAGCCAAAGTCCAATCTAGTATTTTAAACGCTGTGAAGGAAAAGTTAATGGAGGAACAAGTCTGTGTGTTTTCCTGCTACTAAATTAGTTCGAGGGAGAGTACCACAGACCTAATATTTTTATTTTTGTTACAATGCCTTTATGAGGTTGCCTCTAAAACACCTAGCTCTTTCTCACTATGGGTAACAGAAGGGCCAGTCCTACTTCCTGCATTTATAAAAATTCTGAGTTGGATCCAGGCTTTTCCATGCTTAAGCATAGCTTTTAGATTGAAATCAATAGGTCTACTCTAAGTATAACCAAGTCCAACCCTCTATACTGATTGAATGTTCATGGAATGTGACACTGTTTGGCCTATGTGAAAGTTTTGTGCTTTTCATGACTTACTTGGGCGATTATTTCCCACCATTCTACCCTGTTCTGTTGGTCTATGCTGCATAAGCCCCCTTCCCTTTGTTGAAATCTACAATTGTAGCTGTTGCTTTAGAATAGCTCCATTTGTGTGAAGCCATTCCAGAATGTGGCTCAGACAGATTTATGTGGGAGTTGCCGCTTCATTTCCACATTTAGTGGCCCTCGTGTTTTGTGTTCTTGATAGCAAACGAAAGGGGCCTCTGCGTGTGTGTTTGTTCCTTGGAAATCTAGCTGCCAACAATGTAGGGCCTTCCCACAACCTTTCCACAGATGGGGCTGCTTCTATTTGTTTAGACTCCCTGCAATATCAAAAAGTGAGCTGAGCCTAGACAGTAGTTGGAGCAGTAGTTGAATAAAACAATATAGGTTTCTCTCCCCTTATATCTAAGGGAAACAACAGGTGGGTATTTAAAGGCATGACCAGTAGCTGGCATAAATATATAAATATAATTAATGCATGTTCTGGCCACACAGGAACCTTCCTGTTGAGAGAGCAGGCCTAGGATTAGTGATTTTATGGGCCTACTTGTGAGCAACAGCTTGAGGTAGAGTGGGAAGAATGCTGAAGATTTCAGCAGGCATCATCAGGTTGGGCTAGGAATGTTTTCTATGTAGGATTGCCATACATCTGGAAATTCCCAGAAATATCCAGAATACAGCAGCTGCAGTCAATGTCAGGCGAAAACTGGTGAAATTTCCGGGAAAATCTGGGTGTTTGGCAGCCCATGTCGGCAGTGTTGGTTTTGCCAATTTTCCTCAGAAATGGCTCCAGAATGTCCAACTTCTTTGCAAAAAAAAGCTTGAAATATGGAAACTCTAGATGAGGGGCTCAGTCTTTCTGATCAGTTGTAATGCAGTTGATACAGCTTTTGGTAACATAGGTTTCGTCTTAAGTAGGTAAATTAAGATAATGGGGATATATTAATAAGAAATATGGCTTATGGGCATTGGTTTTGTGGTACAGCAGACTGCCATGACCAAAGGTTTGCCTAGTGAGTGTTTATTAAAGTAAAAAATATTCTTTCAAAGTCGGTTGGTCAAAGATTTTTTTCCTGCCTGAGGCAGACCAGCAAACGCTACCCACTCACTCCAAGGCAATGAGGTTTCAATATTCAAGGCAGGCCAAGTTATTTTGGCAGCTGAGGTAGGTAATCCCACAACCCCAAAACTGGCTCTATTGAATGTACATTAATAATACATTAAATAACTAACAGTTTGCTGCTCTTTCATGATACGTAAAAAACAGCTGCCTGAGGCAACTGTTTCACTCTGCCTAACAGTAGGGACAGCCGTGCTTTCAAACATTCTTTTAAACTTGTTACATAGTGTGAAAATTGCATTATAATAATAGATACAAAACAGACTTATTTAATTTATTTATTGCACTGTGCAATAAATAAAAAGTCCATTTTGTATCTATTATTATAATGCAATTTTCACACTATGTAACCTGAATTTTATTTTATGGTTTATTATTGTTTACATTTTGAATTAGATATATATGGAGGCACCAAAAACTTTTAAGTGCTTAGGGCCTCTAAAGGTCTTGATCTGGCCCTGCAGGTAGCTGATGATGGAGTTCACCCTAGTATAGGGGGTGCCGTACGTCCGGATTTTCCCAGACATTACCGGGATTTCAAAGCTCAACAATTTTCGGGGTCTCCTGTTTTTACTTTTTGAAATATGGCAACCCTACCCTAGCATATGCATTTCTTTGTGTGCATTGCTTGACTGCAGAACTGCATTGCGAATTCAGATAAGTGTGAATTTCAAAGGGTAGCTGTTGCATATTGTTTTGGCTTGCATATTGTTTTGGACAGTGTGAATTAGGTAGGTGTGAATCAAATTTCTTTCCCATCCCTGGTGCTTTGTGCATTGTGCTGTGCACTCTTGAGCTACCCTCCTGCTTTCAGGTGTGCTGGATGATCTGCCTCATAACCTGTTTTGAAATAAAATTCAGCTGCTAGTCGGGTTGGCTTTTGTGCATGCATAGAATGGAGGAGGTTCCATGTTCCCCTTTGCCTCAGGAAGCAAAACATCGTGGCCTGGTCCTGGTGTCGCTGCAGATGGCATAATTGTTGCTGCAGGGGGTGATTCATCAACCTTCAGAGAACAAAAGGAGGGAGATACATTCATGACTAGCAAAACATTACTATTGTGGATGGAAGTCGAGGTGGGGCTGAACTGCTGCTGCTTGCTAATTTTTTTATTAAGAGGGTTATATGGGATGCATTAACACTCATGTGTTTGAGTGGTACATCAGAGGAGTCAGCCTCTAAAGAATTTTATTTTAATGTAAATGACCCAGGAGATATTGTCATTCATCATTAATAATGACATAGGCACTACACCGTAAGTACCTGTAGGACTTCAGAAACCACATCCTTCCTATATATAGTGCTCGTTATTTGAATTAATGCGCTCTCTGGGAGAAAGAATTGAATTTTCCTGGTGACAAAAACACAGCGTATTTCTGTTTTGAGAAATAAAAACACAAAAGAGAAGTGCTACCTTGAGAAAAGACATCTGGCTCAACAAATGAATAACAACGGAGCATTTATTGTGTGAAGTATATATTATCTGGAAAGGCTGTAAAATATTTCTAAAATGTTGGCCTCCACATGTTCTAAAAAGGTACCTTGGTGAGGGATAATACATATTTTGTGGGATTTAAACAAAAACAACAAATGGCACAGTGGGCTGTGTTTGGGATTATACTGCTTATGATGTCATAAAAGTTAAAGCATAGCTATGCTTGCCCTTACTTCAGAGATCTTTGTGGAGGGAAAGCAGAAAGCAAACACATTTCCCCCCAATGGTGGATAAATGTTGCTGCTGTATGCCCTCTTCACCAAATTGCTGGAAGTAATTTTGACTTAAAACTGCATGTGTGTGAATCTCCAGCAAGGAATAAATACCTTGGTGATTAAGAATAAATAAAACACATTTTAAAAATAATAATTTTGACATAGTGTGGTCCATACTGTGAGCATAAAGCTGGGTTTGCTTCTCTTTGTTCTTGACGATATGCACCAGCTACTCAGGGTTGTCTCTTTACAGTTTATTTTGTCACCAGGATCCCCATAAATATACAGTCACTGGGATGCTCTGCTGTGGCTATTGACTTTTATGGGTTCTGCAAACTTCAGAACCCTATTGACTTTTATGGGTACTGCAAACTTCAGTAAGCCCATTACCTAAAAGATACAACTTTTTCTAGAAAGGGGAGTGTCAAGGTGAGAGACCTTCAGACGAGCAGTATTAGAGAAGTTAATGTTGAATTTTGGAGGGGACTGCAGTCACATTTTGAACCAACTAGTTAATTTCTCTTAATTTCTCCTATATCCTAGGCTTCAGTTAGTTGGAGGGTATATAAAGTCCAATAACTTAGGTGGCAAAGTGGCAACTGGGTGGGTGTGAAGCGGAAAGCAAGCTAAACTGTCTCACAAGTATTACGACTTGTGGACATAATTGCTTGTGTCCTAATTTATGTTCCATTAAGTCCCATTGTTCCTTGCACATGGAGGAAGCTTTACACTGCAAACCTAGTTACAGGTAGGTAGCTGTGTTCCAGTAGCACCTTAGAGATCAACTAAATTTGTTATTGGTATAAGCTTTCGTGTGCATGCACACTTCTTCAGATACCTGTGCAAACCTGTGCATTTTTGCTCAGAAGGAAGTCCCATTGATTTAAGTGAGTCTGCCTCACGGGTAAGTGGCTATAAGCCCTTCCTTCAGAGCTTTGCACAAAGGCATTCCTAGTATGTCAGGGAAGTGGATTGTTAAACCAGCAGCTATAGTATTAAAATTGGAGTAGGAAAGTAGAACATCTGCACGCTGGGCAGGGATAAAAGAAGGAGAAATCAGCATTCAGCAGGAGGAGTGTGAATCCTGGCTCTTCCTGATGGGAGTTGAGAGTCCCAACCTCATCTAGAGGACCACAGGTTCCCCACCCTTGAACTGAGGGTACAATTAGTCGTGACAGCAGTAAGACATAAGTATACAGTGAAGCAGCCTTATACTGGGGTCAGAGCATAGTCCACATTTTATTTATTTTAAACAAATAAAATGCTTCTGCCCAAAGGCCCCCAAGGCATCATTCAAACCAAGCTGCAAGCACTGATAAAATATAGCTGTAAAAGCAATACAACAGCAGGAAACACACATCAGTTAAAAAAAAAGCCACACAACTATCATGTCAGCTCAAAAGCCCGGCAAAACAGCATAGCCTTGACAACCCAACCAAAAATGTGTAGGATAGGGGCTAGAACAAATCTCCAAGGGGAGGTGTTCCGTAACTAAGGTGCCACTGCAGAAAAAGCCCTGTAATGTCTGCTCTTCTGCATGCAGAACTTTCCCGATCTACAGGTGGGATGTACTGACTGGACTTTGCACCCCAAAGCACATCACATGGCTCTTGAGTTGAAAGGGCTTGAAAGACGGAAGCCACCTTGCATTATAAAGGGGAATGTTGTGATTCTGAGCAAGAGGTTGTATCTCATTGCCATATTTTAAATAAATGATCTGGAGCATAAAGCCTCCGGTTCAGAAGGGCCATAAAAACATGCTGGTGTGTGGTTATCTAGCATGTTAGTAATTTAAAATGTAGTGGGTCAAAGATGAAGCTGTGAACCAGGAGTCCAAAGTCCTAAATTCATGACTGAAGCGTACTAGGTAGCAAGCTACCCGCTTTCAGATTCAGCTGTGTTTTTGCAATATGTGGATAATAATACTGAAAATATTTTATGGGATTGTTTTAAGAAATACGGAGATAAGGAATTGCTGAGTTCTAGACGGCAGTTGCGGATTATGTTCATTTTGAAATGGCCATGCAGATGTGTAATTCTCATATGTCTAGTCCTGAAGGATATTGCTTAATCTAAATAAATTTAAACTAAAAGGTAGGCTGATAGTCTGGCTGGGTGCCCGAATCATGCTCTTTGGCCAGATCTTAACCCCATCTGTGGGTGAATAAGCCATTGGTGGTGAAGGAAATGTGTTATTATGCATATTATTATTATTTATTATTATATGCCCCAAAGCACTTGGCTGGTTGTCATTATTCATATGTACTGAGGCTGCTAGGTGCCCCTGCACAGGTCCACAGGTATAAGCGCCACTATTCTCTTTTTAAAATATTGGAAGGTTATGATATCGCCACCCGCTTGACAACATCCTTGGCAAGTGGGGAAGTGGAGCAGACTGCGTGGGGAGATGGAGGTGTCTGAGGTGAGGTTGGACTACTATCTGTCAGGGATGCTGTAGTTGCATTGCAGAACCTACATTGAGCAGGGTTGTTGACTAGATGGCTACCAAGGTCCCTTCCAACTCTAGCCCCTCTTTAGGGCATATAATACCCTATATAATGTGTTGGGCTGTGTATTCCAGCCCCACTCCTAGTTTCCCAGTTTCCGTCTAACCCACCCCTGAACCTACCTTGACTCGCAAGGTCTGAAGGGGGCTTCTAACCACGTTCAACTGAATGCTCTTAGAAGCCTCCTGATGATCAGGAACTCTGGATAATCAGAGTTTCTGATGGCAAGAAGGATTTGAAACATGTTCAGATGAATGTGCTTAGAAGCCCCATTCAGCCCTTTCTGCTCAGCATGGAATGAGCAAGAGTGGAGTAGGTGGAGCCAGCAGGTGTAGGGACAGTGGGTGCAGGTATTCCTTGTTCAGGTGTAACATCTGAGCAAGGGAACCAACATTTTAAAAGAGGTTGCCTAGAGTGGCATAGGGGAGCTCCTCCTAGGCTGAGCCAAGTCTCATTTTGTCTACAGTAAGGTCTCTGCCATGAAAGGGAAGGAGAATATCACATTTCCATTGATACGCCAAAGGTCCCCAGAGGCAGAAGACAGGAGCAGAGATGTTAGGGTCAACCTGGGCTGCACTGCCTCTCTATTGCAGGTTTTTCCGGAATGAGCTCAGAATGGATCCAGTGCCCACTATAGAAATAATTCAAGGACCAGTGGAGGTAGAACGTTTCCTCATCCTTATAACAAGAAGAACTTGCTAGATATATATGGATGAATCACATGTGCCTGACGTCAGCCTTCACTCATGTATTAGGTTTGGGGGCATTCATAAAATTTTAATGGAATTGCCCACATTTTGCATTTGTGGAGCCCAGGTACAGTATAGATAGTTCCCATTACAAGCTTTTATCAAGGTGCAATTTCTAGCACAGTTATTGGTAACTGTGCCAGAAAAAAAAAAAAAAGAATAATTTGGTCACAGTGGAAAAAAGATGCTCTTGTTTTCGACCTTAGTACTTGCTTTTTTCTTATTAGTCTGCTAAAGCAGATTTGAATGTCTTGCCTATACCCAGCTGTCCGTAGAAAATATCCATGACAGAAATGCTGCACTAGCATATAATTCCCCCTCTCATGTCTCCTAATTGAACAGACTGCCCTTGCTCAGTTACAGATGGCTTTACTGCCATGCGCCTCCTGCAGCCTTCTTTGCAGCTGTGAGCTCAGACATGCTGCTATACAAATGCTCTTCTTTGGAGCACGCAGTCTATGTTTTCAAAGGCATTGAGAGCATAAGTGGGTTCCATTGCCCTTTCTCTTTTAAGAGTTAAGTGGAAGGGTGGAGTGGAGTTGTTTAGCGAAGTCTGAGGGGGCATGACCAGAGATAATGGGACAAAAGGCGAGGTAAATTCAGGCCTAATATCAAGAGAACTTTTGCACAGTGAGATTTATAAGGGCAGCAAAGTAGTTCCCCAAGAAAGCTGGCACTATCCCAGTTTGGGACAATTGGGCATTAGTACAGGAACGGCTGCCAACTGCATTGGCAATGGAGTCTATGGCAAGTATTTTGGCACAGGGATGAATCGAGCAATCTAAAAAGCCCACCTACCTTTGGTTTCTCAATCCTTGTTAGTATTTTGTTTTTAAATAATACATTTCATCAACTGAGCCTTGTACAAGCATATAATATCTATATATCTCAGTTTCATATCACTGTATACCTGCAGCCAAGTTGCTTAGCATTTGGAATTAATTTTATTTAAAGAAAAAATTATTAGATTTCTATCCCACTCTTATCTTGTGGGCTCAGAGTGATTAGCCAGTAGGGTTTGGTCCCATCCCCCGCCCGAGGTACAAAAGTCTCCAGGATTGAGTCAATTGATTCCCAACTTTATTTGCTTTACTTTTCAGCACTTGAAAACCAACATGGCTGAAACTGATGCTAAGAGTTATTGAGCACCATGCTCCCCGCCCCCAAATAATTGTCTATGCAAAGGCAACCTTTATAAAAGACAATGGATCCCAGTATCTGCCTCTTCAGTTTAAATGAGATGTAATCAATGTATGCCTCTAGGAACACCCAGGGACATTGCAGTGTACTTAAAAGTCTTGGGACACAGGTCCATGACACATATTTGGATCTGAACAAGTTAAGATGGTGGGTATCCAAGGTCTCAATGGCACAGCACTTGGAGCATGTCCAGCCCTTCTTCTTGCAAAATGTTCCAAAAAAGTAGAGGAGTAGGGGGAGGGAATTCAGTACTCATTGCAATAAATACATAGCAGGGCTCAGACCCTATGGACACCCCCCACTCCGCAGTGGCCCTGGTGACAGCCATAGTTGCATCTTAAATCTATGTACAATTACTCAGAAGTAAATTCTGCCCAGCAGGAGGTGTCAGCACTTGCAATATGGAGTAACCTCTCCTCATTTTGTGTGCAGGGAACCTGTTTGCTGCTGCTGCTGCCTCCTCCTTTTGCTTATGCTGGAAAGAAAGTTCCCTCAGCACTTAATTCTCTTGTGCCCGAAGAGAGCTTAATTCCTCTGAGATGAAGAGGCAGCAGTATCAGAGCAGCCCCCCAAGTGTAGCAGCTTTCAATTAGCTATGCTACTACTTTTTTTTTAGTGCATTTTCCAGAATCTGCTTTGGTCTTCAGCATAGAGGAAATGGCCTGAATGCCCATTCTCAGTTCTGAAAAGAAATGCCTCAGGGCCACACTTCATGTCACACTGTTCATGTTTTTTAAAAAGCGTGCTTAAGCCAGACACGTTTATTTTGAAGAAAAGCTAGCTGGGCCATGATCTGGAACATATTACTAATTTAAATCAGATTCTCTGTGCTTGTTTCTCACCCAAGAACTCCCTCTTCCAAAAGCTATTCGCTGCCGCAAAGGTGCTGCTGCAGTGTGTAGCTTGGCCCTCAGAATGTAGCTAATTAGGTGTTCAAATAATTTCTACCACTCTGCAGAATACATAGGTATGTACATATGACACACCTTCAATGTGCAATAGCAGGAGCATTAATGGGAGAAGATCCTACACGCTTACAGCAGTACACTTACAGTAGGGTTGCCATATTTCAAAAAGTGAAAATCCGGATGGAAAAGTTATTGAGTTTTGGTCTGGCCAAAGTTGTTGAGCTTCTTTTGCAAAATCTCAGGGAGGGGGTGGAATGAAGTTTTTGAGCTACTTTACAGGAAATCACCAAAAACGACACTGCCGACGTGGGTTGCAAAATCTCATGCTCAGTTTGGCTTGTGGCCACTGCTTCCTTGAGATGTAATGAAGGCAGCAGCCATGACCAAACTGTAAAGCAGTGGGACCACAACAGACCAATCACAGTGGAGTCAGGAGAGTGGTTAGCGAGTTCAGTCCTCAATGCTTAAAGAACAAAGCAAGCGATTGCTGAGCCAAAATGGCCTTTGTAAGAATGAATAATACAGACATGGAGAGTTCTAAAAGCCACAATGAGCTAAACTATATGAGGATAAGTTCTAAATTCTCATACATAATGCAGAGCATAATGCAAATATATCATGTAGCTTTAATCTTTATCATTTGAAATCTTAACCAGACTCTTTCCAGTGTGATCATTTCTCCTAAAGAGAGTTATTTTAAGAATATAATAAGAGCATGACGATTTTTACTAATTATGGTGAGAGACTTGGAATATATTTAACTTCTGCCTTAGAAGACATTTGTTAGCAGTCATTCGTCAATCATTTTTAACTTGTGACCTTGCAGTGTTCAGCATGCTTTGGAAACAATGGCAAAGCGCAAGGAAATGATCAATTTCTAAACATAGCTGAGCAGTTTCTTAAAAATGTGAAATATGGACATGTTGTCTTTGAAGAGCAGGATTATTTGTAAAATGCCCTTGGCTGTGATTAACAATGTATAGCAAGCAGCTCTCAAGAGCAGCAAACCTTAGGTGTGAACAAAAAAAAAAACAACCTGCTATAGTCTATCAAAAGGAAAGAACAAATCCCAGTAATATAAAATAGGTCTCTGCTGGCCTCTTGTTGACAAAGAATAAGTAACTGGCTTTTGGCGGATGCCGGCATCCTTGACATCCTTCCCCCCCATTTTATACATGCACAAGAACATGCAAACACACCTACTAAGGAGAGGAGTACAAAGCAGACCTGTATAGAGCCAACAAGCTGGACAGGTAAAGACGGCCCAGTATTGTTCACAAACCAGACCACAATCTATACATGCACAGTACAAACAAGTGCATGCATGAGAACTGCAGTCCACAAACTACAGACAAATACACATTAGCCACACTACACACAGGTCACATCTTTGACTGTGTGAAGGGGCTTAATGCATGCACACATGAATATGTGTAGAGGTCCTTTGCATGAACCTGCCCAGTTATGAAGAGTTGCTGCAGGGGCCTTATTGTAGACTGCCTACCCTTCACCTTCAGAGGTGAGGTGAGTGGAGATTGCCAGTCCTTCTCAATAATGGTGCCCAAACTTTGGATCATACTTAAAGGAGTTCTCACTTGGTGATCTGCTGCTTTTTCAGGGCCAGCTTATTTTATTAGGCCATACCTTTTTAGTTATTTCGGTTTCATACAGAAGTTAGGCTGTAGGGAATATGCCTCATTTAACTCAGTGGGATTCACTTCTAAGTAGACACCTGCAGGACTACACTATATTTTATTCTGCTGCTATCTTTGTATGGATGTCTTGCTTGTACATGTTTATTTATGTATTAAAGTTTTGTTACATGGTCTAGGTCTAGCAGCCTACCCACACCAATTACGCTTACGATCTTGGGTTAGAGTCAGTTTCTAACAGGTTGTTCTTTGGGTGTTAGTGACATGGCTGCAGAACAGCCAAGGAACTAAGCCACAACCTTCTTAACACAATTTGTGATGGATATTGCTGCGTTGAGTTACCTTCAGGCATCCATCTTGCCACCCTTCGTGATATTGCATGATCACGCAAGTATACTGACTGTAGTGCGATAGACACCAGTGTATTTAGAAGGAAGTTTCAGCATTTATCTTTATGTCAACTTTTAAATATATGTGGCCTTAGTAAAGCTAGGCTATCAGTCCTTGCCTCTGAATTGTATAGCAGGGAATGAATAACATTTCATCATGATCTACTGTGTTGATGCAGTATGGATGATGATAATTTTTTGGGTGGTAGCAGACATAACCTGTTGAAAAATTTGAAAGTAAGAATGTTTTCTAGCAACACTAGTGGAATGACATTGCTTTGCGATTCCAGTGTTCTGGTGTCACCTTTATTCTTGTAAGTGAGACAGATGAAGCATCTTTCAATTTCTGTGGGAAGATTTCACTCTGAGCAGATGGGCTTGTAAAGTCCTTTCTGTTTTCTGGTAGGCTTTATTAAAATATTCTTCTGTTATGCCATTCGTCCCTTGCTAGCATTGTACTATATTTCATTTCAAGGTTTTTTTTTTTCATTTCACTTATGGATGTTGTTAAATTTGCTCAAATAGTAGAGGCTTTTGACTTCAAAAATGACCTTCAGAAAATCTTTTGAGATGCTACTTTCAATGGAGCATAAATAAATATATTGCAAGGCTGCATGCTGGTTATTCTAAGCTTAATGAGGACAAAGTAGACCGCTTGCTGTAGTAGCACCTCCAAAACTCCAGGAAACGCTGTTTCAGTATTGAATAAAGGGAGCACTGTTTCTTCTTCAGTGTTGACGTTTTTCATGGCCAGTATCCAGGAAGAAGATACAGGACAAATAGAGCTAGTAGGTGATTAAATTCTCAGGCCTTTTCTGCGTGAAGAGAGGTGTGTGTGTTTTTGTGATTCAATTAGGCAGGAGTCTCAATGGAAACTGAAAGGAGAATAAGAAAGCCTCTGTATTAGGATTGCCAACTTTTTCTTAAAACTGGCCTAATCTGCAGCCATTAGCCTGGCAATAATGTTTATTTCCATGCCATAAAAAAGGACCAACTGCCAATTTGTGCAGATTAAACTGCTCTTAAAGGCAGAAGAGCTGGCCAAACTCCCTCCCCCACTCCACCTTGCCCACCCCCAATCAGATGCCAATGCTAGGGTGCATCTGTGGAACTCCCTTTTGGCTGCTAAATTAGGCTCTGCCAGACCCCATTCCTGTTGACTCCATCTTCATTCTACTATATTTTTACCTTTCGGCTCCTAAAGGTAGGAGCAAGAGCTGCTTCTGCACTGGTGGAGGAGGCAAGATTCACTTCCCGGATTCATGCTAGCTCTTTTTCACTGTGCCATCCACACGTGTCAGAAATAAGAAAATGCTGTCTACCTATAATCTTGTCCACATGGTCACATATATGGGGCTTTCTCTCTGTCTGTGGAGAAGCTGCTTTGCTCCACCATATAGATGACGTGACATATGACGTACAGATGACGTAACATATGAGCGAATGCCTATTCATGGCGTGTTTCTCAAACTTAGGTCCCCAGCTGTTGTTGGACTACAACTCCCATCATCAGTTAGTCCTCAAATCCCATCCACAACTCTCACATGCACACCTGCCCACATGTATCTCACTTGCAGAGTGTTTCCTGAACCTCCTCACCTCAAGAACATCCAGGAGTGGGTGGACGGAAGGGACAGTGCTGCAACTTCTCTTCCACGACCTGGGATGGTGCAGAGACAAGGTGGTGGTGAGGGGGACAGCCCTAGGTGAGGCAATTCAGCACTCCCTCCAATGCACTCACTGTGCAGTGAGGCTGCTGCCAGGAGGCCAAGTCAGTGGCCTCTCTCCTCCCCGCTGGCCATTTCTGAAAACATCCAGTGGCCCATTTCTTTACAGGCCCCTAAATAGATAAGAAGAACTGGATCAGACCAAAGGCCTATTTAGTCCAGCATCCAGTTTTGGACAGCGGCAAACTGTATGTCCATGGGAAGCCCTTGTGTTGAGGCTGCTCACAGCAAGTGCTAGAGAGGTGCACAGTGCTGTTTCCAAGTTTGAGATAGCTGTAGGGTGGTTGATCTGTGATTGTAATAGAGATTGGATTGAAGATAGCTGTTGGGCATCTCAGTGGCTCCCCTCCTTGAGTAGGCTTACCACATCACTAGTGCATTCTCTTTGTTATGCCTCTTCCTATGTGCTGAGTCTGCACAGCTGTCCAGAGGAGGAGGGCAAGGTGGACAGAGGCTCTTTGCTCCTAGGAGAGGGCAGGTGAATAGGCATGGGGACTCCAGTGGTTGGCAGTGGGCCCCTTCCTGGGGAATGCGCTTCTGCAGGTGCCCAGCAATGCCAACCTGTGGGACCAGCGTAGGATGAGTGCTTCAGAAGCACAGCTTGTCACAAATGGACTGGAATAAAAGAATGGCTGGTATAGTAGTGCTGTGCCTGGTTTGTGGGTTGTAGGTCATTAAAAGAAGTAGTTATGCTACAGCCCTTTGTGGTGTCGTTCTTTATCCTGCAATTAATTTAAATGTTTGTGTGTGTGTGTGTGTGTCTGTGATCAGGTGTTCTAGTTATTGCATATTCATTGTGCTGCAGTCATCTTCTGATTGTTTATGGAATTCCTACGTATTACATTAGATGTGTTTATCCAACATTGCTTCACATCCGTTAGTAATTCATTGGAACATTACCGCTTCTCTTGTTTTTCAGCTTGCAAAACAGTGATGCCACAGAACTGACCACATTGATCACAGTAAGTAATTCTTCAGTTACTGACACGATGGTAATTCTTTTTTTAGAGAAGTGTGAATCATGTGGTGAAGTATAAACAGAAGTGTGAATGAAAAAACGCGTTGGGTTCAATCGAGAAATCAGTGCAACTTAAATATATCGTTTGGGGTTTCATGTCCCAATTAGTTTCAATCAGATTTGTGGCTCATGCAGAATTCCACTTGTCCTGCCATTTCCCCCCAGGAAAACCCAATCTTTATTGCTGAATTGGAGCAAACCTCAACCGGGTTTTCTGCAGATGGGTACTTGATTCAGCACTAAAAAGCTGGCTTTCCCCTGGGAAAGCAGTGTGGCAAACAGAAAACCACTCCAGCCCATGCTTTCTAGGCAGTGGACAAGTAGTAGTGTGGATGAGCCTTTAAGCATGCCTAACTAAATAATATGGCACCTCCTAGTGCTTTGTACCAGTGTAGTGGCAGTCTCACTCATAGTAGTTGATGCAATATGTTGTGTTGTACAAATGTTACATGTCTGGGGTGGCTGCTTAATGTATAACCAAAAAATAAGAAATGCATCGCTCCAAAAAAATGAGGTTTGCATAAAATACATGTGCTCATTTATATATTAATTAAGTGGACCAAGAAACAGAATCTCCCAATCCCTAATTATCAGTACTGTCAGAAGTATCAGGTTTTAACACTGTGTACCTGGCTGGTGAATGAAGGGGATCTACCTCCTAGAGCATCAGCGTCATAAGTAGGAAAGAATTAAAAAATGGCAACGAAGCACTGAGACTTGTTCTTCTTGACAGATCATTCATCCTTGCAGGATTGCAGCAATAATGTCCACATTGTAGTACCTATCCCCTTGTTTTACTCTTACTATTGTCACACATGGAAATGGTGGCCTCATTTCTAAGTGAAATTATACACTGGTTGCTATTTGATATTATCATTATTATGGTTCATTTGCTGCATTTGCTGCTGACAAAATTCAGTTTCCAGTCATTGGTACAAATTAACAAGGTGTTTTTTCGTTTTCATTCGGAAGTTGCATTTAGCTGAAAGAAAACTGTTGGTGAGGGGCGGGGGGAAGAATGTTATGATCTGATGGTTTCTGTCACATTTAAGTGCAAGATCAGGGGCCTGGCTTTACAATCCTAAATACACTGTCGCATTGAAATGAATGGGACTAAATTTCTAATTATGACTGTGACCCCAGGATCTGCATGGTAGAGGCATCCACATGTGGCTTGGGTCTCCTTTTAAATTTGTATCCTGTTAAATCATGAATCATGTGCTTAATGTAATCTATGGTTTGTTGGTTCCCTCTAGTGCTCATGGTAGGATCTCACTCTGTACGTTTGGATTGGGGTATAAGGTTGTAAACCTAAGGTCAGAACTGAACATTACCTCTTCCTTGATAACATGACCTTATTTTGTGTCCTGATACCATATGAAACTGGATTTTTTGCTTTAGTCTGCATCACTTACGCTGAACCTTATTTGCCATTTTTCTGAACACTTGCTTAGTTTATTGAGACGCTTTGGGGGCACTTTGTAAGATATGCAGGTTGTGCCTTGAATAATTTGGTGTCACCCACGATCTTGGCTTCTTCACTGCTCCTTCCGGCCCCCATATTATTGATGAATGTTAAATAGCACTGGACCCAACACACTTCAGACCTTGGGTCTCAATGTGCAAAATTTGAGGCTGGGATGTGATACCAGGGGCGGAGCTGCTACCTGTGCCCCCTCCATACTTCATTCTCCCTGCCCCATTCTTTGAATGACTATTTCCTATAGCTACCGGCAGCCTGTTCTCAAGGCAACTCCTGGGACAAACTACAGGCGGCGTTAAATGCAGCTTTGCAGCTAAAGGTGTTCACACCATGCATTCAATGCACATTGCCTCCCCCAAGAATCCTGGGAACTATGGTTTGTTATTGGTCCTGGGAATTGAAGCTCTGTGAAGGGTAAAATACTGTCCCCAGGATTCTTGGGAGAGGGGGTGTGCTATAAAATGTATCGTGTATACACAGCCTCTGTGCAGATCCTTAAAAATGGAAATTGCACCAGCTTGGTTGTGGTGGTGGGGTGATAATTAATGAAATCAAAACAGGCATAGGGAAGGAATTTGACTTTTCCTCCCCTCCCCTGCTCTGATATTGAGGAAGACCACTCCAAATAACTGATATTAGGAGCCTATGAACAATTCTTCCCCCCTCACTCCTCGGCAAATACTCATTTCAGAAGAGGGATTTTCTTCAAGACTGGAGCAGGGGATCAAAGGGTCAGAGCATACTCCCTTGCTGCATGTATTTATCAATCACGCTCTTGGAAAATAGAAAATTTTGTGTCTTAGTGGGTCTGTGCATGTTGGGTGTGTAGGTGGCACCTTCAAAGAGATCTGTTATCTTTTCATTATTTTTGATTGTCAGAAACAGGGTTGCCTCCAAGACAGAGTATGGAATGGTTAAAAGGGAGGCTGTTATTTGTCTTTTGCCGTCTTAAGATAAAAGGTGGGCATTTATTCTTTGCTGCTGTGTTTAACTGGGTCTCACTTGGGCAACATTGTGCCGGGTAACATTTAGCTTCCCTTATTCGGCGCAAGCTGAATATTTTACGATACTCTGCAATCTTGTATTTCAGTAGCGACCTTCATGCCTGCATCCCAGGGGTGCTTTACAATCAGTAAAGTTAAAATTAGATCTGGTAGCACAGGAGGAAAAAAAATTGCTAAAACAATCATTTTAGAAATGCTGACTAAAAGAAATAATTTTTTAAGGTTAGATTCGAAAGGCCCGCAAGTTGGAAATGCTTTCCGCTTGTAACTGACAGCATGTTCCACAGCCGAACGTGAAGCTATTAAAAACCTCTCCATGCAACCTTACAAATAAATATTTAGGAATGGAAAAGGGACTGGTATCTGCTGATTTCGGAGAACAGCCAGGTTCATACGGAGAGAGCAAATCTATTAAATAGTTGGGGGGGGAGTGATTTAAAGGTCAAAAGAACAATTTTGTAGCGAATACATTGCTTAGTAGGGTGCCCGTGATGTGACAGCAAAACAGGAGGAAGATAAGATAACCTGCAACATGTAAGATGGAAGCAACCACAGAAACTGCAGAACCAGGCAAGTAGAGGGGTGAGGGTTTGTTATAATGAACCCATGAAAATGAAGAAGAGAACACCTAACTGTAGAAAAGAACAGCTACCATTTACTTAAGATGGTGGGCACTGTATTGAAGTTTTAAGGTGGCAATCCTAGGCACACTTTCTTGAGAGTAAGACCCATTGAACTCTATGGGAGTAAGGCCCATAATTACCGAATGGACGTATTTAGGATAGGGTCCATAGCTGTCAGGGAACTGCCATCAGAACGAGAGACGGAGGCAGGGCCACCCAGCGATGCCGGAGAGGGGATGAGCAGGGGGGAAGGATTTCAACGCAATACCCATAGAGAAGAGAGGGAGATGGAGGAATTGGTGACAGGGCTCCAAGACCCTTCCCCCGACGATAGTGGAGAGAGCGCTGGGACGCCCCTGCCTTCCCCTTACTTGCGCAGACGCGTTCCGCGCAGAGAACATAGGAGGAGACTCGGGGTCAAACAGCTTTTATGCTGGAAGAGGTTCAAGAGACGCCCACTCTCGGATTCTGCAAGTGACTAACAGGTCATGGAGGGCGAGTTCCGACCCTGGGCATGGTTGGGGCAAGCAAGCTAACTGAACTGAAGTAAGGTTACGCACAAGTAACCCCTAACAACCATTACAATAGCAGTACAGGGCAATGTATGTTACTTTTTTTGTTTAATAGTTCATCTCAAGTCCTCCTAGATAAGTGGAAATTACGTTTTTAAAGTAAGTGTGAGGTGTGCACATGATTGCTAGCAACAGTTTATTGCCGCATTACAGTGTAAGATCTCCTGATAAGCTCTATTTATTTGTTTTCTCTCTTCCCACCCATGCAACTACCACCCCTTGCACTTTTCTGCCCTGCAGCCTCCCTCCCCCCCCCCCCCATGTGTTGGTGGCTGAATGTCTACACTAGATACTCTGGGCAATTAAATAAAATCCAAGGTTCTAAAACATTGTGGCGAGTCTAGTCAAGTAGAGCTGTTCCCTTCTGCGAATGTTCTGACCCCAACAAATGAGGAGGAGTGGCTGTTAGGGACACACATGAGGCAGAGAGGACAATGGGTTAATTCCTGCACCAGTATTCTGGTGCAAGAGAACGAGTGAATAGACGTATAATTTTGAGAATTGAGGGACTGCAAAGGAGAATCGCCTACAGCAGGCTTGCATAATTTATAACACACCGGCCTGAAATCAGGGCCTCAATAAACCCGTTATTTATTTCTTGCTTGGGACAGCAAAACAGGAGGTACATGACCGAGGGAGTGTGTGGAACACAAGTTGGGCAGGTCTGCACTGCAGTATCCCAAGACTAGTGCCAGGCATAGGTTATAGCAGACTTTGTTTAGGTGCTGTTGACGCAGAATTTATATCTCTTTGGAGCTTCTCTCACACCTGCATGAGTGTTTTTGCTAAGCACAGGTTGTTGGAGAGCCAGTGTGGTGTAGTGGTTAAGAGCGGTAGTCTCGTAATCTAGTGAACCAGGTTCGCATCCCCGCTCCTCCATATGCAGCTGCTGGGTGATCTTGGGCTAGTCACACCTCTTTGGAGTCTCTCAGCCTCACTCACCTCACAGAGTGTTTGCTGTGGGGGAGGAAGGGAAAAGGAGATTTTTAGTCGCTTTGCGACTCCTTAGGGTAGTGAAAGCGTGAGGTATTAAATCCAAACTCTTCTTCTTCTTCCTCTTGGATTGTTGGGACCAACAGGGTTACCTGTTGTTCTGGCTCAACTGCAGTACAGACAGACAGAGCCTAATAGCGGGTTCAGAATAGCCACAGTGTGGTTTCAGAAATGTCCTTGAGGATCCTACTGTTGTCAAACAGACACAGGCTACATCCTGAATATGTGAGCAGATGGAGAGCCAGTTATACACTTAATGAGTCCTACCATTTATTCTTATGTCCAACCTGTGTTGTTTCCAGGTCAGCCAGAACCTTCTCCTAATAACTTCTTTATGAGCATGTCGTGTTTCATTAACAGACCATGAGAACAAATTTGGTTACTCAAGTCTGACTCTCCCATGTTACTAGTAGTCCATAGGACACACAAGGGCTGAGCCCTATGTCATTTCACTCTCCCCAAACTTTTCCCTGCCCTGTGTGGAACGCAAAGATATTTCCTTAGATGGATGGGTGGCACATAGCATTAATCTATCCTGCCCAGTGTAACGTCGGATCGGAAGAAGGAATTATTTCATAGAATCTTAAAAGACACATCTTTATTATTCAGGATGGAATTCAGTGTTGCCCCAAGAAAATTGTTGTGCTTGCCTGACAGCACAATTTCCCCTTTCCTCCCCTTGTGTGCTGTTCTGGAGTTTTTCCTGATCCTCCAGAACATATTTCGGTGGCGGGGGAAGACGGTGGAAACTAGGTTGCGCAGGTTTAGTTGAACACAGCCCTGCATATTCCTCACTTGCTAGTAATATGTTTCTTATTTTAAATACACAATATTAAAAAATCCGTCCAGCACAAATCCTTCTCTCCCCCCTTCTTAATTCCTCCTTTAATAATTTGAAAGTCGATGTGTATTTTCTAAAACGATATTTCAGTCTTAAATTTTAATTATTTCAGGGCAATCTTGACTCAATGTAGGTCTTTTTGAATTGTTCTTACTAGTCAGTAGGGAGCCTACCCCAAATAATGGCCTCTCTTTCCTTTCTTAAGGGTGATGATTCATGTTATTCTGGTTATAGTGTGTTCTCAGACCCAGCATGAAACCACAAATTTTGCTTTAATATCCTGAAATATTATGGAAACACTGTTACTTGTTTCCCACAGATGGTTCAGAAAGAAAACTAAAAATCCACCACTTTCTATTTGCACAGCACCTGCAGATTTAATTAAACCTTTGCTTCTATATAATAACAATAATTATAACTGAGAAACCTAAAAGAATAAGATCTCTGCACACCGTTTTAAGTGTTTGCAATAAGTAAAACTGTTTAAAATGGAAGGCAAGAAGTAATTACACATCTCAAGATTATTTTTTAAAAGAATGTAGTTTTGCAAAACATACATGTAGATTAAAAAGAGACAAATATTAAGGTTGAAGTACTGCAAATGAATATGGAGCTGCTTGGTGTTTGTAATTCAGAGACTCATTTGCTGACAAATCAGCAGTAAAGATTAAGCAAAATCTGCATTGTGTGACTGAGGAATACAGATTAGCTCAAAGGAGAAAATTGGCAATGGAGAATGAAACTATTTTTGCATAGTATAGTCATTAAAATATCAAATCTCCTTCTCTTCCTCCTTCCTTGCACCAAAACTTTGAAGTGCAAAAACTGAGAATTCATATATTACATGGTTACTTCATCTGAGGTGCTTTATGCAAAACACCAGATGACAAACAAGGTTTCAACATAAACTGTTTGATTATGCTGTTATGTCTCCCATTAGCCAGCTACGTGAGAGTGAAAGAAAGAAGAAGAAGAAATAAATATTTGAGAAACATTTGCTCCTGTTAATTAGATACTGGGACCAAAAAAAAAAAAAAAAGCCAAACTTTGCCAAATTGATCACAGAGCAATCCAAACTCTTGGTGTAGAGGGTTGGAGTATATGGAGGTTTGTCCTTCCACTTAGCTCTCCTGTCCAGGCAGAAATGACACAGGAGCACCAAACTGCTCCTTTGGAGGGCTGTCCACCGCAGTAACCATTGGATGGCTCCAGGTCCATTAAGAGTCTGCTGGATTCCAAGCTGGTTTCACTGCTGTCGTGCAACGACATCATTCCTGATTGCTGCGCCAGCCTAGAACTGGTGTGGCAGTCGGGTCAACATATGTCCTGATTGTCTTGCCCTCCCCCAACCTTCTGCTGCTGCCATGAGAGCAGGGCTGCAGATGCAGTGATGGCCCTGCTGCTCTACAGTGATCCACCAATAGGATTGGCATGGGGGTTGAGCTGTGCCTTTGCTGTGTTTTAAAGACCATGTCATTTTGTGTGTGTACGTGTGTAGATATATTCATTATTCTATATGAATAAAATACAAATATTTCAAAAGAAATAAAATATAATGTCTAGGTAACACATACTTTGAACAGGAGTTCTTAACCTGTAGTCAATGAAGCCCCTGGGGTCTATGAATGGGCTTCTGTGGGTCTGTGAACTAGGCACAAAAAAGATCGGCCCCCCCCCCCCATATTGCATAAATTGTATGCAGAATTTTATGTGAATGTGTTTATGTGCATTTTCATGATGAGGGGACCCATAGCTTTAGCCAGATTCTCTTTTCTTTTCTTTTCTTTTCTTTTCTTTTCTTTTCTTTTCTTTTCTTTTCTTTTCTTTTCTTTTCTTTTCTCTGTAGCTAGGCATGGCAGCGTTACCAACTTCCCTGACAAACTCTGAACACATTGTACAACCCACGTACACAAAACCGACAGCTTTTTCCTTTTCTTGCAATAGACGAGTGAAGCACAATTTTCATTTTGTGTCAACACAAAAGGCTGGTAGTACAGTCTTGGAAGTAAGGCCCAATGAACTCAATGGGACTTACTCCTGAGTGGACATGCAGAGGATTGCATGGTTTGAGTTTGTTAACCCATCAAATTCAAATTTTCCACCCCATATGTGCTGAGGCTTGTATCTGTTCATGTTTTGCTTGATTCCTCTATAGGCATGCAGTTTCAGCAACTTTATTTGCAAACAGAAGAACAGAATGTATTTCTTGAAGAACTGAAACACTGATTGTTTCATCCTAAAATACAGCAGAGAGACCAACTCAGTTGCTGTCTGTACAAATTAACATTTAAAAATGCCTTCCCTATATTTATTTAGCATATTTATCGCATAAGCAAGTTACACAAACTTTGTTGTAAACAACAATTTGTTTGGAAGGTTTTGGCATTTCCTAAGCAATTGCAGCTAAAAGGAATTCTCAAGGTTATATTCAAACATATTACTGCTGTTTAACTAATAAAAACAGGTTGTCTTAAAAATAGAAGGATGCGACTGAAAATTCCGCTTACATCTGAATCATTCTCATTGCCATCTGTACAGTAAAGCTTTATAAACTACTTATTCCACCCAACAGATGCTAATCATTGGCTGACAATAAGCAATGAAAAACTATCCTTTATCCCTTTTAGGAAATAGGCACAATACACTTTATCCATGTCTACTCGGAAGTAAGCCCCACTGAGTTCGAAGAGACACACACATAGCTGAGACTAGGAGTAGGTCCCATTAAATTTAAAATGGTCTACTTTTGAGTAGATATATACAGGGTTCAGCTTTTGCTGCTGGATAAGTGTGTATTGGATTGCTGCCTTACAGCACAATCTATACAGATTTGGTCAGAAATAAGTCACATTGAGTTCAAAGGGGCTTACTTCCAGGTAAATAGCAACTTGATTGCAGCCAACATACTCTTGTGGATTTATCATCATCAACAACAAACACTGTTACTCTAAAATACTTGCCCAAACATCAGAAATACAATGTATATAATTTACTATAAAAGGCACATATGCCTACTGTCATTTTAATAGACATTTACATGATAATCCAAAGCACATTTAGATTGAAGCTTTATGCTTTGGCTTCTGAGCCCAGTATACTGTATGTGCATGTTCCACTCACAAAAGAGGACACACATTTGCATACACATTGGGTATTTCCATACACAACTGTGCATTCTTTTTGGCGTGTGGGGAGGAGGCTCAAAAATAAATCGGAGGTCTCAACAAAGTAATAAGACATCTGATACACATAATTTGAACGGGTGAAAGTTTCCCCATAATTATATTATCATACTAGAAAAGGTATACTGTAACCTGTTAATAATCTGTGTGCCATACAGGCTATTAAAGGCAGAAGAGCCCTGTTCTCACCCAGTGCCAACAACTTGAGTTTCGTGAGTTGCAAATCAGTGACGTTCCTGTCGGTCTTTTGTCATTTGGCTGGTAATACATGCATACAAGCAGATGCACATGCTTGGATCAATTCTAGGTAAAATAAATAAATAAACAATAAAGCAAGAAGTGTATTCTAAGAACATTTGTTGTGGTTATTTATTACTTATACTTCATAAAGACTACACTTTTCAGGTTTTTTGAGCAAAACAGATTGAAGCCTTTGACATTAATATGCCCATTTAAGTAGTGATACCAGAAGCATCAACCTACTCCTAAGAATCTCCCTATTATCCCCGTGGGTGTAAAAGCAACTAAACGCCCCCCCCCATTCCCCACATTGCTGCTACAATCAACAGGTCCCCCAACTAGGCCCATGCAGAGGAGGAGGGGCAGCCAGGTACAATTGCTCCTGGGCCTCAGAGGGCTAAAATAACGGGGGGGGGGGGGCTGCCAGGGACTGGCTGCTTTTTTTGTTTTTGTTTATAAATTTGTTCTAACAAGACTCTCGTCCCAGACTTCAAACAAGCCTGCCTCCAACTGCATTTCTCCCAAAGTACCCCGGCACCAAGAGACTGGATAACAAGAGTGGAGGTGCCTTACAATGTGCTCTCCTCCCCCCCACCCCCAACAACACTAGATTACTGTGCAGGGCTAAAATAACCCATGCTTTCTCAACCACAATACCCCCACCTTGCAGCATGGATATTCTAATGGCATATTTTATTTGTATTTGAATTGGCAGTGCAGCTTTTCGTTGTTACATTTTTGTGTTTACATTTTTGTCATGAAATTAAACCTAAGTTAGGAAGAGCATGGATGTGTCTTTGCCACTACTTTTTGCAGTAGAATGAACACACTACTGCCCAGTCACAGCTACACCAAAATTCTGGATTTCTCGGTTATTTTCTCTGTGCAACAGCCAAATTTCAACCACTAAAAAGCCAACACCCTTCAAAATGACCCAGGAAGTCCCTTAAAAATGAACAAGGTAGTCCTCCATTGCCAGAATCTAGATAAAAACTAAAGTAAGACATGCACCAAGAAAGACCACGAAACAGCTTCAGAATTTCAGAATGTTTCCTCCCATCCTTTTTTTTCTTTTAATAAACACATGTGAAAAGATATAACTGAGGAATAATCGTGTGCTGTTCATGGTTTCTTGTATTTTTCCTTGTGAACTGCACTCACTGATGGGCACACTATTTCTCCAGTTTGCTGCACAGATCACCCAAGGATATGTGCAGTCTGTGCAGAATGTCATGGTACCTTTAAGGATGGCATACACTGGATCAGCACACAGAGCCCCTCTCCTGTTTCTTCCAAATTTTGTGCAAACATGCCCTAAATATGCCGATGGGCTCAAATAATTCTCATCCCCACTTTTTGAAGTTAGGTAACGGTAACTTGTCTTAAAGCGTGTTGGGAAAATGTAATAGCAGAAAATTGTTCCAGTTTTAAACTTCTCCAATTTGGCAGGGAATATAAAATGGTTCATCGGGAAGTGGCTTAAATGCCTATCAGCTGCATAAAGCATGGATGTGGAGCTTGCAGAGGGATGTGTATGTATCATCTGTTTTAGATGTGTTACAGAGGTGATGTCAAGGTGAAAGCAGACTTGCAGAATGGTTGGAAATCATTGATATTCTGACTCTGAGGCTGTAAATGGCTCTGTGGCAGATGGAGTCTTTGTCAAGGAAGAAAAATGGCAGCTCTGGAGCATCAGAGATGTTTTTGCTAGCAGCTCAACTCACAGGCTGTGACCTTCCAGTGTTCAGGAGTTATGTTCTTGCTTTAATAAATTGTCCCCTGCTTTTTATTCCTTAAAAGTAGACAAATAGTAGTCATCATAATTCAGGACAAATTGAGCTGTTTCATTATAAAAGAAGCATAAGCCTGCTTTATTACCTAAATGTTTTAAGCGACAGCTTTTAAGTGTGCTTGCATTTCTAAATGAGAAGGGGGGAGAGGGGGGAGCACTAGAAATGTGCTTTAGCTTGGTCTCATGATTAAAATAAAAAGGGACAAAATTATACAAAGGAGATGGCAAGATCCCCCAAAGCTAGCATTGCTCCTGAATACCCATGGGATAGGAGAGAAAAGAAAAGAAAATATATAGGAGTACAAATATTAAAATGTCTATGACTAACAAGGATGGTGAAAATTATGGTACCGTGAACACGTTCAGAACTTTTAGTCATCCTTTGGTATCCTCTGTGTGTTACACTATAATGGCTTAAATTAGTCCAGATCAGAGTTAAATGACAAACCAAGAATATCAGACTAAATACTGCTAATGTTTAATCCTGTATATACACCCCCTAATGGAGTTACTGCTTTATGGTAGTTGCCATAATTGATTCAGGAAAGCACCTAGGAATTATTTTATGTGTACAAAAGATGATGCCTTCTTCATCTGGAAAATATGAATGCAGACTATATATATATAGATGCACTTGTGCATGGAAGTCTTGTGATTGTTTTCAGAAAGGGTCTAATTTGGTTTTGTGAACAACTGAACACAAAGATTTTCTAAGGATTTTTCTAAACAAATTAAAAAAGGAGTTTGCCTGCAGGACTACTCTTTGCTTGAAAACACCTTCTCCCGAGTTGTCCCATTCATTTAAAGGGAAGTAGTTTCAGCATTGTATCTTAACATCTTCAAATTATGTTGAGCTCACTTCATAGCACTGAACTGTGATCCATAATTCAGATTTTAACCTGTAGCTTTGTGAAAGATTAATGTATCATACAGATACGTGAATAATTCCTCAAACATTTGTGTAAATCAGGTTCATGTAATTTTTAAGTATTCTCTAACTAGATAATTTAGAATCTTCTTCTCTTCAGGTAATAATAATCTTTTAAAATGATATCACTCTTGTATTTTCTAAGGGCCTAATCTGCTTACTTTAATCTGTGGTGGAAGCATTGGTGCCAATGGGAGTTGCATTTGGCCCTAAGAGCATATAACGTCATGTAAAGGATGTTCAATTGGACGGTTGACCTATATTGCAGAGCAATAAATAATTGTTAAAATTAAAATTGCAAGCCCTTCATAACTATAAGCCTCCTGGGCTGCACTTTATCCCACTTGACAATTGTTAGAATTATAGAAAGCAATCACAGTTCATCACTAAGGAAAGTGACCCCATGCTTTCCAGGGTCAAGGTTGTTGCATTAAAATCTGTTCTCTTTCAAACTCTTGAGGTTGTAGTTTTTGCTCCAGAATGTGAGCCCATTCGATTCAACCGTTATCTGTGTACCATTCCTTTGTAAATGTAGTTTGAACCAGTTTCTTTGGGGGAGAAAAATAGAAGCCTGGAAATTATTTGGTTATGGTGACTCAGATTACTCGTTTATGTCACTTTCTTCTTCATCATCTTCTTCTTCTTCTTCCTGAAATGTGTTGCATTTCAATGAGCATTAGGAGGACCTGCCTTTACAATAGATGTTGGGAAGCCTCTTATCAGCTGTCATTGAACTTCAAGCTTGAGAGTGAAGGGCAAAGTTTTTTAAAAAAAATTTTTTTGACAGAAATGAAACTGACATTAAAAATCCTTGAACTCCCCCAGCCCTTTGTGACTTTGGCAAGAACTTTGGACCCTTAAGGAATGCAAGATTGACTTCCGAGTGCATGAAGTGTGAGGAAGCATGGTTGCATTAAAGGAATTTAATGTGAGTGCTTTTTTGAGGTGTGCTCATATTGCAGTTTGCTGACCTGTGGAAGCTGAGAAAGCTTCAGCAATTTGTGCTTCCTCAGACTGTGCAGTGCTGTTAAAAAAAACCCCACAATTCAGACCTTCCTGGTGTTGCACTGCCATGGGCATTGACTTGAAGATAAGAAAAATCACTGAGTACTCAGCAAAGAATGGTAATCTGAATGTAATCGAAAAGAATGGTAAGTATATGTAAAAAAAAAAATCCCTTCTGCAGGTAATATTTGCATATTTCTCACCCCTCTTCAGCCCTCCATTCCACCTTTCACCCACCCCAACTTTCTGGAGTTGACTTGATGGCGTTGTTGGGGCCTTCCCTCCTCTGCTGGGCCAAGAGCTCTTCTGTGAGTGGGGTGGATTCCACCAAACGTTTTTTCAACAAAACAAAACTTTGAACAACCAATATGCTATCTGACAGACTGCTTTTGAATTTCACCTCAAATTCCTCCTGCCTTCCAAGACCGAAGAAAGGCGGAGTTGTAAGGTTTTTTTGGGGGGGTTGCTGTTCAAGAAAACAAACACATAGGTTCACAGAACTAGTTTAATATTCTGTAAGATAGGAAATATCAGGCTTGTAACTTAATTCGTAAAATTTGCTGCACAAGCAAGCGTACAATTGGTTAGGATGCGCCCCTGGAAGCAACTTTTGCACCCCATTGTAAGCAACTGTAATGTTATGCTAATACCACAGTACAAGTGTTCAGGAATAGGATGCCAGGATGCAAACAACGTGGTGTCAATAGCGATATCCATTGGTTGTACTAGATCCCAGGGTACGGTCTGAGGGCACCACTTTGCTCAAGCAAAGCAGGCTTAGGACTGGTTCCATAATGGAAGAAAGATGGGAAAGAAATGTCAGAAAATAAATAACAGATACGATGAATTGTACCTTGTAAACAATAATAAGGTTTAGATGGATGATCGTTCCAACCAAGCCCATGTTTATCACTACCACAGTGGCTTCTAAAATGTGGAAGTGCCTTAAAGTGTGGATTGGGACTAGTGAAAAAATGAAGGCAGCCAACACCTGAGACATTTTAGTTCCCAGCTACAGTTTACCAACCAGTGCTCCTCCATGAATTTCAGTGTTTGTGCTGGCTCCTACACAAGCTGTGTCAGTATGAATTAGGGTCCTACAGCAGCAGCAGCAATGCTTGATGAGTTACTCCCTTAGTTAGTAGCCATACAGCTATCTCTGAAATTATTGGTGCCATGAATTAGGATTAATTACATCAACAGAAGGATGTACCGATAATTTCCTTAGGTGTGCAGGTTAATTAAACCCAGTTTATGCACTCTAGCAATATATTTCAGTAAAACTAAAACATGCATTGTTGTGCATTTGAAATGAATCACTTCTTAAAGAGCTGCTGTTTTCACATCTGCGCAAGAATGTTGCTTATCAATAATTTAAGCAAATAATTTTAAAATAACGTTTTTGAACTCTTTAATTTTTCAGATACACAGCTACATATACACCCAGCAGAAAGGCTGTAGACTGCATGCATTATGGGATCTTTAGGATTATTTTTCTAACATTGAATAAGATGGTTATAGTCTTGTGTATCAGTGAATTAAAATGTAATTGCATGTTATAGTTCCTCACTATAGCCATTTGTAATTTTTAGGGAACACAAAAGGCTGATTGAAACTAGTATAGAAAGATGCTCTTTTAGTTATTAAGAGTTACTGTTTGTACATCTACACAGCCTAAATAGCAAACAGTTTTGATGAGAAATACTCCCAACAGTTTTCCAGAGAAATAAACCTCCTTTGTCTCCTTAGCACCCATTGATTTTTCCTTCAATTGTACATTAACAATGCTGATAGAACGTATGCAGTTGGCATCTACATTTAACAGGAGAAAAGTGTTAAAATAAAAAGCTTTGCTTTATAATATTTACGCATTGTCGTACAATAGTGCTATATTTGAAGCTGTGATAACTGAAGGGAGGACAAAATACTGAAAGGGGGGGGAGGAATCAGAGAAAGAACAAACGATGCAAAAAGAAAATGACACTGAGGTCTTGGTTTAATACATATGTATTCCAGGTTGATGGTTGATTTCATTAGCAAATCTCATTGTTATGCAATGTCTGTTCTTCTGCAGCAAAATGAATATTGTATTCTCACAGGCTGCGTGTCTATTTTCTGTTGATGGATAAATGAAAGGATATATATTTACTGCTTTTCACAGTCTTTTATGTATTTTACAGGAGAAAAAAACACAAAGCTTCTGAGTCAGTATCCCCCCCTTTTTTTGTCCTTAAAGCTTTTAAGAGCTGTATATTAATGAATATTTTAATACACAGTATCCAGTACAAATTAACTAGCATTACAGGGGAGATAGCGTGAATTCAGTTCTTTTTTATGTACTGTGGGGGCAAATTTAGGCTAGAAGCCTTCTGAAAGCTGTCAGTCTGAGCAAACAGAGGTTTATTAATCTATATAATAGCAAATATTCCGATATGATCTTTTTTCTATCATCTTTCTGTAAAGCTGATATAGAAATTTAATTTCCTTATATCTAGTAAAATAACAACAACAAAAAAATGCCCACATTTATAACTACAAATCTGAATGCTCCTTTTGGGTCTAGTAATAATGCAAGCAGTGAAAGTAGGGAGTGGGAATTTTAGAAGCGTGTGCTAAATTGTTTATCCTGCCATGTCTTGATTCTGAAGCGCGAAAGAAGGCAGAAGCATAGGCAGCTGGACTTGAGAAATGATGTGGCGTATTTCTTATGCTCCCTGAGCTCCCAGTTCAGATCCAACTCTGAAGATTTGTGATAGGGATACAGGACAAAACCCATTGAGGACTGCCTTGTTACCACTAGGCTTATTTTCTTACATTTATATCCTGCATTTCCTCTGTCATGGAACCCAACCCTTCCTCTGAGCATAGGCACCTCCGAGCCCATTGTTTAGGTGCAAATATTGCATTCTTGTACTTACAGTGACGTGGGGTAAATCAATGCTTTTTTATTGGGTAACTAATTTTTTAAAAATGCAAAATGTCCAATTTTCTGTAGCCTGTTACAAAAGATTCGCTGATTTGTTGTGGGTGTTATTTGGCAGCTGCAGTGGCTGAGATTTCATGCAGTGGCTGAGAATATGGGATTCATATGCAGTGGATCACTGTTGAATGCAGTGCCGCCACAAATGTCCAGCTGCCTCAGGGATGGTCTGAGGGCATATGATGCAGCTTGCTGAAGCTAAGTAGGTCTGAATCTGGTCACTGCATGAATAGGAGACTTCCTGGAAGCATCATGTGCACTGCCTTGAATTACATGATGGAAGGAAAACAGGATATAAATGTACTAAAGTAGTAGTAGCAGCAGCAACAACACCACCCTAAGTAATAACATGACAGCTACCACCTGGAGTAATTTAAAGTGCCTTCCACATGGTGGCACTAAAGCTGAAAGTTGCTATTGTTTTTTCAGGTTCCTTCTTCTTGAGAATACATTAAAGGTCAATATAAGACATATCAAATAATTAGCATTTAGTTAAAATTGAATTAATTGTTCATAGCAATCAGTCATAATACCAGAATGCAGAAGCAGAGCAATAATACTAAGCAACAACCAGCTTAATAGAAGTTTCCATAGATTGCAGGAAAAATAAAATTCTTTTAAAAAAATATTTATTTATGATTTTCATTATTACAATTTCCACATTCACATTCAAATATACCTTTCAACCATTAGTACTATCCCTCATAATAATACATTTGATGTCTTCCCTTCTTCTCCTTCCCTGGTACTTCTAATTTTCCCACCACCCCTGCATATTCTTATATATCCATTTAATTCAATTTCTCCCCTTATTCTCCCTTTATTTACATTGTTGAATTTATCTCAATCCTGCTAATGTTTTCACTTGCTTACAGTTATTTTCCAAATACTCCACAAATATTCCCACTCCTCTTTATATACTCCATCTTCTTGCTTTCTTATTTTATTTGTTAGATCTGCTAGTTCTGCATATTCTATCATTTTAAGTTGCCAATCCTTCTTATTGGGGACCTCACTCACTCGCCATTTTGGGGCTAGCAAAATCCGAGCTGCTGTAGTTGCATACATGAATAATTCCCCCCCCCCCCCCGACATCTGGGTACTTCTGACTGCACCATTCCTGAAAGGATTGCCTCTGTTTCTTTGGGAATAAATCATCATAATTCAATACTGGCAATTCCCTATTTACATGGGGGTTGCATTCTGAGGCACCGTGTGCATCAGCCTGCCCCATTTGGCCCGTTCTCCCCCACCCTCTTCTGGTACCGAAAACGGCAAATGTGTCAGTGGTTGTGCATGTTCTGAACGCACACAAATGGCAAAAAAAGCTTCTGTATATTCCATATGAGAATAAAAATACAATGATACCTCTGGATACGAACGGGATCCGTTCCGGAGCCCCGTTCGCATCCTGAAGTAAGCATAAGCACCTGTTCGTGCACGGGTCACGTTTCGCCGCTTCCGTGCATGCGCGTGACATCATATTGAGCGTCCGCGCATGCGCGAGTGGCAAAACCCGGAAGTAATGCGCTCTGTTACTTCTGGGTCGCCGTGGAGCCCAACCCCAAAATATTCATCCTGAAGCTACTTCAACCCGAGGTATGACTGTACTTTTAAGTCAAGGCTGGTGTCAGGGGTTAGCCTAATCAGCACCTGCCAAGGCCTACCATCTGGCAGAGACTGAGCCACTGACCTGAGATGCTAGACCAGCAGGAAAGTAAACAGATTATAATGGAGATGTGTTCTACTGCCTCTTCTAGGCACCTTCCCATTGAGAAATGGGAGATCATCCCCAAGTGATGGTCCATTTCCTGGTGGGATGAGTGTTGGATGAGCGCTCACTTTGGCCTGTCAGTTCCTTGTAGTATGCAGAGTCATATTCCGCTGCCATTAACCTTGCTTCCATGAGGAGATAGATAATTGCCTCAGAGACCCCTGTGATCTGACAGGAGCCTCTAGAGCAGCCTTGCCCAACCTGGTGCCCTCCAGGTGTTTTTGGACTCCCAACATCCGTCAGCCCTAGCCATCAGGGAGCAGTGGTCAGGGAGTTGGCCAAGGGAGTTGTAGTCTCAACAACACCTGTAGGGAACGAGGTTGGGGAAGGTTGCATATCACTTTTAAAGATCCCCAGAAGGAATGCAGCAGCAACTCCCTCATGTTCCAAGATAACCTGGCAGAGTTACTTCTCTGTGCCCTTCAGCCCCCCACCCTCATGTTTGCCATTGCCCAGGCTTTTCTTCAGCCAGATCTTGATGGCACTAAGTTCCGGTACCTCTCAGTTGGGCGTCATTGCCATTATAAGAGAACAGGGGAGACGTTCATGGTGAGTTCCGGCACCTCTTTTTCTTGGAAAATATCACTGACCTTTGCCTCCTACACCTGGGAAACCTGGTGTTGAGCTAGCAGATGGGGATCAGGGAGCCCTGGTGTAGGAGATGTGACTACAGATTGGCTTAGAAAACGATAATTTGTTTCATTAAAGAATAATAACTTGGCTCATCACTGCGCCAATCTGATGTGAGCAGGAGGAGAGGAAGAATATGCCCACCCCTAATAATAGCAGCTGTATTGCACACATACAAAAATCTATAATGTCTGCCCAGACTTGGATTACTAAGCTGTTATGCCCAAGTGTCTTTAACGCCAACACAAGCATATTTTGTTGGGCTTGCAGGGACTTGATGACTTATGATGCCTATGTGAGTCATTGTGGCCAAAGACGTATATTGTACCAACAACATCCTGAGTTAGTTGTGCTTATTCATCGTCATAGGTCACGTCACAAGGCCAGCACAATGATATTAGAGTCTGTGGCATTGCTCTGGTGCAGCAGTCCTTGTGCCTAAGCCTACATATTTACAGCATTTGATAGTACTGTGTCTCAGTGGGTGCATACCATGTCATGTGCACAGGTTTTGGTGTAAATGCATACAGATGTGTCTCTTTGGAAGCAGCACCTCCATAGAAACTGGCTTTTCAGGTTATTTCCCCTGAAAATGAGTTAGCTGTTGCTTCATCAAGCATGGGCATTACCTCCCCGCCCACAGGGCACCTCTCATGTGCGTTCCCTATAAACACCACCTCCTCCTTGTTTCATGCTTGTTCCTTCTTCTGGCCGGAAATTTAATTTCATTGTGATGTTTTATTATTATTTAGTTTTAATTATGGCATGCTTAAAAGCCCACACAATTTGTGGCAGTATCCTCTTAATGTTTCAAAATAGCCATTGGTGTGCACTGAATAACATGGATGCATTCTTAACACATTATGGTGGGAGACTGATGCCACTGTAGAGTCTTAACGTGAGGTTCTGCTTTATGATAGGTTGCTTTGAAACTTCAGTCTCTGAAACTGACTGGAATGAATCATATTAACAATGAAGGATACAATTCTAATTTGCTTTGCTAGCCCAACAACGTATAAGTAAATCTACTGCAGGCAAACAGGAGGGTGCAGTGTGGCTTCCAGGAGAGGATGGAGTTCTTGTGAGAATGAACTCGTCATTGTCCCTTGAATAAAAACACTGATAGGAGGTGAATAATTTTGCAAATAATTTGGCTGTGCAGTTATGCATCACAAAAAGCACTCATTAGGTAAGGGCTCTTCACCATGGAAATAGAAGCAAAGTTGGTAGTAAACATTAGTCCTGATGTGTACAGATCAGTCTAAGTCCAGTCCAGTCCATTTTAATTTTCCATGTGTTCCTTCCTAAGTCTGTCCTGCCCCATTTTTCTATTAATCTGAAAATGTTTGTTAAATCCTTAACCCCCCCAAACCTATTTAAATACATACCTTATCATTAAATATATTATTATTTATCTCAATGTATTGAGCTCTGAATATATATAATTCATTCTGATTCATGTAATAGCCCAGAAGGTGTGATCAGTTTACTGCAAAATGTGAAAATTCTCCCCCAACCTTAATCACAACCTTACTGTGCTAACAGAACTGGGTAGGTGTAGGAATTAGCATTGTAAGAATGTGGCAGCTGTACATCTGGAACAGTGTTTTCTTTGTGGCAGCTCCTCCCTCAGCTGTGGAACCTCGTCCCTGGAGATGTGTGGTTGAAATTCCCCCGCACCCCTGGCTTTCAATTTTTACACATCCATTATAGATTATTATTATTATTATTATTATTATTATTATTATTATTATTATTTGTTTGCCCGGGCTTTGGGGATATATGTTTCCATTGGGTTCCAGCTGTGCTAATATTTATGTCATGTGCCACCAGATTTTTTTGTACCTGTGGGCACATTTACAAACTGGGTGAACTGTTGTGGGCTTCACATGCATGCATACAAACCACAACCAAGCACACATCCCCACAACCTGTTCTGTTGACTACTGGACAGTACAGTCATACCTCGGGTTGAAGTAGCTTCAGGGTGAATATTTTCGGGTTGCGCTCTGCAGCAAACCGGAAGTAACGGAGCGTGTTACTTATGGGTTTCGCCACTCGCGCATGCGCAGACGCTCAAAATGACGTCACACACATGCGCGGAAGCGGCAAAACGCGACCTGCAGTCACGTCTTACATTTACTTCAGGATGCGAATGGGGCTCCGGAACGGATCCTGTTCGTATCCAAAGGTACCACTGTATTTTTATTCTCATATGGAATATTGTTTCAAGCTCCTATACAACTCCCCATTTGTGTGCGTTCAGCGCATGCACAACCACTGCCGTACCATTGTATTAGAGAAAGTTTCTTTCATGCCTAATATCATCAGGGAGATTTCATCAATGAAACCTTCTGTGGGTGCATGTGTGTCCATGGGCACCACACTGGCAACCCCTGTGCCATGCCATTGCTTTCAGTTATGCAATTTTAAGTATTTTAATTTTTTGTGTGTAAAACAGTCCACCCTGGGATGCTTCAGAAGGGCAGCTGATACATAAATATAATAAAACAGGTTGAATCCTGGAACAAGGAGCTCCAAAGAGATGCTCTGTACTCCCAAGTCATGTTTTATGGAGGAACTGATTCATAATGAGTCCCTGCCCATCTCTATAAGATACATACAGGTATCTTGCTGTTCTTGCCCCACCTTTGGAAGTTCTTTCTTTCAAAGGATGGCAGTTTTTGTCACGAGTCCCATAGGGGTGCCATGGAAGAGATGGTCAGATTCCAAGGAAGAATGGGAGCACCTCAGGGAGTGGGATCTGGGTAACCCTGGAGAGGATCCTAGTGGGATGGGGGAGGTGACCGGGGAACCCCTTGATGTGGCTGAGGGAGGGGGCCGTAGAAAGCTAAAATCCAGGGGAGGAAACCAAACAGTTTGGAAGAAGAGTGTTCAGACCTTGTGACATTAGACACCTCCCTAGTGCCTCCCCAGACACCTCCCCAGTTCCTTTAAAGAGAGGTGCCAGAACTCACCCTGGTTCTCTTATCATGGCAATGGCCCCCACCTGAGAGGTGCAGGAACTGAGTTCTGGTGAGTTCTGGCTGGAAGAAAAAGCCCAACACCTCCTGCTGTAGTCCACCCCTGGCACCCCTTCCTGTCAGTAAGGAGCCCCATCCTTTGGGAGATGTGACTAAATCAGAAAGTGAACCAGTGTCAACACCACCTCTGAGGACACAAAGACCCCAGAGCTGGTGCAAACCAACCTTTCAGACTCAAATCACTTGAAGGAGTACCCACTTGCTTGCCCAGTGCCGGGAGACTGGCTGCTTGCCACATTAAGAGTTCTGTCTGCCCTGTTCTTCAACATCTTCATCAACGTCTTAGCTTGCATTTAGCCATGTATCATACCTCTTACGCATCTGCTGCACCTTGTAACCTGTGTCTTGCCTATATACTGATTTGATTTATGCATTAAAGACGTTGATAGAAACCACACTGGGAGTTCCCTTCATCCAACAGTGAGGGCCAGGATGAAGATGAATGTTTATCAGTACATTCATCTGTAATTTGTAATTTTTCCTACTACAACTCTGTATATTCTGGCTGTATTTTATTAGTTTTAGATGTTTTCTATGTTATTTAAGAGGGACGCGGGTGGCGCTGTGGGTTAAACCACAGAGCCTAGGACTTGCCGAACAAAAGGTCAGCGGTTTGAATCCCCGCGACGGGGTGAGCTCCCGTTGTTCGGTCCCTGCTCCTGCCAGTTCGAAAGCACGTCAAAGTGCAAGTAGATAAATAGGTACCGCTCCGGCAGGAAGGTAAACGGTGTTTCCCTGCGCTGCTTTGGTTCACCAGAAGCAGCTTAGTCATGCTGGCCACATGACCCTGAAGCTGTACACCAGCTCCCTCGGCTAATAAAGCAAGATGAGCGCTGCAACCCCAGAGTCGGTCACGACTGGACCTAATGATCAGGGGTCCCTTTACCTTTACCTTATGTTATTTAAACTGTATTCTTATCGCTGAAGTGTTCGTCACCCAGGGCTGATTTAGAAGGAAGGGTAGGATATCAATGTAAAACACAAATAAATACACACACCCCACATACACAAAGAAACATATTTTGCATATAAGCAACATATGTGATATTCAACTTTGATCACACTCAGAGTAGGTCCATTGAAATCAACGGATATTGATTTCAATAGGTTGAATCTAAGTATGACTTATCACTTCAATAAACCAATCCTGCCCTGCTCAAATATTCAACTTATTGAAATATTTGAAGGAGATATGGAACAACATATAATAACATATTTAAATTTTAGGGCTCTTATTTTTCTGGCTTTTTCCATGGACGTTCCTGCGGGGGGGGGGGGGCACATAATAAACCCATGATCTCAGAATGTTGTGACGCCAATATGGTTTGCATTTACCTGTCTCCACCATGATAAGTGATGTTGGTGAAGATTGTACAATGCAGTGGTGATGATATTACACAAGTCAGTGTCAACTGGGCTGCCGGTTAAGATGCATGCTAGTTGTACAGCTCTTCCCATAGAGCAATCTGGTGCTTAGTGCTTGTGCTTAAAGGCTATACTGAAGACGGTGTAAGACTGCTTGCTTCAGTACCGCTTAAACACTTTTTAATGAATCCAGTGCAGAAGTTAACATTTAGTACAGTGGTACCTCGGGTTAAGTACTTAATTTGTTCCGGAGGTCCGTTCTTAACCTGAAACTGTTCTTAACCTGAAGCACCACTTTAGCTAATGGGGCCTCCTGCTGCTGCCGCGCTGCCAGAGCCCGATTTCTGTTCTTATCCTGAAGCAAAGTTCTTAACCTGAAGCACTATTTCTGGGTTAGCAGAGTCTGTAACCTGAGGCGTATGTAACCCAAGGTACCACTGTACTGTCCTCTGTGTTTGCTTGGGAAATCTGACGTTTTTATCCGATGCACTTTTTAGTTGTAATAGTAGTCAACTCCCCTTTCAACTGCCAGTGACACCTTTGAAAAGTTCCAGTCAGTGAGACCTGTGACTCTTTGTCTCTGCATGATCTTGAAACTGATTGGTTTATTACATTAGGTCATCTGGACAGGCACCTCTGATATGGGTTGCCGTGCGCATTTGCTTTCTACCTGTGGTGCTACATTTGGGACAGTTTATTAGCAACTTGCAATGCTTTTGTTGTAATGTGGGTGAGTACCCTACCTTGGCACTGAAGACTGGAAGCACTTCAGCTCTGTGGTTTTACATTTTTCTATATATTCATTTTCATGTTGGTACCATGAATGGTACCAGGATGTTTACCTCATTTGATTATACAGTGGTACCTCGGGTTACATACGCTTCAGGTTACAGACTCCACTAACCCAGAAATATTACCTCGGGTTAAGAACTTTGCTTCAGGATGAGAACAGAAATCGCGCAGCGGCAGCAGGAGGCCCCATTAGCTAAAGTGGTGCTTCAGGTTAAGAACAGTTTCAGGTTAAGAACGGACCTCTGGAACTAATTAGGTACGTAATCAGAGGTACCACTGTACATCCTATGCGCTCATGGATCCGATTCTGCAGAAAGATTCATGTCCCACATATATGATCTTTCACATGGTGTTTACATTTGTACATAGGCTTTCTGAAGAAAGACATATTTGTGGATCTTTCTGTCGTAAAATGGATACAGCTTCCTTGTTCTCTGAGAAGTTGGCAGTCTCTCTCCCCCCCCCTTTTTTTTTTTGTTCCTGGTACACATTTAAGCATTATTTAAATTTTAAAAGACTTTATTATTGTAGCGGGGGGGGGGGAGCTTCTATCCATTTTTCAAAGAGAGAGAGAAATATTTGATTGTAGTTTTGCTTTGTTTTAATTGTTTCAGGCAGGGTGTCGCCACAGTTCAGGCAGAACAATTTCTACCTTATATTTTGCAAGGCACATACTTCACCTGGGCTGGTTTTGGTCACATGAGCTTGGATGTTTACTGGTGATCTTAAGTGCTCCACCTGCCTTTCAGTTTGTTTACCAGGAAATCAAGATGTGTAAACTGCAGGAAGTACTATTTGACCCTCTCCGGCAGTATCTCATTACAATAATTGCTAATCTCTGAATAAGACAGCCATGTTTTGTGAGTAACACAGGGAGAGAGAGGTTGTGTTAGAGAGATTTTAGGTATTTCCAGAAATAGAGCGTTGTAAATGCTTTCCTTCGGATTATGCTTCCTTTGCAGCTCTTGATAATAGACATCTGCTGACCTCTGGGGTCAGTAAAACTGGGATACAATAGTATGTGTTCTTCCATTCCTCTGAACTGAAAAAAAGAAATATCACGGCTTGTTGTTTTGGAGTGCTGTCACTGTTCTGTATCGAAAGGATAATGGCTACTTCCTGATTAAACCACTATCCACAGTAAGCTGTTCTTATTACATCTCTGTTCGCCTGCGAAGGGAAGAGTGCTCAGTGTTTTTCTTTTTTAAAAAATTAACCGGGGAATTGTCAGTTGAAAATGTTTATGGGATGTGGGTTAAAAGCTTTCATTTTACAGCAGCTTTCTCCTGATTGTTTTCTTCTTCTTAAAGTAAGGAAATTGTTTAACCTCTGCAATACTTAGGAGCTGAAAAAAATATTTTAATACAAGCATGTCTGAATTTGTCTTTGTGTTGTAATGTTTAAAATCCATCTACCTGCCTTTCACAACTTGTGTGCTAATGATACTTGCATTTGAGGTATAAAAAAAAGAAATACCGGATATTGTTAGGAAGAGTCAATGGAAAATACTTGCCATGTTATTTGAGCTGAAAAAGACATGGCATTTTAGGCAGTAGGTTATATTTTCATCTGTGGAATGTTTTTTATGCATCTGTTAGAATTCTAAAGCATGATCCTTTTTTGGGGATTTTGCATGTAAGTGGTTGTTACACTGATTTCCATGTAGCTTACATGGTACTGTGCCAATATACATTTGGAAAAGTAGGGTGGCAGGTATATACAACTTTGCTTTGGTCACCTGTATGTCATACTGCCTTTTGAATATCCAAATACATCCAGCCAAAAGTTAAGCCGCATCATCACATTAATTTCAGTAAGAGATAATTGATAGTGCTATTCTCTTACTGACATCAACAGGACTTAAACATGCTTAATTTTCATTCAGTTTGTAACCATAATTCACACATTCCTTTGAATAGCAAAAAAACACACAAAAAAACCCAAAACCAACAAAAGCTTCGACATTGAGGGGCAAATGTTAGCTGATTTATATTATTTCAAAGCCAAACAGAAGTTCATAGGAGAAATATTACATAGTGCTACATGGAAGAATATTTGCCATTGATGCCACTGGGTGCATGCCAAATTAAAATGAACAACTTTTAAAAAATCAGTCAAGCAACCTTTGGTCACTGTGGCCATAGGATAGAGCAGATCTCCTTATCCTAAGGCGATATGAAAGGTCTGCTATTGGAATGGGAAAGCCAACTGTATAGGTCTTCTTCCCATCACTGCAGAAAGTCTGCTTATCTTCAAAGGTTCAGTGATGTTGCTGCCTCACCCGGTGTAATCCAATGTGGGACAATTGCCTGTGGGGGATTTCCTGGCCAGCAGGAAGCCAAGCGGTCTTCCACACAAGACAGGAAGTTGGATACAAGCCTGCCTGCAAATTGGCCAATTGCAGTCTAGCTGTGAGGGAAGCTCATCCTGTAGGATGCGTTCAACTTAACCGGCATGCTTCACTTGGGTCTGCTCTGCAGGTGTATAAGACTGCTTGCCTCTTCCTCTGCAGGCAGTTCCTATTTAGATTTCCCACCTATCCTCATGTTATTGGCAATCTGTACTGTGTTTGAATTTGCTATGGACATTGTTGGTCACCGTATTCAGGGCTGGGCAGAATTTTTTGCATCTGACCAATTGGCTATGGCTGTTGGTTTTGCCTACCTCATAGCAATTGTCACAACTCTTGGCGGTTTAGGCATTGGGTAAGCCTTAGTGTTGGTTGGGAGGTTGTAGCCTCTGCCTTCCGTCCAAAGTTAAGAGGCATCCTATTAAAGGCATTTGGGAGGAGTTGCTTCTGTCTAGATGCCCAGGCGGGAGCTAGGAACATAACATACTTTCAGCAGCAGGGCTGGATGTCAATGATTGTATCCAATGCCTATGTCAAACCTCTTGCATCTGTAGTCGCCAAAGTTGTGGCATGATTCTGTCTTGTCTGGTTCTTTCCATAAAGTTGGGGTGGCAGGGGGTTGTGGCACCTGGCAGGCAATGTCCATGGTCTTGGGACTATTCCACACTGTACGTTTAAAGACATATTCCACACACATTTAAAGCACGTGACTTCTCCAAAGAGTCCTGAAATTATAGTTTGTTAATGGTGTTGAAAATGGTGGCTCTGTGAAGGGGAAACTACAGATCCCAGGATTCTTTGGGGGAGGTCATGCACTTTAAATAGGTGCTGGATATGCTTTGAATGCACAAGGGAGGAATTCTGTGTCGCGCTCTTCTGATTGTTCCACCAACACAAGCATTTCTGCTTGCCAGACAGAACAGTCCCCCTCTCTTGCTGCTGTGTGTTGTTCTGGGGGTTATCTGAACCACCCAGAACAGATTGTGGGGAGGCAGGGGGCATGCAGGGGATGGAGAAAGGGAAAGCCCCATTGTGTTGGGGGAGCCCTTGCAATGGCTTCCACTTGTGTGCCAGGTTAGTTAAATCGAGCCCGTAGTATAGTCCTGCCCTTAGTCTCACTGGCAGATGAGGATATGTGAAGCGGGTGGATTGAGGGAAGGCTGGGATCCAAAGGTGCTGTAGGCTTCTCAGTGTTCTGTCATGTCCTCAGATTTGTTCCTAATTTTGGGGTGGGATTAGGTAAAGCACAAAGAAAAACCCCATAAGAGGACACAGGGACATAAGAGTCATGCTCTGCCCTCACTCCTACCTTGCTGGTGAAAGGAAGTCTGGCAGTGTGATGGATGTGGCAGTTGATCCTCTGGCTCCAGTATAAGACCGTAGTGCTATCCGCACATACTTCATTGGCGAATAAGCCCCATTCAACTTAGCAGGGCAAACGTTTAAGTAAGTAAGTGTGTGGATCAGGCAGTAAGTTCTATTAGACTGTCAGATCAGGTGGAAACGAATTTTGAAAGTAAGTGATGGCATAAGAATAAAGGCACACTGAGCATACTTGATTTGATTATTGGATTGAAAGCAATGATTGAAAAGCTAATTTTAAAAAGCTGCTAAGTAGAGCTGTTGCCAAAGATCATAATTATCTGGCTTGGAAAATGAATTTGTCCCGCTCAGAATGTAAAGTAAGATTCCGAACATGTGTGGTTCATGCTCAAACATGCTTTCTAGGTAAACATGCAAAAGTTATGTTGACTTGCTCATCTTGATTGTGGTGAACTGTGTGACCAAACCAGCTAACCAAGGGACTTTTGTGTGAGGATATGTCTTCGGAGTTTGATCAGTTGTTTTATGTGGTAGCTGTTTCTCATCCAGATCTTAGACCCTCTTGTTTTCACATATGTGCTTGTTTTTGGAAGGTTATAGAGAGTTCAGTTCCAAGCTATTCTCAACCAAGGCTGGTGCTAGGGACCACAGTGCATAGGAAACGACACAATAAATCATGTGCATGAAGCACCATCAACATACATGCACCAACATTACAAACTGGGAGAGAACTAAGCTTTCCCCATATATGCTCACTAAGAAATCTTGTGAATACCAAGCAGATACCTGAGTTCCTCTGAGCAGACTTTGCCAAGTGCAAGTACAAAAAAACTCAACTTGGTTTGATCCAGTGGTGTCCTGGTGTTCCATATTCATGGAAGAAGTCCTTTTGTTTATGCAAAGGTCTTTGATTCAGTGAAGGCTACTACTAGTAGAAGTGTGGGGCGGGGGAAGACGATTTTCTCCAATTCCTTGTCTTCCATGCAGTCCCACACAGTCCCTTCCATCCTATTCAAGAGTATCATCTAACCTTCTGGAGCAGAATATTTTTAGCATGCAGGAGAATAAGGAGGGAAGAAGAATTCAGTGGTGCCTCGGGTTAAGTACTTAATTCGTTCCGGAGGTCCGTTCTTAATCTGAAACTGTTCTTAACCTGAAGCACCATTTTAGCTAATGGGGCCTTCTGCTGCTGCCGCGCCGCCGGAGCCCGATTTCTGTTCTTATCCTGAAGCAAAGTTCTTAACCTGAAGCACTGTTTCTGGGTTAGCGGAGTGTGTAACCTGAAGCGTATGTAACCTGAAGCGTATGTAACCCGAGGTACCACTGTAGTACATGGTTCCATGGGTGGGCGCTGGGAGGACCTTGTTCTGCGGGACTAAATACACACAGTCCATTTAATTATTGTTGTTAGCTGTGAGCAATACAGTAGCTTTCATCCCTAAACATACATCCTAGTCCTGTCTATGTGCACTATTATCTAGTCAGTTGAAATCCTAAAAAAAATATGAAAGCAATATAGTATTGTTAATGGATTATAGTATTGTTATAGTATTGTTAATGGGCTCAAAGTGCAGGATGTCAAACATTATGCTTTGGAAATTAGATGTATGTTTGGTATTGCTTTTTTCTTCTCAGCTGAAGATTTGGCTACTTGCTTTATCTGTGTTGTATATATTTCAAGAACCGACTGCTATGCATGATTTCCATTGGTGGCTGTCTGCCAGTGGAATGGCCTTCGGCTGGCTCAGTGATACTTCTCCTCCCTCTCCTCCCCCTTGGAGTCCCCTGTGCACCCCCAAAATTTGATAGGATTATTGGAAAAACCCTTGAAGCCTATTTAGGGAGGATGTAAGGGACAGAAAAGAAGGAGATTTCTCATTGGTTGGATGTCATGCTATGTTCCCCCTTATAATATTTTCCCTATAATATTAATATTTTCAATGTATTTGTCTTCTGGAATTCTAAGGGGTTTTTAATAAAGACTTAGGAGCACTGCAAAATTCTACATAGCAGAACAATTCAGCCTTTAGTAAAGTGGATGACTATTGCTTGTGTAAGATGGTTTATAATAAGCAATGTTTGAAGTAAATCAGGGATGGCCCTCCAGATGTTGTTGGACTACAGCTCAATCATTTCTGACCAAAGCATACAAAGTCTGGGACTAATGGGAGTTGGAGGCCAGTAATATCTGGAGGGCCAGAGGTTGTCTCCCTCTGAAGTAGGACGGCCATTCTCATAGTATGAAGAGAGGCAGATACCAATAGTCACCTCAGCTTCTCTTTCACTTCCTTCCACAATATCTTTATTGGGTTAAGTCTAAGAGCTTGGACTTAAATCCCCAGTATTGATTATTAGGGGTGTGGTAAGCTCAGGTTAAAATGGGTTAAAATGACATTCCATTCTTATTCTTTGAACTGCTTCTCCTTAAATTGAAGACAAGGTTGAACTTTGCCACAGAAACATTTTATAGATTTATCTTAAACTGTAGAGAGTTGGGCAGCTATCTTGTGGGTTCAGAATGGCATACTATGAAACAGGTTGTTTTGCTTATTTATTTATTTTTAAATCACTTAATTTGATTCCTAGGTGCTTGGTCAGGATCAACTAGTAGGTCATGGCAAACTAGCTTTTTTCTGGGACACCGACTTAAAAGAAGCCTGGTGAGTCACTGACAGAAAAAGGCAATTTGATGTGTAATTTCCAGGGCTTGGCATGGGACCACAAATAGAAACAGGGTTCCATAGAGATGGATCCCTCCCAGCAGTTTCACTGATTATGAAACATTTAAAGCTCTATTGTATAGATTTTGTACAATAAGGAAGAAGGACGAATAGTAACTGGAATTCGTTACTCGTCCCTGTCATGGTGAAGTGGAGATTAGAATGCCTAATGGATAAAGTGAAATGGATTGATTAATTTCATATTCACCACTGCTGAATATTAAATAATAAATGGTTCTTCAGAAAAGAATGGAATTTCCAGGGAACTGGAATAATCTTGACTGTTTAATCAGTCTGAATTCCTGCCACCCATCATAATATTCAGTTAGAAACACCATATTCAATGTTTTCATTTAGATAGTGAATTTGGATAGTATTTAGCATTGAAATCCCAAACTCCTCTCTACATAACAGTGTAACAACTCACTGGTCACATACAGTTTTCAAGTTTCGTAAGTTTTATTGAATATGATTAGAGGGAGGACAGACCCTTCGAGCCTTTTCCCCGCGAATACATATTGGCATGCATTATGTGTGTACAGACGTTTAACCTTTGTCCAATTTAATTTCTGACATACAGTTCATGTTGATTGTTATGTTTGGAGGGAGGTTCTTTACACAATTTATGTTTCTGGCAATATTTGAGGCAGCAGCAGATTGCTGGGCCTTTATAGCCTGTACCAGCAAACAAATATGTATGCAGTCCTTCCTACTTCTGTGCATCTTTTAGTTCCTTGAACATGTTAATTACAGGTTTTTCCCCTGTGTTTGGATTTTATCCTGGCCCGGCCCTAGTCACCACTATAGTTTATAACATGGGATTTGCTTAACTCCTGGAGGATGAAAAGACCAATGACTGTACTTGTTAAAACAACATCAATATTTTGCATGAGGAAAAACAAGCCAAACACAGAATGCCAACCTACCCATTGCCTAGGTTTGCTGTGACAATGGCAAAGCTACGTGAAGAATACTTCAACCCCCTTGTTTTGAATGCAGGAAACTCAACTTCGTAGAAGAAGGAAAAAGATGTTAGCACATCATTGTTTGTTGGGACATTTCACAATTTAAATTACAGTTAGACAGATGTAGACCACAGTTGTTCAGTCTGCTGACTCCGGAGACGTTCCAGTGAAGTTACCGTGGCTACTTCAGAGTAAGTGGTTTTGAGGCTGAAGCCTGGCACTGTGTTTACATATTCATTCATTGTGCCTTAATTTAAAAACTGCATTGCTTCGTGAGAATAGAAATGCTGTTTTAATTTTTAGTGGAGCTTTGTGCCACGCAAACAAACCCTGCAAAATATTTCTATGCTGCTTGTGTTGTTCTTCAGAGTTCTAAAACTGACTCAAGCTTATTCAAGCTGAAGTGTGAAAATACCGGTACCTATTTTCAGTTTGCTCTACCAGCAACCAAAGCAGTGCAAACCAAAGGTAATAAATAATTCTTAATGGTTGAGATACAGATCTCAAAGCTCTATGGTTATTTCTTATGGATTGGGCGTAGATTAAGTTCCAAACATGAGTAGGATTTTCTTTCTTTTTAAAAGTAATCTAAGGTTGCAATTCTTTAACACGTGGCACTAACTCCTATCCAACTCATTGGAGCTTAATTCTGAGTAGACATGCATAGGATCACACTGTAAGCATATTCTTTTTCCTGGAATTCCTCTTTGCCTCTGGTAGTTGCATGTTGCTTGAAGCTAAAGTGTCAAGAAACCATGAGGTTTTGGAGACTAAATTGGCCTACAGTGTGATCAGGGACAAACTGTAGGACAGATATAGGCCAGGTTTGCTGAAAAGCAGCAATGGCAGAGAGAACAGGTGAAAGTCAACTCCATGGTCATTTGCCAGTGCAGGGCCAAAAGGCCTTGTTGAAGCAGCTGGAAAATTAGTTTTGCTTTGTAAATGCGCCCTGGTAGCTATGCAAAAGAAAAGGAAAAGATGTTATCTCAGCTATTGATTCAGCAACATTTAGTTACAGATAGCCTGCATGAATTTACTAACTTCAAATAGCAATGTCCTGTTTCCCGCCGTCCCCCTCTCTCCAGTCCTGTAAGCTGTTTCCCAAATACCGGAATGCAAGTTGTTTCCTAAAGAAAGTCAACCCTGTCAGTGGCTTTAGTTTAGTGGCATGATTTGGGGATATACCGGTAATTGTATGAATATATGAGGTTATTGTTGGTCTGTCTGTCCTAGGACACTCTTTATTTCAGCTGCCAGCAATTCTGCAAGGCCTCTGCTGCCAGAGATTTTTTTATTTTAAACTGAAGATGCTATAAATTAAATCTAGGACCTGTAAGCCCTCCCAAGGAGGGGTATGAATGTATGGTTCCTGGTTTAGTTTCTATTACCAAGCATAGCTAGTAAAAAAGTGACATGTTGCAGTGTGGAAAACCTCAAAGTAAAAAGGAGACTAAGAATGGGCATCTAGACGTGCACATCAGTGCATCCATTTTTATTTACGTCAAAAGGTTACACTAAAACTGGACTTGATAGTAGCAGGAAAATACTCTAATTTTAAAAGAGTGAAATGAAAATAACTTTTTGAAAATCCACTTTAAGCAAAATTCCATGCCGCTCTTTCAAAATCTGGCCAAAATCTACATAAGTACTGTATAAACTATTTTATTACAGTATTATTGTTTTAACCAACAAGGAAGGTAACTTCACACACACACACACACACACACACACACACACACACACACCTTGTCCAATACAGCTAGCTTCGGAACTATATACAAAATGTTTATCGTTTGTTCTCCTCCAGTTGTCAATAGATTCCGACACTGCAGTTAGAGTAAGCTTATTTTGTATGCTAGTGTTTGCATGCAGAATGTGATGTGTCTGTGGTTGTTTCTTATACTGAAATGCTGTTCACAAATGTCGATGCAAAATATCCACTGTTACTTATTTAAAACTTCTGGCCTGTATTTAACCATGAACCTGTTTATGCTGTTCCGGAATTTTCATCTTCTACCCATAACACATTTGTCAGCAATATTTTTCTGCTGCCCATAGAATATCCATTGTTTACGACAGGTCAAAAACATGGCCGACCTTCTATTAATGGTTGTCCAAGGTTGAATGCCGTAAAGCGGGGTAGCCAGTGCACTGCTCCCCCATGTTGTTCGATTACAACTCCCATCAGCTTTGACATCATGGTCAGTGGTTGGGGAAGATGGGAATTGTAGTCCAGCAGCATCTGAAGGATACCACATCGGCTATTCCTGCTATAAAACAACCTGGGTATATTGCATTGTCTTTTTTTTTACTTTATTGCATGCCTATTTTCATTTTCTAAAAACAGTACAATGTTTCTGTTCAATTTTCCATGAAAGAAGGAAGTGCAAAAAACAAAAACAAAAAACAACAAAAAACCAACCCACAATCCAGCCTTGCCCATTGGGAATATTAAATTTGTGGAGTTGTGTCTTCATGCTTCAGCTTCCTGGCTTTTTATGCCTTTGTCCTGGTTTGTACTGATATCTGCTTTCTTCTTCTTCTTGAATCTCCCATTGCCCATTTTCATTAAATGTCAAGCAACCTCAAGTCTTTTATGAAGAACCATTTTCTGGCTCATGCAGTTCATCTGTTGCTTTTCAAAAAAGCTGACAAGTAAATTTATATTCCATCCTTCCTCGTGAATATGGATTGTATTCAGCTAAGTCCTACTCAGTGTAGACCTACTGATATTAACAAACCTAAATTAGTCACCTCCACTACCTTTAATGAGTCTGCTCTGAGTAGGACATGCATCTGTGGAGTCCAGCCAAAGTCCTATTGCATCTGGTAGTGCCTGGTTTCAGTGGCGTGGCTTTACGTCTTCGTACTGTAGCTGTGTCATGCACAGATTCTTCTGTTGTGTTTTATCATAGAAGCTGTTGCCCTTGATCATGGTGATAAAAACTGTTATTGCAGAGCTGTGTGTACAGGGCTGGATTATGGCAATATATTGTGGATATGATTGTAACAGTCTCCTAAAATAATTTTGTAGAAATCATGTGATCATTTGAAAGCCTAGAGATAATGAAATACTTCCTCTTTGGAAGCAGTTGCTAGAACAGAATGCCAGAACTGTCAAAGTAAAAAATGCCACTGCTAATTTTCAAGGAATCAATCATTCTACCTGAATGGTTTAATATTTTAACATTGTATATATATAAATAGATATTTATTTATTTGCATGAGCCACCGGCTGTACATTTTCTGTACACAGAACAAAAATATACAAACACAACTGAACATATTCAATTGCCAGACTAAACTAAAAATTATACAATTTTAAACTCAGCAATATCATAGTCCTTATTTAAATGATGGTTGCTAGAGAGCCAACCGAAGAAAATTTACCAGAAATATAGGAAGACCAATTCAGGCTCTTTTCTAAATGAATATGTTGTCTGTAGGCACATGCATGAAGCTATACAGTCATACCTTGGGTCACAGACGCTTGGGGTTGCGCGATTTCGAGTTGCGCATCGCACTGAACCCGGAAGTACCAGAACAGGTTACTTCTGGGTTTCGGCGCATGCGCAGAAGCACTTAATCACAACCTGTGCGTGCGCAGACGTGGTGCTGTGGCTTGCGAATGTGTTTCCTGCACGGATCACGTCCGCAACCCGAGCGCCCACTGTATCTTAGGGCCAGTTCAGAGGATGCAATAGAAGTGTGTACAACTTAAAATTCAGCAACTCCGTGCTTTATCCTTTAATATAGGAATGAGGAACCTGTGGCCCTCTAGGTGTTGGTGAACTCCAACTCCCATCAGCCCCAGCTAGAATGACCAATGGTAAGGGATGATGGAAGCACTAGTCCAGCAACATCTCACAGTCACAGGTTCTCCTCCTCTGCTTGTAATATATGAATCTTGACTTTCCAGTGCATGTTTCCACAGTGTGCATGCTGTGAAAATAATACCATGAGCTTACAATAGTCTTATAAAACTTTTACCTGATGGAAAAGTCAGAAGAAAGTACACAGGAATTATGTATGCTCTCAGTTCAGGTTTTATGTGTGGGAAATGGCACTTATGACTAACTTTATAAAAAGTTAATAAAGCTGAATAAGTAGTGATTTAAATTCTGGTCCTTCCAGTAGCCAAGCTGCATATGGGCAGTGTTATCTCTGCGCTGACCTATAGTTTGCTCCTTCTTAATGCCCTGTAGCAAGTTGGAAGATGGAGTAAATATGCCCACCTGGCTACATCATGCATCCATCAGGATTGTTTCAGCAAGAGATCAAAGACTGAAGTGCTTAGTGGCTGTTCCACTGTTGTCCTCTGGCAAATTGCCAAAGTAAGGGCATCCTTTAGAAGTGCTGTAAGCCATATTAATTTGCTGCTGATGCATGCTGAGCTGATTGGATACTTATTGGCCTAGTATTCTGTATTTTACCTTATATTTTATGCGTGGCTTTTTGTTTCAAAGGAATCGCCACTCATTTTTGTTCCTTGTGAATGACTGAGCTAAGCTAAAATATAATATATAAAAATTAGGCCTGTAAGGTTTAGAACATGAATTTGTAAAGGTAAAGGACCCCTGACAGTTAAGTCCAGTCGTGAACTACTCTGGGGTTGTGGCGCTCATCTCACTTTATTGGCTGAGGGAGCCGGCGTACAGCTTCCGGGTCATGTGGCCAGCATGACTAAGCCGCTTCTGGCGAACCAGAGCAGCGCATGGAAACACCATTTACCTTCCCGCTGCAAAATAATTACCTTCCCATTTATCTACTTGCACTGGCGTGCTTTTGAACTGCTAGGTTGGCGGGAGCTGGGACCGAGCAACTGGAGCTCACCCAGTCGCAGGGATTCGAACCGCCGACCTCCTGATCAGCAAGCCCGAGAGGCTCAGTGGTTTAGACCACAGCACCACCCGCGTCCCAAGAACATGAATTAGTTAGACTTAATGATTTTGAAATGCTTTGGTTGATTTAAAAATGTGCTGTTGAGTAATTGGGCATCATATTTCTTTTAAAAAATCTTAATTGTTTTTAATACACATTCTTACTAAATTTGGAGGTGCCAACTTAGAGGAAGCAAGGAATTTATTTTGTAAGGTGGTGCCTGTTATGACATATGTATGCATCATGCAAACAAAATTATTCAGAACCTACTATCCTGTTAAAAATGTAATTTCGTAGGATTGTATGCAATGTTGTTCCGCTTCTGTGATGGATCTTCATTCTCCTTTCCCTTGTAGCCCCACCCGGTGTACCCTCAAAATCTGCTCCAGAGACCTGGGGGACCCTATGGAGCAGATATGGGAGGGGGGTGAGATGAGAAGAAGTTGAAGTTCTGTTGCCCGAGTAGAATTTTATCTGCACCACCTGTACTCATTTAATTGATTAAGCTATGTTCAATTAATTGGTTGATATTTGCCAATTGATAATGATAATAAGATTTCTTTAATTAGATGACAGCACAAATTAGAGAACGTTACATTTATTTTAACCGAAAAAGTTATGTTGCAAGGATATACGTCACATGCAAGTATGGAGAAAGGGATGCAGTGTAATCACTTTTTGATGCAGTTTGTTGATGAAATTAGTGCTGAAGAGCACATTTTTTTTTTTTTTGTTTTAAAGTAAATTAGTGAGAAATGCTTCTGTAGCTCTAGAGGCTTTAGGGGCATTTAAATCACAGTGGGAACGTCATGTTTTTCCACCCAAGCTGCAGCATATTTTATCCTTAGGGGGATGTAGTTTTCTCCTAGTGATGACACGGTAGAACACTGAAACAGCTCTGTAAGAAAGTTTAGCATTTATGTAGGTAAAATATTTATGAAAATAAGGTAGTTTTATCCTTACTGATTAATATAAGTGTTAGCATAACTTGATTGAAAATAAAAAATCCTTCTTCAAATGCAAAGGCAACCATCAATGAATGAACAGGACTTTTAAGAAATTCCCTAGGAAAGGCATTATTAATATCATCATCATCATCATTGGTATTATTATATATCCCACCTTTTCCCCAGGGGTGGCTTATAGGTAAAAAAAATGCAGATAAAATAGAAAAAGCTAAAAACATAGAAAATATAATAAGTAAGAAGTAGTTAAACACCAATAGAATTAAAACAACATATAGAAAGATCTATTAAAGATACAGATAATAACGACAATAAAAACATCACAGCACCACCCTTTCCATTAAAAACAGTCAGTTCCCAAAGGCCTGCTGGAACAAAAGGGTCTTCCCCTTCTGGCAGAAGAACAACAGTGAGTGAGCCAGTCAACTTGTCTAGGATGGGAGTTCCAGAGTCTGGGTGCAGCCACCGAGAAGGCCCTGTCCCATGTCCCCACCAAGCGTGGCTGTAAGTGTGGTGGGACTCAGCTATACAGCTGCAAATAAAACGTTTTAAATGTGTTGTAAAGTGCAATATACAAATGTGATACTAGATGGCGACAGCGAGCTATGCCAAATTCAATGTATTTTTCAAAACGTTTTTTAAAAGCATTTCCACAGCATTTTTTTAATACTTGTGTAGATTACACCAAGAAATAGGTAATAAGTGGAAAGCGAGAAACCTGTAGCATGAAGCTGAAATCAAGTTAAACTGTCCAGTTTAATTCCTTGTAACATAATGACTATTTCCAGGTTAATTTAGAATAAGTAGTTTGGGGAATTGAATTCTTAAATGGGATTAGCAATCCAATGTCGGTATTTCAAAATCCAAAGAAGGTCATTTTAACGTATTGGTAACTGCTTTCTGGCAGCAGTTTTATTCAATATCTGTCTGAGGAGGCAATCTATACTCCTCTGCTAGTACACTGGTACCTTGGGTTAAGAACTTTATTCGTTCTGGAGGTCCATTCTTAACCTGAAACTGTTCTTAACCTGAAGCACCACTTTAGCTAATGGGGCCTCCTGCTGCTGCCGCGCCGCCAGAGCACGATTTCTGTTCTCATTCTGAAGCAAAGTTCTTAACCCGAGGTACTATTTCTGGGTTAGCGGAGTCTGTAACCTGAAGCGTCTGTAACCTGAGGTACCACTGCACTGGAATATAAACCTACCCTTAACAGCTGTAACCATTGGAATAGCTGTGCTGTACACGAGTTTAATATCACTTTGAAGGAGTAAAACACAAGGCCTGCAAAAGACTTAAATTTCTGGTTTTGTTACAGGCTTCAGAATCATGTTTATTGGTGGAACCCTGCACATTGTTTACTTTCCAAAAACAGGATTCTTCTTTTACTTCTTTTACATGACAAGCTAAAGTGATTTTATTGGATTGGGAGCCCAAAATACACACTGTAGCGCATAGTTAAGCTATGAAACTGTGGCCACCAACCTAGATGGCTTTGGAAAAAGATTAGATAAATTAGTGGATGAGAATTCTGTCAATGGCTACTAGCTAAGATGGCTGTGCTCTGCTGGAAACCACAGGAGAGCAACGTGTTCTTTTGTGCTTGAACCCTGCATGTGGGTTTCCCACAGACATCTGGTCAGCCATTGTGACAACATGATGCTGGACTAGATAAGCCATTGGCGTGAACCATCAGGCTCCTTTTCTTATGTTCTTACGTTTCCTTCAGGAAAGTCATTCACAAGGTTACGATTGCAAGGAAACATCCCTGTACCTCTCCCCACAAACTCTTGTAATGCATCGTGCTTGTATACCAGCAGCTTGTGACATGGCAGATCATAAAATTAAGGGTGACCTGGTGCACATGCAGTAGACCCAGAACAACCAGCCTGGAGTGCTTAAGGATAAAGCCTAGCTCAGCAGCCTGGTCTAGGCTTGCACAATTTATGACTGATCAAACAAAATGTAGCCCACTGGCCATGTAATGCGATATGCCAAGTGGTCAATAACTGCTTCTGATTTTGCAGTCCTAGGTAGACAGCAGAAATGAGAGGTTTATCGAGTTTCTTGGTAGACATGGCTCGGGGGCACCGTTTGGGTTGGGCAGGGGGTCACAGGTCAAGTAGGACAAGCCATGTTCTCATCTGAGTAGTGCTGCCCTAAATATTCACATGTGCACTATGCAATATCCCATTTTGTATCCTTCAATCTGAACAGCTTTAAGGGACCTTCAGGATTATATTGATAGCCTCTGGTATAACAACAATGATATATATATATTTTTTAAATGGTTTGTTCTGCTAAAATGTCAAGTTTTAATAAAAGTTGTTCTATGAAGAATGAGCATTTGCAGCAACAGCTCACAGCCTTTGACATCTGCTACGAGAAAAATACTAACAAATGCCTAGTTCTTTATCAAAGGTGTACACAAAGGAAATAGGGAATACAGATAACCTCAGCCCAGCTACCGTTACAATGTACCTTTGGCACCGAATAAGTTGACTCTCTTAACACAGGAACCAATCAAGTCAAACTTAAGTTTTGTAAAGTTCCATTGGTTTTCAAATGGACAGAGTAAATGCATGTGTAACTCCTCTGATTACATGAGAAGGTGCTAAAATATTCCACTGAAGCAAATAGGCTTTTGAAGCTGGGATTCGAAGACTGTAGAAAGCACTTCCATATGTGCACGAGAGTGTGATTTTTCACATGCACCACATCCCTGTGCAATACATCATATGCTGCTCGCAGTAGAGACGACTTTTGGAACGCAAACCTCCCACTGAAATGTCAAGTGTTTTTTAAAAAATAATTGAAATCACTCTTTTCTGTCCCATACATGCTGGGGGGGGGGGGAGTGTCACAGTGCTTAAAGGAGCCCACTGTCCGATCCAAAGAACCTGATGGGGAGAGAGAGCCTGGGGCTGTGAAATTGCCTATTGACTCTTGGCACTTGCGCAGGTGCACAGATTCCCTGGTTGCAGTCTTCTCCGCTATGGAGAGGTGTCTTGTATTTCTATCTAAATTATAGGAATTATTTTTAAATTCACACCTATGCATCTAAAATAGCACATGCAGATTTTACGCCAATCTGTGTTCTCTTTTGTCCTCTCCTTTTTTTGGCAGCATATAAGTGGGCACCCTAGGAGGAAATCATTCTGTAGCGTTCTGGCAGCTAATGTTCAGGCCTTGCTTCTAGCTTCCTTGGTTCCCACTTCACGCAAAGGAGAAATGGGAATCAAGGTCTGATTACATATCAGAAGTATGAGTGGGAGCTGTTATTAAGGGTTGTTGAGATATGCAGGGCCCAGGCTGTGGAGAGCTTTAAAGGTTAACAGTAGCTTACTGAATTGGTCCTAGGAGTATAATCACAGCCGGTGCAGTGGTTTAGTATAGGTTATGTATGCCTTCATCTCCTAGTATCCATACAGAGAGCTTCAGCTGCGCTTCCTACATCTTGATTGTTTACAATTATATCCGTGTTAGTAGATGTAAATTGTATGTCTCATAGACCCCAGTTAAATGGTAAGGACTTTGCAGCGGTAGGAAGGAACACCAAATTATTCACACAGCTAGAACAAAGTTTGTTTTCCTGTGTTTTCCCTCTTCCTCCTTTTTTTTAATCCTTGCATTTCTTACTAAAAAATAAATAAACAACATCAATCAAACCTGCAAGTTTCGTGGGTGGGTACACCGTTTCCCAGGACACCTGCTTGGTCCCTTCGCTGATAACATCTTGTTGCCATGAAAAAAGTCTTGTTCAAGTGAGCCTATGGGCCTTGCTGATTCTCCCTAACCGCCTCCCTTGTTGCTGCCGATTGTTTTCATAAATCTTGGGTGATTTGGTTTAGCGGAAATGACCAACACATGCAAGGCAGGGCACCCATTCTAATTTTAGCCCTGCCTCCAGTTGTTTCTGGGGGTAATTGCACCCTCTAGACTTGCATGGGACAGAAGGCTGCAGTAGGTGGAGGGGGAATTGGTGAAAGTTGTGTAAGCAGAATCTGGACTTGAACTCCCATCATCCCTGACAGTTGTGTCCATGCTGGCAGAGGCTGATGGGAGGTGGAGCCCAGCACCCTCTGAAAAGCCACAGAATCCTAATTGTTGTGTTAAAGCAAATCCACCATTGGTTGCAAAAAAATATTTTAATTTTAAAAAAGGTTGTTGATTGAAAGCTGCTTTGGGTATTGCTTTGTGCAACAGAAATGTTTTGACAATAAAGTAAATTAGCTCATATGAGATATTTAGAAGTTACTTTTCTTCATAAGGCATTGCCATTGTTTGTTGGCATCTGTCCTGGGAGATGGTGGAAGAGTGCACCTTCTGGGGGCAAAGTCAAACTGTTGGGAGAGTTACAGTGCCTGCTGTGGCTGTAGAGATCGATACAGGAGGGACATGTTTTATTGCAGGTGGGGCTGATGAAAGCACCTGGTTTTGCTTCTACAGGTGCACCATAGTGTTTCTTCTCTCTGTGCTCCTCCCAGTGGTGATTTCTGCTGCTCTCTTTCGTCAAAAGAGGACGTAGCTTTGTTGTACGATGCCTCTTTGATGCAGCTCCACCTTGCTTCGATGCTTTCTCTGGAGCAGTTCAGTAGAGCTTGTTCAACAGAATCAGAGAAGCTTCACAGAGTTCAGTTATGATGGTTCTGGCTGTGTTGATTCGAGGCCGCACTTTCAGCTAGCTTTGTGCTATGGATCCTCCTTGGCTGGAAAAGAATGGTGACAATCAGCAGTTCCCCAGTGTGATGATCCTCCCCAACTCTGGATGTGGATAAAAACTGTTACGGTCATTCTAAGTGGTTACCTTTAAAGAGGTATGTGCTTTATTTCAGCAGCTTCCCTGAAGAAGAGAAAATGGTCAATATCTTTGATCATATGGTTCCACTCATATTTTTTTCAGAATGAGGATACTGTTATGTATTGAGCTGAATGCACACCTGTATTTTCAGCTCACCTTTCTCCACTTTGGCCTGCATGCAATTGGCGATAAAAAAACAGAGCAACCTGGGAGCATAAAGTTAGTTTGTGAAGCTGCCCTTGCCTCACCTTATGCCTCTTTCTCTGCAAGCATTACTCAGCATGACTCTGCCCATGTTGAGCTATAATCTAATTGCATCATGTGCTACCGAGAAGAACTACAGCTGGGACCATGGCATTGCAGCTTCAGGAGCAGACTAGGACTGCAGTCCTGTGCACAATTACATGGGAATACATTTCATTAAACACTGTGGGACTTGAGTGAACATGTCTAGCTCTGTTGACTTGCTGCCCTACCTCAAGGATCTGTAGTCAGACTTCCCAAGTCCCTGATTTCTATCGGAAGTATTACAGGTCTTGCTAGTCTAGAAGGAAGTGAGGTGCTTTTCTGATCCTTGCCCACATCGATAGTAATTCAGAGTTTGACAATAACATACTGAATTTGACTTCTCAGAAGTCTCTTTCTCAATTGTTAAGTACTAAAAGCTCGACAGCAGAACACTATATGCATGTTTACACCAGAAGTAAAGCCTACTGCATTCAGCAGGGCATACTCCCGGGTAACAATGCAAAGGATTGAAATCCAAATCACGTTTCCTATTTCCTAGAATTTTCTTTTTTACTAAGAATGGTTTATATTGTACATTGGGTTCCTTTAGAGAAGCAACTCCATAGAAAAGAATGTCTGTGTCTTCCAGGCAAGGGAGGAGTTTTATTGTAATGTATTTTACAAAGTTCTGTATTTGTGCAGTTTAGGCAAGCCTTTGAAATACCCTCTTCTACATTAACTCCTGCATGACAACACCTTTTGGATTCTCCCATATACAGTGATGTCAAGGGGAAAAGACAAAATTAGCTGTCAGCTTAGACCTTGATTGATCCCTTTTCAGCGTTGCAAGTCCTTGAAACCTTCCTGGAGCTAGAGGATAGGTACCTGTTGGTACTACTAGAACAGGCTAAGCTATTTACCCTTTAAATGTTTCAAAACTGCATTTAATCCCTCCCCCACTCCTTCCTCATGTCCTCTGGATATACCAGATATTTATCTGAACAGACTGCAGAATCCTCAGTGAGATTTCTCACATCCCTTTTGCCTGAAGTGTTTCTGACTGCTGAAACAGAAGCCACCACAAATGTAAAAGAGAGAAAATAGTTTTACTTTTCAAAATACATTTTTCAAAGTATTACTTCTGGACTCAGAAGTAAGTGGAGCTTACTACCAAATGAACATTAAGTTTGGGCCTGCATGTGAGAAAAAGGTAAATTAGATGAAAATGTTCATTGAAAATTGCTGTAGACACCATCAGTGCCTCCTAGTATTGAATAAAATGCTTTCCCCCACATTTTCCACACATTCCTCAGGAAGCTGTGGTTGGGAGATTATGTGGTCCAAGGGGATGAGAAGAAGTTCAAAAGCAGTCCAAAAGTCTGGGAAGTAGCCGGTGAGAAGTGGGGTATATAGCCAAGTACTTGAACAAATCTTTGGCTTTAGGTTCTGGTAGTATGGCCTTACATTGGTATTGCACCAACAATACCACTTCTAGTGCAAACACTTAAAACCACCATTCCTCGTTTTCCAGGGTAAACATTGGAGACTGGATAAGCCTCATGTTCATTCTTCTAGAAATTTTATAACAGTGTGAAAGAATTTAAAATTGTGCTGCCTTTATCATGGCATCACATTTTTTTTATCAAGAAGACTCTGTCCTTTCCTCCCTTCCCCCCAATTCCGTTCCTAAAATATTGTAACTGTGGCTTATCTCTGACATGCACTGTAAGGACTCAAGACATATGGAATAATATTTTATGTTTGAAGGTACAGTAGTAAAACAACTTCCCATCATCAGTTATCACAAAATAACTGCTTATAATCTAATTTTAACTGTGCATATACTTTCTTAGATGTATAGAAACTGAAGTGTTATCTTGACTTGGTTGATATCAAAACCTTTGGCACTTAATTATGCCAACTTTATTTGGTTTTTTATTTATTGTCAGATGGCTGTAGTTATTTTTGCCATCTTTTTTTCCTGTTGTATATACAAGAAGACATTTTGAGAAAGAATGTGGTGAAGTAGAATGCCAGAGAGAGAGAGAGAGCAAGAGAGAGAGAGAGAGAGCGATTGTAATGATATATGATCTTCCCTATGATGGTGTCTTCCAGACTACAACTCCCATTTTGCTCCAGCCAGTATGATGGGAGTTATAGTCCTGAACAGCAGGTTGGAGAAGGTTGATAGATTCTCCTGTGTACAATTTGCTAGTAGTAGGAAGGTCTGCTATGCTGGGGTACAATATATATTTCAATCAAAATCTTGAGCAACAAAACAATTCTACACAATGATAAGTGGAGCTAAAATCTCCCTGCTTTTCCGTGGGACTGTTTCAGAGTGAGCAATTGGAAAATTGCAGTCATTAACTTGGTATTTTTATATTTGTATTTCGGGATAGCTCAACAATAGATTAGGTTGGAATTAGGCTTTACAAAAATATCATTCCCGATTTGTTATTCTCAAGTAGCTTACTTGTTATATTTGCTAATTGGATTCAAGCTTCGGTTGCAGTGCTGTGACACTGGTGAGAGCTAAAAACATTTCAGACAACAATACATGTATTGAAGTCTGCCTACAATACAGGTTTTCTTTCATTCTTTCAATATTTTAGTTATGTGGGGTCTGTTCTGTTACATACAATGAGTTTCCAGACCCATTGTATGTAATGGAACTAAAACATTGAAAGAACAACAACAACAAAAAACACCACCACCTGTATTGCTGGCAGACTTCAATGTACGGCATATATATTGTCATGGTCTTGTGCCAGTGATAATGTAACATTAGCCATAGCTATTGGGCAGTGTTGTGTTAGCACTTTTTCTTGCTCCACTGTGTGGCGCTGGTGGAAACGAGGAGGGCAGTATGGTAAGAGTCCAGGATGCCAGTAGAGGATTAAAATTCTACACCTCTTCTTCTTGACAGTTAAGTGGTTGCCTTGGCAACTGATGCAGATTTTAATGACTGTCAATACAGTGCTTTATAAATAAGCAGTTGTACTGCTTGATCATATGCATGTTTCCTTTGAAGTGAGTCTCACTACACTCAACTGGACTTGCTTCCAAGTACCGGTAAGTGTGCATCAGGTTGCAGTTCACATCCAAAACTTTAAGGGTTGGCTCCAGATGTAGTTCGAGTAGATGCATCAAAATTGACTGGTTGGCATTCAGATAAGTTTTACTCTGAGTGGACCCAGTAGATTACCGAACATGCTTGAGTTCGATCCATCATATTTTAATAAGTTTACTTGAGTAAAACTTAGTTGAATACTACCCACAGTATTTAAGTTAGTCCTAAGGCTGCAAATAAAATTTTGTAAAATTTTGTAACTCTGGATCGCTGCAACCTTCTTCACTATTGGATCCTGTTGGGTTCAGGGGCTCAGGGACACTCCCCAATTCACCATGGATCCACAAAATAATAGTGTGTGTTGTCAGTTTGCATGTGGGTTAGGAAGTGCAGCCCAGTTGGCAGAGGGAGATTTTTCTGCTATATGAGACCAACAAGGTCTACTGAAAAAATAGGGGGGATATAGCATCTTATCATACCTCAGCAAACCCTGGGTACTACACAATGCTCTATGTTCCTTGCTCACATGTATGGAAAGGGAGATGAGGTTCTGGACCAGGCTTCCTCAGCCTTGGCCCTCCAGATGTTTTGGGACTACAATTCCCACCTAACCACTGGTCCTGCTAGCTAGGGATCATGGGAGTTGCAAGCCAAAAACATCTGGAGGGCCAAGGTTGAGGAAGCCTGTTCTGGACCTTATCACCCATTATGCCATGACTTTTGGGACTTTAAATGCCAACAACTGCTGTAGAATCATCTAGCAACAAATGTCAGAGCAGCATATTAGCCCTACATTTGTGAGAGTAACTATCCTCCACAATTCTTTGGCAAACTTGAAATATCTGTTTTAGTAAAACTTCATTAAACATTTTCCTGTAGATTTTATGTACTTCATTTCCCATTATGCCAATTATGAAGACACTGTGTCAAGGAATAAAATTAATTACCTGTAATTCTTGTTCTCAGAAGACAGCAGCATGAGCCTGAGAGTCAGGGTCTATTGTGCAAGGGTAGAGATGTGTTGTGACATTTAGCTCATATTTCTCCAGAGGTTTTGCCTTTCTAATCATCCTGCCTCTCCTACCCCAATTCTTCTAGTGCTGAAAAATATTCACTGTTGCATCACGATTCACAATCATGGACACGGGCATGATATAAAAGTACTGCTAATGCTTGATCCAACCCGTCTTTGTGTAACTACCTTTAGTAAAATCTTACAGAGCGGAAGGACCGGTTCCTAATTTTGGCACTGCTGAATGTGCTCGCCTGGAATATGAGTGGGGCGGGCGGGAAGAGGAGTATGAGGCAGACAAAACAAAAACCTGATGCGGCAACATATATGGTAACAACCAATTGGAAATGGTGATAAATTAGGATTCTTTATTTAAAAGGCACCTTTTAAAACTAAATTGTAAATCTTTCTCAGATACCTTTTGTGATATGGAAAAGAATATAGAGGCTGCTGGAAGATGGCTATGATTACTCAGTCTCTACACAAACTGGAGTATAAGACAAGTCTGTGAATCTGAACCACCTTACGATATGTTTATAGCAATCTCATACCTTCAGTCACCCAAAAACGTTTCAGGAGATGTGAGAGAGGTGTACTGTATGTGTATGTGTGTATGGAAAACCTTTTGAGGACCACATGCAAAGGATACAAAGCAATTTTGGGCACATATTCATCTTGATCACTTCAATTACCCTAAGCACATACAGAGGGAGAATATGCGGACTTATGTTGCAGACCATTTGTCAATGTAGATAAATGGGACCAGTTCTCTCCAGTGGCCAACATATTCCAGCCAAGAACCTGTAATACAGGGAGTAATTAGAAAATCATACTACTTCCTCCTCCTCCTCCTCCTCCTCCTCCTCCTCCTCTTCTTCTTCTTCTTCTTTATTTATACTTCACCTATTTCCCTGATGGCACTCAAGGCGGCTTACAGATAAAAATAGAAGCTGCTAAAAACAGAATTGTTTTTTGAAACAATTAAAACAATTAAAAATTCATAGATTGAGAAAATTAAAACTACATGCATATATACATGATAGAAATACAGATGAATCCAGTTCTGTGAGATGCACTTCACAATACAGAGTAAGCCAACACTTTCTAGTATGCTTGACATGAGAAAGCAAAATTGGTGATGTTGGAACTTAATGCAGTCATCTTGCTCTAGAATATGCAGTTTTTAATTTGATTGGAATGCTGGTTTTATGAAATACATCATTTATTTATTGGTTTGCTTGAGTGTGTTTCAGTTAGCCTTTGAAATATTCATACGGCAGTTAGAATACTTTGGGTGGCTGTTTTGAAAGCTGCACACAGTTCATTCTTTTTAGTTCAGCTGGGGTCCCATGTCCCTTGAAAACACTTCCCCCATCACTAAGTGAGGTGAAGAGAAACTTCCATCCATGCCAGAGCAACTTGGAAGTAGAGGAGAGGAAGGGAAGTCCGTATATTATGTAAAGCGTGTTTTAGCTTTAACAAGGTTATTTAATTGTATGCAGGCATACGTGCCAGTGCCATTGGCATTGGCAGAAGAACAAAAATGTAATAAGCACTTGTTGCTTTTCATCCATATATTGATACTTTTTTTTATTCTTTCTCGTGAACCTTTGGGGTTGCAGTCTAATTATTGCTGATCCTCACTAATGACTCTTTCAGGGATTATCTCTTACAATGTCAGCCATCTGCTACAGTTTAGAGTAATGAACTAACTGGGTACAATTAAGGTTTAGTCTTAAGTTAAAAACAAAATTCTGATGTCTCTCGGAACACACTTGGATAAAGCCTCAGTGTCATGTCAGTATTATAGTTACATTGATCAACATTTACTTTGACATGTTTCCTTTGATGTCTTAGTTTTGATGGCTGTTTTGGATTTTGTTTTGCAGCCGTGGATTTGATGTCAATATTTGTGATTTTAATGGGGATGGTTTTATATATTTTATTATTGTTTTTCTGTTTTGGATTGTAAACTGCCTTTAGTTTCTCTGAAAATTAGCAGGGGTATTTTTTTAAAAATAAACAACGGCATTTATAATTCAACTATATAAAGAACAGGATGTTTTTTCTCTGTTGATTTCTCCCCCTCTATATAAATGCTAACCTTAACGTTTCCCAGTGTCCATCCCATTATCTCCCATTTCCCCTCTGGAAAAAAGGAAAAAGTAATTTCTGCCAAATCTGTTGCATACTAAAATATTAATACTACAGTTGCCCATAATATTCTAAACTTCTTGCATTTTTGAGATATTTTATAAAATATCATGTCACAAATTATATTGGGTGAAAATATTGCAAGTGGTTTTATTGTCTATTGTTATGGTTATGCTGATGTGCACTGATAAAAAGGTAAAGGTACCCCTGCCCGTACGGGCCAGTCTTGCCAGACTCTGGGGTTGTGCGCCCATCTCACTCAAGAGGCCAGGGGCCAGCGCTGTCCGGAGACACTTCCGGGTCACGTGGCCAGTGTGACATCGCTGCTCTGGCGAGCCAGAGCTGCACATGGAAACGCCGTTTACCTTCCTGCTAGAAAGCGGTCCCTATTTATCTACTTGCACCCAAGGGTGCTTTCGAACTGCTAGGTTGGCAGGCGCTGGGACTGAGCAACGGGAGCGCACCCCGCCGCGGGGATTCGAACCGCCGACCTTTCGATCGGCAAGCCCTAGGCGCTGAGGCTTTTATCCACAGCGCCACCCGCGTCCCTATGTGCACTGATAGGAGTGTTGGAAAGGAATAAATATCAACTGGGATAATGGGATAAATGTTTCTTTTAGTACCTAGCACATCCTTTTAGCACATGCACATCCCACCATGCTTGTGGCTTTGGGTTGGGGTTTCTATATTTAATTAATATTAGTCCATGATAATGTCAATGTGTTCATTCAATAATGCTAAAGAAATTGGCCACCAAGCCAGCTAAATGTAGTCATGGCTCAGACCCACTGAACCAATGGGACAAATTCATAATTCATGAGTAACTAAGAGTGAAATCCTTTACATGGTTGGTTATTCAGTGGAGATTCCTTCCAAGAAAGTGGATATAGCAGGATAGACTTATATCATGTAAACTTACTTTAACTGAAGCAGAGACATGGACATGGACAGGTTGGACACAGAGGAATGGTGGGAGGAACCAGCCCCCAAAGAAGAAGGCTCAGAACCAGAGCTAGGGACAACAATGAGTGGTCAGAGGGAGAAGACTGGAGGGGGGTGCTGAAGAAGTAACAGAGTGGAGGCAGGGTGGTGAAGAAGCACGGGAGCCCCCCCTCCTGCTGTGACAAGCTCCCCTCCTCCCAGTCTCCCAGAACCAGGAGAGGCATGAAGAGAGCGGAAGAGAAGTTAGCTTCATGCAGGTGCAGTCTCAGATTGCCTGGGGGAAACCCTGAAAAGGAGGGGATTTAGGCAGCTGCTTCATGGGAGCAAGACCTACTGAGCCCCTTGGGCTTGCTGATCGGAAGGTTGGCGGTTTGAATCCCCATGACGGGGTGAGCTCCCATTGCTCTGTCCCAGCTCCTTCCAACATAGCAGTTCAAAAGTAGGCCAGTGCAAGTAGATAAATAGGTACTGCTGCGGTGGGAAGGTAAACAGTGTTTCTCTGTGCTCCGGCACTTGTCAGGGTCCTCAGTGCGCCAGTAGTGGTTTAGTCATGCTGGCCACACAACCCGGAAATTTGTCTGTTGATAAACGGCAGCTCCCTCGGCCTGAAAGCGAGATGAACACTGCAACCCCATAGTCACCTTTGACTGGACATAACCGTCCAGAGGTCCTTTACCCTTTACCCTTTACCTGTGCTTATTAGGCTTGAAACTCTTGTGCAGATCCTATTTTTTGTAATAAAGAGTTAACCCCACTTACTTCATATGATTTACTGCTGGCTTGCCCCTGTCAGACATTGAGCTGAATGTAACCAGAATTCTTTTCACAGTTAAAACACTCTTTTATTTTTAATTTCTCTTTCCCCTAAAAAAGCAACATATTGCTTGAAGTAATATTCCTTCCAGGTTATTTATGTGTATATATTTCTGTGATCTTTTGGTATTTTTCTGGTGATGGGTTTTACTCGTTGCCACCTGTGCTTCAGTTCAGTCCATCCGACAGAATCTTCAGGCATTATGATGATGAATTAAGTAAACATCTAAGAGGGGTAGTGACCACGAATGTGTTAGATCTCCCCTGCCACTGTTCTGTCATGGAGGCTTTCCATGGTTCTCCGTAGTTCTAAAGCACATGTGGATCCATAAGTAAGACAGTGGTAATGGTGATGGTGAGAGTTGAACAAGCACACACTCCCCCCCACACCAGTCTGTTTACTTAATCTTAATGTGTGAAGTGGGCTACTGTGTATATCAAAGGTCAGTCGACTATATAATTTCATACAGAATATTTTTAGACGATTGAATAATTAGCAAGTTGCCAACATGGAACAGGAAAAGTGGCGGCACAATTTCTGAAACATTCTTATTTTATTAAACAGAAAGGAAGTGCTAATATATTCAGCAGAATCACAGGCCTACGTTCTAAGTATTGTAAATAAATCCATCAAAGTGGCACTCCAGTGATTTCTGCAGATATGTCTTTAGTAGAAACTTTAAAATGTTGAGCACTGCTGATAATATAAATGCATGGTTTTTCTCAAGCACATTTGTATAACATTAGCTTTCCCCCCTCTGCAGCGAAATAATAATTTGCATAGGAAATATGCGTTTTGAAGTATGTTCAAGTCCTTTTGTTTCCCTTTATAAATGTGGGCTTCCTCCAGCACGCATAGCAATCTTATTGCTGTTTATAGGATCACTTATCCCAGAATTAGAGAGGCCCTGATCTTGCAAGGGTTGTTGAGTCTTCCCCGTCCCCTGGTAGCAGATTGTAGTACAAACAATTGTGCCATGATGTAATATGTGGGAAGATTCCACATTCACCTTTGTAAACAAGTCACATGTAGAAATGAATTCTGTTTACCTGTTTGTGTCAAATGTCAGTGACGCATAAACCATTTTTGAATGGAGTGTGCCATGTCCGAATAGTACTAGTAATATGTGGGGAGATCTCAGATTCACCTTTGTAAACAAGTCACATGTAGAAATGAATTCTGTTTACCTGTTTGTGTCAAATGGACCCTGTCAGTGAAGTATAAACCATTTTTGAATGGAGTGTGCCATGTCCGAATAGTACCAGTATATTTGTATGAATTTTTTGCTTTTTAATCTGTTGTCACAGAAATAGGGGGCTAGTTGAGATCGATTTCTATGAGATTATGGACTCTCTTCAACCCCCCCACAAGATTTGTTCAAGGTCACAGGCAGCATAACAAAACAAGCCAATGTTCATCATCATAGAGGAAACTATAATAAAAATAAGATGTTGCAACCTGTCATCAAATACAAGAGCATTTATCCTCTTTTTCCTGATAGGCCTTATTTATAGATTTAAAATACAGTCGTACCTTGGATCCTGAATGCCTTGGTACTCAGACTTTTTGGCTCCCTAATGCCGCAAACATGGAAGTGAGTGTTCTGGTTTGCTAACGTTCTTTGGAACCCAAACGTCCAATGGGACTTCCAGGGCTTCCGATTGGCTGCAGGAGCATCCTGCATCCAATCAGAAGCTACACTTTGGTTTCCTGAACGTTTTGGAAGTTGAACGGATTTCTGGAACAGATTTCATTCGACTTCCAAGGTACGACTGTAATGATAAGTAACCAGAGCCATACTTGCAACTGGGACTTCTAGAAAACGGATAACTTCCATCATTTTCACATCTGCACAATGTTGGTTGTAGGCTTTAAAGGGCCCTTGGGCATGTTACTCTCAGTGCCCAAACTCACCACTGTCACCCTTAATTGCTCAATTCCCTTCTCCCTCTGGGCTCAGCCTGCATTGCCACCCAGAAAGATGAGGCAAGTGGAGTCTGCTGCCCCTTCTCTCCGCTGTCACAGAGAGGCTAGGTGAACAGCAGCAGCAGCAGCAGCAGCAGCAGGGCTAGGAGCCTCTAGGGTTCATCAATGGAGCCCCTGCTAGAATGTGGATGTTAGCAAGTGCCCAGCAATGCTAACCTCAAGTGCCAGTCTTGCATTTGCAGTAGCCTATTAAATGTGCGGTGCTTTTAATTTATGAACGTGTCTCTTACAGACAGCACTTTTGATCATTTTTAGACTTATTATAAGGTGAAATAGAATCTATGTTAAGGATAGGCAGATTTGTCAGTTTCAGTTTTATCTTGGTTTGTCTTCCCCCCCCCCCAAGACCACATTTTGACATCTGTTTGCATTTTCTTTTTAAAAAAATTCTCATGAAAATTCATTAGTATTTTAATGCAAATATGTCCTAATCTGCACATTTTTAGTGGAATTTTTGCCTAATTTTTGTACGTTCCTTAATCTAATATATGCATTTTTATGCAAACTTTACTACTGTATATGTTTTCTTGTGCATATTACTTGGCCAGAGAACTGTACCACAAAATTCAGAGAAGTGTGATTTCGAAGGATGGCTGTGTTTTCGTTCTCATATGCTTTCAGAATATGTGAATTACCTCAGTTTGTCTTTAAACATTAAGTGGGTTTAGTTTTCTCCCATCCCTATTCTGTGTAACAAGTTTTTATACTTCGTAAACTGCTCAGGAGATTATTTCAGTATCAAGTGGTATGTAAATTAAATATCCAGAATTGGCCTCCGCGGTCACACTGTGTTCATGGAAGACAATCTTACTCAGCTACGAGTGATCGCCAGAGGAGAAAACAAGAAGAAATTAAATAATAATGTGTCCTTTTTATTATAGATATGGAGTCTGGAGAGCGGTTAACATCAACAGCAGCATCAGCTTCCTCTACCACAGCGACGTCGTCTCCAGCATCTTCATCCTCTTCTGTTGTTTCAGCAGTTTCCAAAGGTAGCCTTTCTTCTGGAGCTGCCTCACTTAGCTCCACAATCAACACCTGTGGTGAATATGCCTTACCAATTCCTTTTTTACAATGTGGTTTGCTTGGGTCAATGTTCTCCTGAAAGATTATTTCAGGACTTTTGCATGCAGGGCCATTTTAAGCATATCCGGCGCCATGGTGCAAAGCTCCCTCCGGCTCCCCCCCCCCCATTTCCCAGAGTTTTTTAGGGAGGACTGTGCTGGTGGTGGGGCTGGAGGAGGCAGGCAGCGGCTGGAGGGCAGCTCCTCTGGCAGGGAAGAGGCAGAGGCTGGACATGGCACCTCCCGGCTTAGCTGGCCGCTTTGTGCCGCGGTGGCCATGGCAGACGGATGCTCCAGGTGTGGCGCTGCTTTGGAGCAACATGGCGGGCGAGGTCGGCGAGCTGATGCTGGGAGGTGCCGCGTCCAGCCTCCCCCTCTTCCCTGGCACCCTCCAGAACCTGGCGCCCCGCGCCACTAGCCTCTATGGGCAAGACGTCCCTGTTTGCATGTTTGGAAACTGAGTAAATGCTAAAAGAACAATGAAACTTTTGCTTGATGAGAAGAGCTTACAAAAAAAGAGGGGAAGTGCTGTATATTTGCCACATGGAGTAACAGGAAACGGATATGGTTGCCTGTCTAATGCTGTACACGCAAAGACTACACCTGGATGTAGAGCCCTTCTGGTGCAATGGATGGATGGCAGAGGGAGGGCTGGCAGGGATGTGACCAACTGGTCAACCATATGCCCCGGTTCCACACTGTTCTTAATCACTTGGGATTGAACACCTGAATAGGGCTGCAGTGCGCCTGTGATGGGTGAATTTGAATTTTGTGTTTAATTGCTGATTAATTGCATAACACAGTGGGCAAGACCAGTGTTACATAGAATGTTCTCAGATGTATGGTTAGGTCTTTGAACAACAGCAAAACATGAGCATACCAGTGCTTCATTGCTGTGATCCCGCAACAATACTTATGCAATTGCTGTTCACGCTGCATGGTTCAATAAAATCTAGTAAATGCTAAATTTACTAGATACTCCAATATGAACACAATTGCATCCTTACATTTCTTTTCAACTCCCAGTCTCATTGTTCACGTGACCTCTGAGACGCACATGATAATTTGTTAGTTTACCAATCTCAGTGTGTGCAAAGTTCAGGAGAAAAACATCTACTTAGATAATTCACCATTTATCTTTTACAGTATTAGCAGTTATTGTTTTCTGTGATATAAAGTCACAAACACCTTCATCTCGGCTTGCAATTAGAGAGGCTCAGGTTTCCTCCAGTTCAATATAATTATTTTCTTTGCAGTAATCAATAGTCTATTAAGCAAGCTTGTAATAAACTTCAGTAATTCTGCCACACAAATCCCAAGGCAGAGACTGAGCCCAGGCTGGAACCCAGGGTGTTGTGCCAGAGAGATTGTATTACAGATAATATGTTATTTGTGGGTACTTTGAAATCAGCTATAACTGTATAGTGCGATTTTGGAAAAAATACTTTTTCAAATGGGTGTAATTTGAGCACAGTAATTATGTTACACATACATTTTCTGTTGTATTTTTAAACCATTACCTTTTTGAATCAGGAGCCAGTTACTCAAGAGTAGTCTTTTGAGTATTCCCATACAGTTCAGTGGCACGTCCCTGAGGGCTGTATCAAAGTTTATGCTATAAGTAATTACTGTGGATATGCTTGTAAGACCCTCCTACAAATGCAACAAAGGGTTAAGAAATGTATTTTGACATAAACCTCCATACAGTGCAGTCCATTTCATCAAATAGGTGTTATCCTGAATTACAGGTTGGCATATACACAACCTCTAAATGTGTAAACATAATGACATCTAAAATGGACACCTGAGTTCAGATCCCTGTACTAAAAAGAAAAGGAGGGAGAGATTCATCATGCATGAAGGAGGGAAAGAGGAGGAGAAGGTTCACATAGTGCCAAACCATAGTTTGGCATTACGTTTGAACAAGTCCCTATGTGGAAATATGGTTACATGGTTCAGAGCATTAGTTATACAGTGGTACCTCGGGTTACAAACACCTCGGGTTACAAACACTTTGGGTTACAGACTCCACTAACCCGGAAGTATTAAGAACTTTGCTTCAGGATGAGAACAGAAATCACCAGGCAGCGAGCCAGTGGCAGCAGGAGGCCCCATTAGCTAAAGTGGTACCTCAGGTTAAGAATGATTTCAGGTTAAGAACGGACTTCCGGAACTAATTAAGTTTGTAAACAGAGGTACTACTGTACAATGAAATCTGTTGGTTGGATGAACTTTCAGACGTTTCATCAAGGTTCTGAGCATATTTAGTTGAAACTGCTTGGGTGTTTGGTACCTTCGGCTACAGAGTGTATGAATGGGCTTCCTTGGGTGCATCCAGGTAGCCCTGACCTCCAGGTTACAATGCATGTGATGGCAAGTCTCCCTTGACTGATGCACAATCAACTATCAGTCTGCACGCCTTTATGATTGGCCAGTGTTCGTGTCCTCATGGAAGGAGCCCTCCACATATACATCTGTACTGGCTGGGGCAGGGGTCTGCAACCTTTAAGACAAAAAGAGCCACTTGGACCCGTTTCCAAAAAAACAACAACAACTGGGAGCCGCAAAAACATTGCAACATTTAAAACAAATATAACACTGTATATATTGTTTCTTGCCTTAATGCTGTATATACAGGATCGTGCAGTCAGCTGTCAATCTCAAGAAAAAAGGACAAATAGCTAATTAAAATATTTAATTTACAACCAGGTAACCAGGTTAATGGGACTTTTGCTCCTGAACCTCAGTGCTCAGTGTCTGCACATCAGGGCTGTAAGACGTCACCTTCATTTTCACACAGGCTTGCAAGCTGTCATCTGTGAGGCGTGATCGGTGTTTGTTTTTAATATAGTTCATGTTGGAGAAGACCTGCTCACATACATATGTGGAACCGAAGATCGACAGGACTCCATCGAGTCCAACCCCCTGCCAAGCAGGAAACACCATCAGAGCACTCCTGAGATATGGTTGTCAAGCCTCTGCTTAAAGACCTCCAAAGAAGGAGACTCCACCACACTCCTTGGCAGCAATTCACCAAACTTTCACCAAACTTTCCCCTGCTTAAGTTTAAAAAGGGGCTTCAAGCAACTAAAAAGGGGCTTCAGGCAACTAACTCCACGTGGAATTCCACGCGACCGCGACTTGCTATGCCCAATAATCAATGCCACAAAATGCCACAGAAAATTAACCAGGGCCCCAGTAAACCATAAATCATAATCAGTGCCTGATGCAAATAATAATTAATAATGAGGGCCCAATGTCATCCTCGTCATTATAAAAATAATCCCTCTCTTTGCGCCGCCCAGCCTCCCAAGAAAAAACCCCCACCTCAAACAGTCACAAAGCACAAATTCCACGCGACCGCAACTTGCTATGCCCAATAATCAATGCCCCAAAATGCCATAGAAAATTAATCAGGGCCCCAGTGTACCATAAATCATAATCAGTGTCTGATGTAAATAATAATTAATAATGAGGCATTCGTCATTATAAAAATACCTTTTTATTATTCATTTGTTTGACCCCTCAGAATTACTCCTCCTCATAGAAATAAAATTAACAAGTTACCTTTTTTTGAGTGTGTGTTCTTCACTCCCCTTCAAAACAGTGACCAGTGTATACGGCCCCTTTCAATGCAGCCTGCTTTCCCCAAGGAAAGAACAATTCACCAAACTTCCCCCTGCTTAAGTTTAAAAAGGGGCTTCAGGCAACTAACTCCTCCGCCTCCTCCCCTCGCCTCCTCCCCTCGCCTCGCCTCCTCCCCTCGCCTCCACTCCTCGCCTCCTCCCCTCGCCTCCTCCCCTCGCCTCCGCTCCTCGCCTCCTCCCCTCGCCTCCGCCCCTCGCCTCCTCCCCTCGCCTCCACTCCTCGCCTCCTCCCCTCGCCTCCTCCCCTCCCCTCGCCTCCTCCCCTCGCCTCCACTCCTCGCCTCCTCCCCTCGCCTCCTCCCCTCGCCTCCTCCCCTCGCCTCCGCCCCTCGCCTCCTCCCCTCGCCTCCTCCCCTCGCCTCCACTCCTCGCCTCCTCCCCTCGCCTCCTCCCCTCGCCTCCTCCCCTCGCCTCCTCCCCTCGCCTCCGCCCCTCGCCTCCGCCCCTCGCCTCCTCCCCTCGCCTCCACTCCTCGCCTCCTCCCCTCGCCTCCTCCCCTCCCCTCGCCTCCACTCCTCGCCTCCTCCCCTCGCCTCCTCCCCTCGCCTCCGCTCCTCGCCTCCGCCCCTCGCCTCCTCCCCTCGCCTCCTCCCCTCGCCTCCTCCCCTCGCCTCCGCCCCTCGCCTCCTCCCCTCGCCTCCACTCCTCGCCTCCTCCCCTCGCCTCCTCCCCTCCCCTCGCCTCCACTCCTCACCTCCTCCCCTCGCCTCCTCCCCTCGCCTCCACTCCTCGCCTCCTCCCCTCGCCTCCTCCCCTCGCCTCCTCCCCTCGCCTCCTCCCCTCGCTTCCTCCCCTCGCCTCCGCTCCTCGCCTCCTCCCCTCGCCTCCGCTCCTCGCCTCCTCCCATCGCCTCCTCCCCGGAGCCGCAGCAAAGGCTTTAAAGAGCCACATGCGGCTCTGGAGCCGCAGGTTGCCGACCCCCGGGCTGGGGCATAGCTCATTGTCATGTGAAAGAGCTAGAAGGTCATTTCTTGAAAGACCCTTCATGCATTGGATAGCTACCCGCAGGAGCAGAATGCATGAACTTTAACTTAAGATGACTTTAAATGAAAGCGACTTACTACCTAGTACACAACTATGTTTACAATCGTGTTGTAAACTCAAATCCAATAATCAGCCAAATTCAATCACTTATATTAAGACTATTGCTCTCATAGAACTTGCTCCCTCAGGAGGCAGTGACTACCAACTTGGATGGCTTTAACAGAGGATTAAGCAAATTCATGGAGGACCAGGCCATCAGCTTTGGCTAGGCACAATGGCTGTGTTCTACCTCCACTGTCAGAGGCATTACACTCCAAATACCAGTTGCTGGGAATCGTAGATGGGTGCACAGTGTTGTTGTATTCATGTCCTGCCTGTAAGCTTCCCATAGGCATCTTGTTGGCTACTGAGAATTGGGTGCTGGACTAGATGGGCCTGATTCATCTGACTCTTCCTGTGTTCTCATCTAGACCCCAGCTCTGAATTTGTACATGTTATTTTATGGCTGACGTTTGAAAAGTGAGGTGCACATATTTCCTTCAACATATGCATGGACTTAATGTAATACATATACCTAGACTTTCTACAACCAGAGCACACATTTTACCCTTCACTGTATTAGTACATGCATTTTGATGTAAGTCTTTTTCATGCTTACCCCTCTTTCTTATTTATAGTTTTTAAATATTGGTACCCAATTACTACAAATGTTAATTAAAATAGATGTTTATTTGATCTGCAGTCACTCCTGCATGATTAGGCTTTCTTCTCAATATTTTTTTTTCTAAAGCACAGAAGGCTCATTTGCCACTACTGTGAATTTTACGTTTCTAATATTGAGAGGCATGTTACAACAAGCTGTTCAAAGATCAGTATTTTTAGGGAAAACAACAGTCATGGTTTTTGGGTGCTATTTCTATGTTCAAATCAGATAATGAGAGGAATCATAGGAATGAAGCTTTCACTCCCATAAACTAAAAGGTAACCTCAGTAAAAGGTATCACTTTCTCTCCTTTATGTGCTTATGAGAATTACCTTCTGAAGCCCTTGGAAAAGAGAATGTCTGCATAAATCCAGTATCTTAAGTGTGCAACTACTGGGGTGCAGTGGGATGGGTGTGTGTGTGAAATCTAGATGATCAAATTTGTGCCTCTCTTGCTTTGCAAAGGATTTTGTTCACCAATGTTTTATGTTTAAGGCATTAGTTAAGTATTTATCCCTTTTAGTTCTTTTGAAAAGGCTTATTATAGTGCAGCACAAAATTCATTAATATTAATAAAGGCATTTGCCTTTATCGTTCCTTGTTACTAAGACACCAGCACTGTCGAAATGGATGCTGGCCTTTTGGGTAATACTTTCAATCATTTATCTATGTACTGGCTAGTAGAATTTCAAAAGCTTTGCTGAAAAATATTCAACCTATTATAATGTAAGTCAAGAGTCTTAAGCAATGTAGTTTTGTATTAAATTTCATTATGCAAAACATGCATGCAGAAAGCTGGCACCTTTAAACGGGAACGAAAACTAAAACCGAAAAATGAAAGGAAATACAAATATTCATCTCCAGCCAGAATATTAATGTATCAGGAAACAAAAAGATAATGAGTCGGAGGAAAGGAGAGAATCGGTATAATTCACCGTGCTGTCATATGACTTGCTTTGAGGACAAGCCAGAAACACATTCCTTTTTGAACATATTTCTTACGTTTTCTTAAAACACATATTTTAAAATTAATATATTTGGTTCTTGCTTGCATATCCTGGAAAAATGTTTTCAAGAGCCTGATTGTAATGTTTTCATGTTACAGAGTGTTATTTTTATGAGTCTTTGCAAGTGTAGCAAAATTGTGCTCAATATTCTGACTTGGCTCATCCTAAAATTACTGTTTGAATTTAAAATGATTTCAGTGCTTGTTTGCACGATCGCTTTGATGCATTTGCCTCTTCATGTACAGTAGTTCAAATTCGGATTTATAAATTTGGTTCTGTTAAGCATAAGGCTAAAGTGTCTGCATAATGAGTTCACCCTGGAGCAGTTAGAGCTAACTTACCAACAGACCTACTGGGCTTACACTGAATGCAAGGTCAGTCCACATAGCTGTGGCACACAGGGCTCAGATCTCCAACAGACGGGAATGACCAAGTGGCTTAGGAGAAAAAGCTCAGAGGTCTGCCACTGTTGCTTCCCATCATCTGCTGCCTGAGAAAATTGTTGCACTCAGTCTAATGGCAATGGACAAAATATATCTGGAAATTACTGTTGGTGCCCCTCAATGTTGAGAGGGCTTGTGTTCGACACAAAATGTGCAATAACATATAAGCATGTCTAGCTCACGCCATATTCTGTCATAGTAGAGCTCTGATACATATGGACACTGACCCTGGGAATTCTGGCTTAAATTAATTTATTGTTGCAAATATCTTTACTTAAGCCAATTTTGGGTTTTTAGTGATCCAGCGAAGAAAGAAGCTAGCGTCAGACCTCAGTCTCATAGAAGTGTTTGTTTGAAGGGCCATGGTGACAGGAGACTTCTCTGCACTTCGAGTTAGCCCAGATTAATGACTTGCCCTATAGAGGCAGCCAACACCAATTAGAAGTGGCCTGTTTGTGGCTGTTTGCACTTACTTCCCTTAATTCATGTGCAAATACGTTTTCCTTTGCCTTTCCCCTAGATGGCTTTCCTTGCATCGCTTCTGACGTTTGCAATGTGCAACTGCTGTTTTACTGCTCTTCCTGTGTCACTAAAGTAACGCCAGAAGTTCTAGGCCACTTAGGTGGAGCTCACAACATGACTTCTTTCTCTTCTTGGAAAATGGGGCAACACTAGTGTTTTTTTCTGATAACTGCAGTGTTTCCCCTCTCTTTACCATGCATGGGCAATTAAAACAAAAGAGTAAAGGATGTTTGGAAGTAAAGGGGTTTGTTCTATGCACAAATGCTCTGAGGATGCAAATAGTACCACCTAGTGATCAGTTATAAACATCACAAGAATTATCCCTCAGCATAATAGAAACAGCAGCTGAAAAGTGGGGAGAGGAAAGCATATTCACTTGAGAGTAGGGATGGATGAATCTGGCAGTTCAGTTTCTTCTTTTTTCAGTGTTAAATTCAGTACTTCTAATAGACACATTATTTTATGCAGTTTTGGCTCCTACACATATTTTTCAAGCAATATTCCCCAATAAAATACATTTTCAATGTTATTTTCACTAAAATATGACTTTTAATTGGAGAACTACTTCGCAAAATTTGGAGAAGTTGCCTGTTAGTATGAGAAGTGTAAATTATGTAATTTCTCATTAAAATGCAAACAAAAATAGAATCGCTCTTCATACCTACTATCTATCAAGTGACCTCTTCGTCACTGACCTCTTCCTCATACCCTGTGAGATATGTTGGGTGAGAGATATTGATAGACCCAAGGCGACCCAATGAGCTTTGAGGCAGAGTGGGATTGGAATTCAAGTCTTCCTGGTCCAACTATGGCACTCAATAATCTAAGAAGAATCCTACTGAATTAGACCAAAGTTCCATCCGGTCTACCACCCTTTCCCACACAGTAGCCAACCAGATGCCTATGGACATGAGGGGAACGGCCCTCTTCTGCTGCTAGTTCCCCAGCAACTGACATGCAGAATCACTATTAGAAGAATGAATGTAATATTTTGTGCATCAACATTAAATTGCTTAAATTCCGCTTTAAACACAATAGATGTTTTGAGTGTGCGACCAAAAACAGTGGCTCTAACAATCCATCGCTTTGTCATTTGCTTCAGATTTATTTTCTGTTTAGGAGAAGATGCCATTATTTGCATTGTCCCACTGAAGTAAAATAAAAGATTTGTATGTTAGTTAATGGGAGACGAAAGCTCCTGTTTGTGTATTTTCTAACTATAGAAAGATCTAGCACTTAATCCTTCGCAGGTACGCGAAAAGAATATAGCACCTTAACCGTGTCAAAATTATTATGATCCCTTTAGTTGGAAGGCAACTTGAGTTTTCTTTTGTACTCGGATCAGGTCAGATAATAAATATTTGAAAAAATCAATGAAAGCTTCTCTCTTTTGAGAAGAGGAAAACAATTAATATGATGGGTAGTAGTTTTGCTCGGAGTTGGGCCATTGGAATTTGTGAACACGCCTAAGTTAAGACCATTCATTTCAATGGACCTGGTCTGAGTGAAGCTTGGTTGAAAACATCCCGATATATTTGCAAGAACGTCACAAGAGCAGAATGTGTGTGTCTTTGTAGTGTGTTTTCATATGTTGCATTTCCCCCTTCAGGACATTTATTCAGAACAGCTGGGGATCAACCGTGTAACCTGTCCACAGTGTCGAGTGCCTTCCCAATGGTCAGCCACCCAGTCTTTGGTCTACATACAGCCAGCTCAGGGCATACAGAATTTGGTGGCTTGGGGACACTTGGTACACCCACAGCCTTAGCAGCACATCCCCAACTAGCACCTTTTCCAGGTAAGCACTCATTACAAGAAATACTAATTGGAAGGTGCGACTGTGAAGGTTCCTAACCTAAGTAGGTGCACATTTTATATATTCCATTACTAAGGGTAGAATAGCAGCCCAAGAATAAATTTGTATTTTACTGTCTAAAAAAACAATTAAAAAAACCCCATGTTTTCAGTCTTAATAAAGGCAGTTTGGATGAACATAAGCAGAACTGGAAATGCCTGATCAGGAGCCAAATGGTCAAAATCAATTCAAGTGTTCCAGAGTAATAAAAAAATTCAGGCTTGGCACAATATTTGGAAACTAGTATCCATTCATTTCACCTTTCAAGTGTTTAATTTCAAGTAACCATGTTTATAGAATTATACACTCTTGATGGGTGGCTTTGATTTAGCTATCTTCAGCGTCACCATGTTTGTTTGTTTTTATCTTACGGATTATTATTAGAGCCTGAGAATCCAATTTTTTAAAATACAGGCAAGTCTCTAGCTCTCATGATTTCAGGAATAGGCTTGAAAATGTGGTGGCAGAAAGACCAGGGAAAAAGGGGAGAGAGAGAGAGAACAATAAAAAGGTGGCTATCATTGTACTTCAGAGGCCTCAGGGTGCAATATTTTTTCAAGGACTGAATCATAATTATTAAGTGATTGTTTTAGCATCACAATTTTGGGGTTTTAAAAAAAGAAAAATAAACAACATTTTTCGTAGAATAGGTGCACACTGGCAGAAACTGAAGCTTGATTTCTGTCATGCTTATGAAAACAATATGAAAACTACAGTAAAATATGCAAATTAGGTATGGCTTTCCTTTTATGATAGTTGGCTCTCAGAGATTATGCCAAAGATGGGTACAACAAATAGAACTGCAATCCTTTGCACACTTGGCAGTCGTCCTTACTTGGGAGTAAACTCCATTGAACTCAGTGTCTTCAGGTAAACATGAATAAAGATGGTACCACTTACATTTATGATGGAAAATTTAGGATGAGCATACTGTGGTAAAATAATGTATTCCTCATTTCTTAGAAATCTTTCCCCACAGTTAAGATAGCATATACAGTGGTACCTCGGGTTACATACGCTTCAGGTTACATACACTTCAGGTTACAGACTCTGCTAACCCAGAAATAGTACCTCGGGTTAAGAACTTTGCTTCAGGATGAGACAGAAATTGTGCGGTGGCAGAGCAGCAGCAGCAAAAGGCCCAATTAGCTAAAGTGGTGCTTCAGGTTAAGAACAGTTTCAGGTTAAGAACAGACCTCCAGAACGAATTAAGTACTTAACCCGAGGTACCACTGTAGTTTTGTTATTTATTTGGACATAAGTGTAGTTGTGCCATGGTTGTGGCTTGAATATGCCATGAATGATGAAAACATATTTTTACAATTCTTTTTAGCACAGCAGATGTTTCTGTGACAGTGCCTAAGCTCATTGATTCCTCCCCCCCACCCCTGGTTATGTCAAGTGTCCCAATTTTGTCTCTAAAAGGTTTTGCTCTTGGATTGTGTCATATTTGCTCTTCCTGTTTCAGAGAGTTAATCAGCAGTCCTGTCTTGCTCTAAGAGATGAGAAATCCTTTTCCATTCTAGAAAATAACTGATTATACTTCAGTAGCATTTGTATTTTAGGATGCTCTAAGGAATTGGACCTTTTGTAATTTGCTATAGAGCAACAGACCTTACCCCTAAGACTTTTTGAATGTTTTAGCTAGCCACAGGCCACCCTGTCTATATAGATTTTCTTTTCATTCATAAGGTACGGTTCTATTGAGCATGAAAACAATTTGTAGGTAGATAATATTGCAATATTTTATATTCGGTCAGTAAGGCTGCAATCCTGTACCCACTTTACTAAGAAGTGAGTCCTTTCTAACTCAATAGGACTTCCTTCTGAGTAGACATGTAGGATTGAACTGTAATGTATATGGATGAAGACTGATTTAGGTTGCCAGCATTCAGGTTGGTACAATGTCATCTCAGACACATCCCAGACATGGTGGCACATCTGTTATCACCATGAATAGCGATTTTATGACTGCTGGCATGCCATACTTCCTTATGGACCTATGATGCTCACATATAGTTCCCACATGAGCACTAGGAATACCATTGCTGTTATTCTGGTACCAGCAAAACTCCAAATACAGTGGAGATACAGTTATAGATACCATACATTTTAACGCCCGTAGGAGCCATGGTTTGTTAAGGGTGCTGAGAATTGTAGCTCTGTGATGGGTAAACTACGGTTTTAAATGCATGGTGTGGGTATGACTATAACCTTAAAGGTATCTCTATGATGCAAGTGAGCAGGGGTGGTGGTGGTGGGAAAATCCTTACACAAGTAGGAAGTTCTGCCTACACAAGGAGTTATTGCACACTGGTCTCTTGCCTGCTCTCCTAGATAGTTCCTGTTTTTCACATACCCATTTTTACTTTGCTCATTTTCCTAAACATTGCTACTGGTTACTTTCGTGCCACTTAGTTATTTCCTCTTTTGTTGTGTTTGTGTCATTGCTCTCTTCCAAGTCAAAATAGTAATCCATGTTGCAATTTTCTGCGTAATATATGTCCTAGGCTGATGTCTAACATTGTTCAAGCAGACATCTGCTCACTCAAGACTTCCCCTTCCCCGTCTTCCCTCTAGAAGTCCCCTGTGCTCCCCACATCTCTGGACACTCACCCAACCCCATAAAGCAGATTTGGGATGTTGCAGGGAGGGAGAGTTCCTGCTGTTATAGATTGAAACCAGTGAATGCCACTCCTGCTTCTGGAGGACCATCCAGAGAACAAACCAACATCAGAGAACCACTCTCTATTTGAAAGAGTTCTATATTAGAAGAGTGCTCCAATGTAAAGATCATGAACCCTAAAAAGGGTGAGCAGGGACTTTGAAGTTGCTCATCAGTAAGTCCTGCCCAACAGGACACTCACTCACAGGTCACCTGATCACAGTCTCCCCACAATGGTGTGCTGCATTGCTGTTCTATTTAAATTTGAGTAATTCTATACATATAAATTAGTACATGCAGATTTTATGCAAATTGGGGTTGTTTTTTTAACCCTCCTCTTTGGCAGTCAATAAGTGGCCAGCCACCATAACCTAATAGTCCTGACATTATATTACCTACCATCAACTTTCCCTACTTTTTTCTTACTTTCCTTTCAGGCTGAGTGATATGTAGTCTGAAACCTGCTATCAAAAACATTGATATAAATTAGGTGCAAATTAATTCCATTAACTTGCCTAGAATTGCTGGATTCCAGCTTCGCTTCCGTATAATGATGGCAGACTGCTTGTTGTTGGCACAATTTCTGTCTTCATTCACTGAGGAACTTGATGTATGAACCGTAGAAAGCCCTCCTGCAGAGCACCGGGAGCAAGGGAGATTTTAGAGCAAACTTGATTACATAAAGATTTTGAATGGCATCACCTCTAAGCTTGCCTGCTTTCCTTTTAAAGTTTATCTTTTATATATAAAAAAGGCATAATTGCACATAGGAATCTTTGCAAGACCAATTTCCAAGATGAGAACATCTTGTCATCTGCTCCTCAAACTTGCCTGTGTAGATTGTTCCCTACTGCGTGTTTTCTAGTTTTCTGCCCATTTTATATTTTTAATCATGGTAGGTAATAGAAATACTGTTATTTCCCTTAGAAGCCTGTTCCAAAATCAATGCTCGATTTGGGCTAATGAGCAGTAGTGGAAAGAACTTTAAAAAGATAAATAACTTAGATTGTATATTTTAAAATCTTTTCATCTTTTTTAACTGGCTTAGGCTGCAATCATTTACACACTACCCTGGGAGTAAGTCTCATTGAACTCACTTGGGTTTACTTCTGAGTAGACATCAAATTGTGTTGCATAGCAAAAGCTGCTAACATCACTCTAGAAAAATCATTGTTTGCAAGTCCCAGGCAGCCCTAAAGGGAAAGCTCTGTTAATCAGGTTTTTTTTTTCATTTACCAGGAAAGGGATTGCCTTTTATTTTATTTTTTTGCACATCACAGATATTTTGAAACTTGTGTCAGTTTGACTTGACTTCCATGTTATAGGGATCACATTCCTGTATATTTTATAATGTCCTCCTCCTTCTAAATCACGAAACAATAACTAGTGTTCTATTCTGCTGACGCTTTTGTAAAAAACACAAACACGTTGATTCCATGTGAACATTTAAAAAGATACTAGTGTGCATTACTGATGACTTGGGGGATGCTGTCAAAAAACCGCATCCCTATGTCATGTTTAAAATGTGGCTCTGGTTTTACAGGCAAGGTCCAAGACTTTGCTAACCAGAAATCAGAACAAGTGGATAAAAGGTGGTATACAAATTTATTTAACAACAACAGTTTCTGCATAAGCTTTGTACCAGCAGAAAAAAGTAACAATACAGAAAATGATAACACCTGAGCATTTTAAAGGCAGGACTCCCGGTTACTATTAATGTCCAGCAGCAGATCTGCTCAGGAACTGTGTGTGGAACTGTCCAGAGGGAAATCCTCAAATAACTTTCTTCATTTTCTTTGCTCTGGTTGTACAGAATGGTGGCGAAATGCAGACATGCACTCGCGTACTGGCACAACTTTCTTCCCATCCCTTATTGGAATATCTCCTTTGTTTGCTCCTCCTGCTCAAAATCATGATTCCACTTCATTCCATTCAAGGACTGCCGGAAAAAGTACCCGAGGCAGTTTGGAGAAAGGTAAGTCGTGAAACATAAAATGTACCGTATTTTTTACTCTATAGGACGCACCGGACCATAGGATGCACCTTGTTTTAGCGGGGAAGAACAAGAAGAAAAAAAATCTCCCCCTCTCTGCTCAGTGCCCCTTCAGCGACGCGGCAGGAGCAACAGAGCCCCTTCCATTTCCCCTCCCGCTTGGCTGAAGGGGCGCTGCGCAACTCTCCCTCTCTGCTGAAGCCAGGAGAGTCTTGCTCTCCCGGCTTCAGCAAAAGGAACCCAAAGCCTGCGGAGCGCAGCGGGAACTCACACTGCGCTCCGAAGGCTTCAGGCGGCTATCACTGAAGCTTGGAGAGCGAGAGGGATCGGTGCGCACCGACCCCTCTCATTCTCCAGGCTTCAGTGAAAGCAATGCGAAGCCACCAGAGCGAGGAGGGAGCGCTCCCTCTGCGCTTCGGAGCCTTCGCGTTGCTATCGCTGAAGCCAAGGAGCCTGCATTCACTCCATAGGACGCACACACATTTCCCCTTAATTTTTGGAGGGGGAAAAGTGCGTCCTATAGAGCAAAAAATACGGTAAGGTAACCTCAGAAACAACAATGTAAAGAAGATGTTCCACAGCTGATCCTCTCTCCCTGTGAAGCTTATATTCCTGATACACCCGCATCATATGTGCATGTTGCAGGCAAGGCTGCTGCTCTTCCGGGTGGGGCTGTGTTGCAGGCAGGCCCGGTTGGCCGGGGGTGCGTGTGGCTTACCCCTTTTAAGCAGCTGCATGGCTGGGGGATCTCCCTTCTTGTTCCAGCTTCAGTTAATGAAATATTGCAGTGTAGATCTTCATCAGGAGCCACAGGTCCTCCTGCTCTGTTATTCTTGTTAACCTTTTTTATATCTCTGCAACCTGCGTGTTACTTGCAATTAGCAAGCGCAGAGGAGAAGTAAAAGGTTTTTCTTTTTCTTTTTGTAGGATGGGGCTAGCCTTCTCTCTCTCTAGAAACCAAAGCCTTTTACCTCAGTTCAGGCATTATACTAGATAAGCATTGAGCCTATTTGTTTATAATTCTAAGTGCTGGGTTTTAAAATGCCCATGAATGTTAGCCTTCAGAATATGCTATTTGTTTTAATAAAGCGCACCTGTTTGAAATGTATGGTATAGATGTATTTCAGTGCAGTGTCACTGTGCATCATCTCCCTATGTTTTGTTGTTTTTTTAAAAAAAAGCAAGTAAAAGTTTATTATTTCCACTGTGGATAAACTGTCCATATTAGTTCAACTGCACTGTCATTGTGCATCCTCTCACTTTGTGTTTCAAAACCAGTTTTTTTTTTAAATACAGATGGAAATAGGTCAGTGCTATTTTTGTAGGAAAAGAGGTGCTGGAACTCACCATGAACGCCTCCCTTGTTCTCTTATAATTACAATGATGTCCACCTGAGGAGCCAAAACTCAGTTCTGTCTGGGGGGGGAAAGCCCTGAATAGGACTATTGGTTCATGAAGCAGACAGTTCCCATGAAACAGTTGGATTTTCCCAGTATCACTGGATAAACCGTGCATATTAACTCAGTATATGTGTAAAGTCCTGGATTTAATCCACATCCTCATGTGAAAAAGTCTCATGTATCCAAACTCTGCTCAAGACCTTCAGAAACTGCTGTTAGTAAAAAAAACAACAACCGTATTTTTCCATATATAAGACTAGGTTTTCCCCCATCTCCCCCTATTTTCTTAAATCTGAGTCCCCAAAATAGGGGGCGTCTTATACATGGGGGCATCTTGTAGATTTTTGGTGTTTCTTACCTTCTGCTATTCAGATATTTAGCTTTCTATTCAGTGGTTACAGGAAGGGTCCTTTTGAGAGATGGCATATGTTTCTTTAATTACCTTTCTGTTTCCCCCCTATTTACAGCTTTGTCCTTTAGATTAAGGAAGTTTGCTGTAGAAAATGTGCCTAACAACTCCTGTTAAAATTCCTGCTATTGCTGTTGATGTTACTTGATTGTTTCCATTTAACTAGTTTTGATGTTTTAAAATATGTCCAGAATATTTAACTTAATAGTGTTCAAACATGTATGCTGAACCCTCTTTTAAATGCTCACCATTACAGTTAGTGCACAAACCTGTTCGACTCTTAACTTCGATATTATGTTTGCTGAAGTTCAATTTTCTTTTAAAATTTCTTTTTCAAGGTGTTAATGGTTCAGTAAATGGCAACAGTACCATTTCAGTATCGGGCAGCAACACGTCTGTATTATCTACCACCACTGCAAGTTCTGCTGGACAAGCAAAGGTTATAACCGTAGTGGGGGGAAGTCGCAAATGTAACCAAGAACAAAATAAAAACCAGATTCTGGATGCCAGAGCTGACAAGATTAAAGATAAGGTAATCACAGTGATGAATCTTAAGTCTTACAGTGGGACCTCGGGTTACAAACACCTTGGGTTACAAACACTTCGGGTTACAGACTCCACTAACCCAGAAGTAGTACCTCAGGTTAAGAACTTTACCTCAGGATGAGAACAGAAATTATGCGGCAGCAGGAGGCCCCATTAGCTAAAGTGGTACCTCAGGTTAAGAACGGTTTCAGGTTAAGAATGGACCTCTGGAATGAATTAAGTACATAACCAGAGGTACCACTGTATTCACTTTAGTCTAGCAAGGAGAAAAGCAGGTCCCTTTCTGAACTGGAAACTGGGTACACAGCCAGTGTTAAAGGAGATAGGTATGCACACAGCCCTGTGAGGCTTGAGGGATGTGTCTGCTGATAGGAATGTGCATATTTTGGGGGTCGCTAGTTGCATGCAACACTTTTAATGTATAGCATTAGAAGAACCGGATCAGGCTTGAAGAGAGTGTATCAATAAAGATCCAACACGTTAGACGTTTCAGGTGATTGCACATAGTTCCAGGTTGCATGGAAGCCTTTTTGTGTACAACTGTATGTGCAAAGGCCCCCTACTTTCAGGAGGGGGTAATAAGTGCACATGGCATGAAGTTGAGGCTCTTCAGCACAGCCCCTCTTGTGCATTGGATAAGTAAAACACCTGAATAGGACTATTGGCACACAGGACTGATACTGTAATACGTGTATTCTCCCAGGATGATGGCCGATTACATGGGCTGTGGCTCACCTGTCATCTGAAGGCAGGGAATGCACCCAAAGTTGAATGAAGTAGGTGTGGCTTGGTCCTCCTCAACCATACTTGGGAGTAAAATGCCCAAATAGTGCTATTAGCACATAGGACCAGGAAAGTCACTGTTGGGTGCTGATTAGGTAGTAATGATGTGACAAAGGCCGCAATCCTATGCACACTTTTTGGAGAGTAGTTTACACTGAACTTTAGTTGGGTCTTAGTCTCCCAACTAAACAAGAACAGGCTATACATTTGGTCTGGTTCACAGTGTTTCTCAGCCTGTGGGTCTCCAGATGTTGTTGGACTACAACTCCCATCATTCGTAGCCAGCATGACCAGGTTGTTGTAGTCCAACAATATCTGGAGACCCACAGGTTGAGAACCACTGTGCTAGACTGAATGTTAAATACAGGTGTCCAATAATTTAATCAGCTGATAGGTACTAAACTTCTGCATGGTCCAAAACAATGGTGTGTCTGCATCCAATATTTGTATAGGGCTTCTGATCTAGCAGCAGAACCTGTGCGTGGAAGCCTCCTCCATATGCCCAGTTCTCTGTGCAGTAGCACACATCAGAACAACAATGCCTAGTAATAGTGTTAGCTCATATTTGACAGGGCAGCTATGTAGACATCGAAATAGTTACAGTTGTGCACCCCTATGCTTAACAGGAGAATGGTCTTCCAATTTGATAAGCTACCATTTGGAAGAACTAGTTGATTGAGACAAATCCTTTGAAAATCATGCTGCCCAGTAGATCAGCATGAACGTCTGTTATATAATACTTCAGAGTTGCTAGTTTTGTTTTGCATCTCATGATTCCTTCAGAATAGGCCACAATTATCTCCATTTTACAGATGGAGAACTAAGGTAGAAGGGTAATGAATTTCCCATGTACTTCATGATGAAATCGTGGTAGAGACAGGACCTGAACAGAGTTCATATGGTTCAAGCCCAACACTCTGCCCTTGGGCACATGTTAACTAGAGTAAAGTGAAGTGCACCTTAAAGGGCTTTTAATTATGTTCATAGTGCATTTTAGAACTGGACACTAATATGCTTCCCTCCTTTGCTTTTTTAAAGAAAAGTAATAAACAATGAAATTTATTACAATGCCATCGGTAAAAGCTGGTGATTCATATGATTAAAACATTATTTGATGCACAGTCTTTTATCTTCCTCTTAGAAGTCTAGAAAGAAAGCAGTAGATAGTTCCAGCAACAGTGAAAGTGATTCTGGCTCCTCTTCAGACACCTCCAGCGAAGGCATTAGTAGCAGTGACTCAGATGATTTGGATGAAGATGAAGAGGAGGAAGAGGAGGAAGAGGAAGATCAAAGTGCTGAAGAAAGCGAAGAGGATGACTCTGATTCAGAGAGTGAAGCACAGCAAAAAAATAAGAACAAGGTGTGGTAAAGTTAAGAACTGCCTTATGTTACTGAATAGGCCTTTTTTTTTTTTTTACAGGCCAGTCTCTATATGGTTGACTGAGGAACTGGTTGGTGCAGAACCTATTTTGGCAGCAGTTAAAGTTGCTGTTGTTTTGTCATGTAGGCATGGCAAAACCCGTCAGATTTTCTCAGAATTTTTGAAACATAATATGTATTAATTGAACGAACTGGTTCACTGGCTGGAAGCTTTAAAAGAAAAGGGTGAGGAAGCTACTAACTAAAGGGACAGTAGCCCTGAAAAGCTTCCATTGTGCTTTGCCAAGCCAGTCAGAATATGCTGGCACTTCAGTTGTATTGTAAGAGAAAAACACCACAAAGCAAGTCTAAAAAGAGAAACACAGAAAACACTGGACTACCAGGCATTGGCAATGGCATCCTCTCTGTGCTTTAAACTAAATGGACGTATGTGTAAAAGCTAGGTATGGTATTTCTTACAGATAAACAGTTGGTTTAGAGGCAACCACAATTATTTTTCCTCTTAAAAAGAAGCCTGTTTTTTTTTTAAAAAAAATAGTTCCTCAGCTGAAACAAGCCATCCTAACTGTGGCTGTTAATGGTTTACTAAAGGAGTAAAAAAGGTGTAAGATAGAACTAAGGCACCAGAGATTAGCTGCCCTGTAATCTATGAAGCAGCTAACCCTAGTGCCGTTTTATTTTATTGTAAACTGGGAAAATATAAAGTAGACATCAGGCAAATGAATTAATCTGTGTCGCAAAGGTTGAGATGTCTTCTTGAGTGTTGCCATGGCTACTGGATTCTGTTTACAGCTGCTCTTTTCCTCACATAGCAGTTAACGCCGTCCAGTAACCAGTAACCAGAATGCAAACCCCAGGGTTCCGTTAGGTTGATAGTATAGCATACATTCAAAAGTAACTGAATTTTCAAAGCTCTCTTTCCCAGCCAAACCTTAGCTTCACATAGTGAAAGGACCTTACAGGAAATAAGCTGAAGAAGATATACTGTAAGGTTATTTTAAGTTTATTACACCATAAAGAAGTTGTACATCTTGGGTGGGTGTGTGTGCGCATGCTTTGTGGATGTTTGTTTGTTCTAAGTATGCCAGTGGCAGTCTACATGTTTGTATTGTATACTTGGGGGACTAATTTAGCAAGCCTTATGGACTAGATCTTCAGTGTTAAGTGTGTGTGTGTGCGCACGCACGCACATAAATATTTATTTTCTGTTTCACTATGTTTCCAGTACCTCAATTTTCTACATATTGTTTCCAGTGTGGTGTAGTGGTTAAGAGCAGTGGACTCTTAATCTGGTGAACCGGGTTCGTGTCTCCGCTCCTCCACATGCAGCTACTAGGTGACCTTGGGCTAGTCCCACTTCTCTGAAGTCTCTCAGCCCCACTCACTTCACAGAGTGTTTGTTGTGGGGGAGGAAGGGAAAGGAGAATGTTAGCTGCTTTGAGACTCCTTCGGGTAGTGATAAAGCGGGATATCAAATCCAAACTCCTCTTCTTCATCCAATGCAGCTAAGGAGAAATCAAGATACACGTTTTCTGTATTTGCAGGTGCTAATGCATAGCGGACCAGACATGAAAGCCGATGGACAAAAATCCCAGGAAAAGCCCCAGGAAAAGAGAACACACCAGCCAATACCTCTTGTGTCTGATAGCCAGACTCACCCGTCATTCCAGTCCCAGCAGAAGCAGCCTCAGGTTTTGTCACAGCAGCTTCCCTTTATTTTCCAAAGCTCTCAGGCAAAGGAGGAATCTGTGAACAAACACACAAGCGTAATACAGTCTACGGGATTGGTGCCCAATGTGAACCCTTTGTCTTTGGTAAATCAAGCCAAAAAGGAAACTTTCTTAAAACTTATAGTTCCTTCTCCTGATCTACTCAAGGCAGGGAATAAAAATACCTCTGAAGAACCTAGCCCATTGACCATTGATGTAAGATCAAACCGGGTGAGAATATATAAGTTTTCTTTGTACGCTTTCTGTACTCTGTGGAAGGGTTCATATTCCATTAATATCATGATTGTTGTTGTGTTGTTTTTTATTTTTTTAAAAATATATTGGAATCCATAAAAATCTAAGGTGATCTTTTAGTTGCACATAGTGGAAGGTTTAAACACTATTGCTTTTTAAAACTATACATTATAAAGAGTTTAAGGTTTCCAGTGCAATCCTTTACTCAGCAGTAAAACGCCATTGAATACAATACTCCCAGGTAAGTGTGTTCAGGAATGCAGCCTTAATGGTATAACATTAGAATTTTAAAACAATATTTTGGAAATTGTGTTATGTTCATCTGCAATACCTGCTTCTCAGAATCAGTAGCTGAAAATTCTTCCTGTAGATAGTAAGAATTCAGTCTAGAAATGTCAGCCACTGTGATGCAGTGCTTAGAGTGCTCAGCTGAGTCTGAGAACGCCCAGTTTCAAATCCCTGGTTCAGCCATGGAGCTTACAGGGTGACCTAGGGCAAGTCACCATATTTCATCTGTAACCTACCTCACAGGGTTGTTGAGAATACAAAATGAGACAAGTGACGAGAACCACGTATACTGCCTTGAGCTCCTTAGAGAACAGGGAGAATATAAATGCAACAAATATCCTGACACATGATTTACAGCATTTTCCAGAGCTGATACTGTTGCTCCAGTGGTGGAGGAACTTGCTCCATGCTTGTCCAAAGGTGTGTGTGTGCTCGCCTGCCATTACAGAGAGAGATTGAACGTCTCTCTCTTTAAATGAGACTCACAAGCAAGGCAAAAGAGCCCAGGTTCCTTTCTTACTGGCTTCTTGGAATGTCCTAAACCTCTGTTAGATCTGTAGACTGTAGTCCTTTGGAAAAATAGATGGAGCAAAAATGAACATGCACTACCAACCTTGGAAAATTTAAGAGGAGCACAATGCCAAGGTACTTATCTTACAAAGTCTTTACAAATCGGTCTTCAGGAAGACAGTTGAAGTGACATTTCATTTTTCTTCATGACTTCTCAGAGTATTGGTGGATTCTTGCTTGAACACTATGCTGTCATGTACAAGTGTGAAAGCTTTCAGAAAAACCTGAATGGAATATGAAGGTGGAGCTTTTGTGATCCATTCATGACATGCTTGCAATGAAAGATTGGGATGTTGGATATGCAGATTTTGTTTAGGAATCTCAGTGTCTAAACACTGATGGATTGAAATTGAAAAGTCACTCCATTAGAAAAGTCTAACCTAAATTTTTGCCCTTGGTTTCTTAGTTTGGGTTACATAGTGGACATTTTTTTAGAATACATTCATAATTCTGCCATGGCAATCCTGTATGATTACTCATTTTATATTTTCAGTAATTATTACTGTTTTCAGCAGAAGGTATGGTATTCTCATTACCCTTGAAATAGCATGCTTAAGGTATAGTGATAACAACTTCACTTGCATGAATGTAAAAAGAGTTTGATACATAACAACCAAGCACTAGTTGCCTATTGATAGACCCTTGTTTTCCTTTGGTTTTTAAAATAGACACATTTATAAAATGCCTCACAAGTTTTTTCAGAGAGCATGAAACATCTTAACAGTGTACTTACTGACCGCTCATGCTGTCTGTTTCACAGCTACAGTACAATGCTCAATTACTAGGTTCTGGTTTTTTCTGTTATATGCAGATGTATTTGGAACTAGGCTTTAGATATCACTTGTGGTTTTCATTTGGTGTACAGTCACATGGGTTATATTTGACAAGAAGGGTTTGAATGGGCAGGTTTATGGGAAAGCTGGGAAGATGGAAACAAATGCTTCTAAACAATTAAAGCCTGCTTTATGCCTTTCTTCTCCAACCCTAAGACTTATGTTAACAGCCCATTCCTGAGTCCTTTTTACTCAGATGTAAGCACCACACCTTAACCCTTCTTTCATAACAAATCTTCGTAACTCCTTTTCTCTTACCAGGTAAATGTCTCAGAGACTAGAATCTTCCATCCTTAACTGTTGGAATACCTTCTGACTCTCCATTCTGCAGTTTTAGTAGTGACTGTTGAGAATGACAAAGAATGTATTCTGTACATGCAAAATTCTTAGTGAGTCACAGCTCTCAATGAGTCAGTCTTAATTAAGGCAACCTGCCTCACTTAAGAAGTTCAAAGCAGCTTCCTTGCCCACACAGATTTACATCTTATCTGCCTGCCTTTTGGACGCAAAAGTTTCAGAGCCCATCTGCTAAACCCATTGCTTACGGCATTTAGCTATATATTTTGTTATCTTTTGTGCTTCTGCAGGAACAATACAAGCAGACATTCCCAGCACAGTTGAAGAAACACCACGAATCATCTAGGAACCTGAAGAAGGTTATCGCAGCAGTATCAAGTCCAAAGCCAACCAGTTCTCCACCAGCCCATCAAAAACACACCTCTTTAGAAAACAACCATTCTAATCCTTTCTTGACCAATGCACTTTTAGGTAATCATCAGCCCAATGGAGTGATTCAGAGCGTCATTCAGGAAGCTCCTCTGGCACTTACCACCAAATCCAAATCCCAGCCCAAGGTTAATGAAAACGTATCTACTTCCAGCAGCTTAACCTTTTCCTCACCAGTAAATTTAAGCACGGGTGGGAAAAAGACACCAAGCAACCGGACACCTGTTATGTCTTCTACCTCTCCTGTATTACCTGGCCCAGCAAAGGAAAAGGCAGTCAGCAATAATACAATGACAGCAGTGAAAACACAACACAACCACCCTTCCACAAAATCATTGGTTGAACAATTCAGAGGAACTGATTCAGACATTCTTAGCAGTAAAGATTCTGAGGATTCAAATGATGAGGATGATGACGACGACGAGGACGATGAGGATGATGAGGATGAAGACGAGGAAGATGAGGATTCTGATGATAGTCAATCAGGTTTATTTAATTTAAAGAAACTCTTTGCATGTCTTTAGCCTTCTAAAGGCACCCTTGCCCTCCTGCAAATGCTATAAGGTTAATTATTGTCGCCTGGTTTCTATATGGAAATTATAATCTTGGAATGAGAATTATGAAAACGTTAACTGATGAGCCAGCTCAACTGCTAACTTAATTCAAAACATTGATTTACCTATCATATTCAAAATGTTATTGATGGTGCTTTAGGAGAGATGACTTTTCAAGTTAGGAGATAGTGAAGAGACAGAGCCATGTAGCTGGGGTGAAACATAGTGGATAACTGCTCAGATGCATGGAGGTTTCTTACTAGTGCGAAGCCTTGAAAACGGTATGGGAAGATGAGTGAGGAGGGTCTGAAGGACTAGTTTAAATAGTTTAGGCTGTAGTCCTATGCATGCTTGTCTAGGAGTAAGCCCTATTGAACACAGTGGGCTTAAGTGGAAACACCTAGGATCGGGGTGTTAGTGCTCCAAATAAGGTTTCCCTAATGGTAAGTTTTACTAGGTGTTATACTATGGTTATAATGGACATTTCCCCCCAATGCAGTTGCATAGTATGCAGCTCTGTACACCCAAGAAGGAGTCAGCATTTTAATTAAGAACTATGTAGCCAAGCCAAAACCATCTTAGATAAAATGCATCTTAATTTTTTTGCCTAATATGGTAAGAGAAGAGCTGGCATGTTTTGCACTAACCAGTGGTGGCTTCCAGTTGTTAAGCCTTTAGCAGACCAGCACAACTTGTGAATGACCAAGCCACATGCTGCCTCCCTACCAGACATGTATGGTAGCCTATGCAAAGTCCAAGAAGCTTCTAAAAGAACAGCAGAGGGGTCTAGTCAAGCATTCAGTAGGCTACCATGTGTGGCTGGTGGAGCTGTGTTTGGCTTGCTAGGTCATAAGTTGGACAAGCCAGGAAAGGTCTTCTTTGGGTTGCCAAAGTCTTAAGTACTTTCAGTAGAAGGGTGGTGACAGTGAATTGCAAAGGAAGAAGGTGATTATATATCTGAGTCAGGATGTGAAACCAATAAATGGGTCTGAAACATACATCACATTCAATTGGTTGTTCCCTGCACTAAATAGTTCAGAATGCCTGTCCCACCCCCACCCCCAGTCTCAATGAATGCTGGAATAAAGATATATCAATTTCTTGTAATTCATGGTCTTCTCCATTTCCCCCAAAGAATCTGATAGTAATTCGGAAGGGTCTGATACTGAAGGATCTGAAGATGATGAGGAAGAAGATGATAAAGAACCTGATGAATCAGAGACTGATACGGAAGGAGAGAAGTCTTCGATTAAATTGAACAAAACGGCATCCTCTGCCAAAAGCTCTTCCATCAGTCTTGCAGCTTGCTTGACACCACTTAATATCCAAGCAGCAAAGACACCGAGTTCTGCTCCAGCCGCATTATGCCCCGAGTCTCCCTCACCAGCTTTTGTGGGCACGCCTTCTCCTGGGCTTTCCTCAAGTACCCACAGCGGTATTGCAGTTTATTTTATATAACAAAATCCCAATCTATATCAGAGAGGTGCTTTTTATTGAAATCTAGAAGGGTTCACACCTGTTGAGCCCAGCCTTCCGCAACCTAGTAGTACCTTCCAGATGTTGTTGGACACCCAATTCCCATCAGCCCCAGCCAGCATTGCCACGTTAGAGCACCAGGTTGTGGAAGGCTGGTTTAGCACTTTTTAGAATCTGGTCTTGCTTCAATTGAATTCTTGCATTTCATCACTACTTAAGATTGTATATTCTGATACAAAGATGAATCTCTGTACTGGCGAAAGAGTGATCTTCACCATGTGTGAATGGCAGAGTGTTGATTTCACCCCAGATAGATATAGTGGGAAATGATACAAACCATGACTGCCAATGACTCAGTACTCCCCTTTCCCCCACAGTGATTTCCCTGTTCTCCTTGTAGGCTGCCAGGCTTGGCCGTACTTATTCCATATTATCCTCTTCCTTTCCATCCCAAGACTCAAGAGAAGAGAAGCATCAACTGAGTCTGAATTGGTTCTGCTCTTTGGTAGAACATTGCAAATTAAGACCTGGATACTGTATTTACCTAAGGGCTTGGGCAGTGTTGGGGATTCTCCAACTCTGGATCCACATGACAAACTTTTAAACAACCCAGGGAATGTTTCACTGTAGAAACAGTGCAGTACCATTACATCATCCCCAGGAGTTGCCTGCTTCTGAAACACAAAAGGGGCTGTTTCTTTAATAGCTTGATAGGCATTGATACTGTGCCTGATTCACTTCTGCAAAACATGGTAATGGCCACTGACTTGGATAGCTTTAAAAGAGGATTTGGCAAATTCATTTTTACCTGGAAATACCAGGATTTGGGGTTGAACCTATTACCTCTGAGCCATATAAATTCCTATGAAAGGTGGGCATTGGTTAAGGGCTTGCTGCATGACACCTTGATCCTCAAAGTATGTGAAGGAAAATTCCACTTAACTATATTAATATAAGCAAGTGTGCTTATTGGTTCTCCTTCATTCTACTAAAACGAAGTTCATTCAGGTTGTAAAAGGGAGCTGTAAATAAATAGTTTAGTACATTGCCATCCTGTTTCTAGACACAAATAATCACTGTGTGCACAACAACATCAATGTGTGCCTTACAAAGCTTTCATCTTCTCTCTCTTCCCCTAAAAACAGTGTGCACAGAGCACAGAGAATTGTCAGGCTCCTTTTGGGGGGGGGGGAATAAAAATGGAGATTCTGCTGGGTTAGTAATAAGCTCCCCTGAACCGTGGTAGTAAGGACCTTCTTCCTTGTGTTCATCAGATCCCCGCCCTCCCAGTTTCTCATTTATCTGCTTTTTTACCTACCAATCCCCCACTCCTTTTTGAATCTTGGTGTGTGTGTGTGTGTGTGTGTGTGTGTGTAAAAATCAGATTAAAAAGGGAAAGTCATTAAACAGGAAAATGTCTTTACCAGGCTGGGACACAAATCTGTAAAGTGTGCCCACTGAATGAAAAGAAGTTCCATGGAAATCAGTTGAGATGCTCTGTGTCATGTGATGCTCTGCTTTGTAACATCAGCAGTTCAACAAGCCGCAGGCACCCTGGGTTGTACTGGGGACATTATCTAGAAACAGGGTTTCTTTTATTTCACTTAAACATGCTAACATAAGTGATTTCAGGACTGGGGTGTTGATCTATAGTTTGGTTGACAGTTGTTCCTAAATCTGTTGATTTCTTAAATTCTCTGGGTAAGAATAGACTCTAGCAATTGTTAGCAAATTGTGTTCTGCTCATTTCTTGCATTTTTTGCAAGACACGGGTTGTAAGGAAAAAGCAAGTAAAGGGGTATAGACTGCTGATTTGTTCTTTTTGTTAAAAAAATAGCAGAACATATTGCAGAACAAATAGCAGAACAATTACAGTTGTAATTTGGGTTTGCTGTGTTCTAAAATTAGTCCATTAAATTCTATTTAAGGTACTTCAAAAAGGCGCAGAGTCACAGATGAGCGAGAACTGCGCATTCCTCTGGAGTATGGGTATGTAAGATACAATTTTGAATTAAACTTGTGAAACCAGTTTCTTGTAATGTAGTAACATTCCTAAAGGTAGTGATTTTGCAATTTGTTTGGACCATGATTAACACTGAAGACAAAAGTACCCTGGCAAATGCAAGTTCCCAGGCCCATGTTTTCCACAGTTACATGAAGGAAGAAGCACGTGTGAGAATTTGTGGGTAGTAAGGGGCTTAACCCAAACCCACATATCATCTCCTGAAACCCCTTTTTCTCTCTAGCTCATTTGTCACTTTTGGAGTCTGAACTGGGAAATGATTCAAAGCAACCTGCTGGACTATTTAAATTGAGATTATGGGCATTGGAACAGTTAAGCCACTTCCCTCTGGCTGATGCACCTCTGCAAGTCTCCCTGCTCCCCCATTTGCCTTTTGTGGGGGAAAACAGAGTTGGGTTTCATGTGTTTTCTTTGCAATGTTCAGTTCTGAATCTTCACCAAGAAGCTGAGATCTCGTACTGTATTAAGAATCAGCCCCAAACCCCACAAATCACAGAATATGTTCCAGGAGTGAGGGGGGAGGTACAATTGCTCATACATAATTTGCTGAAGAGGTGAATTTCCCCCCAGAGAGTCATAAAGCTTCCTGTGATGCTTTGTGCTTTGCGTCGTCCATTCCTTTTTGTTTCTCTGAGGGGGCTTGCCAAGTTTGGGATGGGTTCCAGTAACTAAATTATTGGCAAGACTGCTGTAGAAGTAGAGCATCCGCTATTTTTCAAGCCTTCATTCTACTTACTGACATTCACCATTGCTTGCATCTTGCCTACATCTTTCTTTGTACTGCAGTCACTAGGTAATGAACGGCATACAATTTTTTCAGAGGCTTCTCTCTTGTGCTACGTCTCACTAGGTCCTGGCTGAGGATCAGTTTCCAACACCTCAGCTTTCTTTGCCTCCTACAACTGAAATCTGAAACACCAGTTCACATTGTACTCTTTCCTTACATTGAAACTTTCCTGATCTGCTTCAGCTGTTCAGATTTCACACACACTCTTTTCGTAAGCTGCACTGTAGCAGTTGTTTGCCCTCAAGGGGGAACTTTTGGCCTTTGGGTGACTGCAGGGGCACGTTTTTCCTGGTGCTTAATTTTCTGTGTGCTACAATATGCCTAGCTCTGTTTAATAGCCCATGTGACTTGGGGAGTCATAGAATCATAGACTTTTAGAGTTGGGACCCTGAGAGCCCTGCAATGCAGGAATTCTGCCCACAGCTGTCCCTGGGTGGCCTCGAACCACCAGCCTTCTGGTTGCCAGCCAGACACACTGACCTGTTGTGCCACAGGCTCTCTGACCTTCCTGGTACTGTAACTCACCTAGCCCAATGCCATTAACTCTGACTAGCAGTGACTCTTCCTTGTCTTTCTCAGCCAAACCACTTGAGATTATTTCAACAGGAAAAGCTAAACTAGGGTAGCCAATTTGGTGCCATCCAGATATTGTCAGTCTCCAGTTCCCACCAGCCTTAGTCAGCATGGCCACTGGTCAGGAATAATGAAAGTTGTGCGTTCTTAGATTCCAACTTTGTTCTTCAGTTTACAAATATTATGACGATCACCATCACAGCTTATTGGCAAACTGGGAACCTGGTTTACTTAGGAACGTAGGAGGCTGCCTTATACTGAATTAGACCATTGATCCAGCTAGCTCAGTATTGTTTCATCTGAGTGGCAAAGGCTCTACAGGGTTTGAGACAGAGGCCTCTCCCTGTTGTACCTGGAGATGCCAGGAATTGAACCCAATCCCTTCTGAATACAAGGCAGATGCTCTGCCACTTAGCTACAGTACACCTCTAAGTGGATATATTACCCAGAAGTAAGTGTGATTTAACTCCGTGACTCTTACTCTCAGGAAGTTGTACATAGCATTACTGCTGTGCATTCCAACTCTATGCATGCTTGCTTTGAGGTAAGTTCAAAGGGACTTCCTCCCAACATATGTGTTGCTATAATGCTGTGCCTCTTTAAATTTATATATATATATATATTTATTATTGCAGCTGGCAAAGAGAAACAAGAATAAGGAACTTCGGTGGCCGCCTTCAAGGGGAAGTAGCATATTATGCACCATGTGGCAAGAAGTTAAGGCAGTACCCTGAAGTAGTAAAGGTATATTTTAAACGTTATGCTTTCTGATTCTTATTAAGCATGCACATAATTATTTAAATGAACTTTTTCCTCCACTAAAGTTCCTTGATACAAAATGGCCCGTGATGCGAGGCTAATGTACCTTAAACCTGCCTCTAAACTGACCTCATGTAAATTTGTATCCCCTTGCCAGAATATGCACCAAAAAACCCCACACATTTGATTTCACTCTAATATTAGCTTGTACATCAAAGCTGGGTTGTAATGACTTAAAACCTGAAGTGGAAAAATATGTGATTTTTTCAGTATCTCAGCAGAAATGGAATAATGGATATCTCAAGGGACAATTTCAGCTTCAGTGCAAAAATAGGAGTGGGTGACTTCTATGAAGCCAGAGATGGACCGCAGGTATCCGCTTTTTAAAAAAGTAAAGTCTTTGATCCAAGGCGTAGTATCATAAATCTTAAGTGAAATATTTTTTTTACTACACTCTGGAGCATTGCTATTGTTAGCTGGTTCATTCTTGCAGTCATGTGTGTGACTTTATGATAGTAGTTGTGAATGACTGAGCACCTGACGCCTGGAAAGTGCTGGAAAAACCTTCACAATTCATTATCACCTTACCAGGGGCTCAGCATCTTGCAAAATTAAATTTGGAAACTGCAGTCATCTAGATATCATTGGCCTTTGAGGTTGAGTATACATTCCAGTACTCGAATTACAAGTCCACACTCCCTCCTTTGCCTTTTAGGTAGGCCCTCTTTTCAGAAGGCCATACAGTATATGGGAAGCATGATTCTGCTAAAACTGGGAGGAGTCGGGTGGGGCTTATAATGTATCCTCTTTTCTCTGTAATTTGAGCACTGGTATATCAGTTTAAATGCTTCTGAGATCAACCTTGTTATTTTATATATGTGGTAATTGTAAGTAGCTGTGTTCACATACACATGTTTTTTCTTTAGCTGTCTCTGTGGTGTTGGCCAAAATATAGAATTAAACATAGAGTTGTTTGTTCAGTGTGGAGAATGTATGATGAATTCTGTAAAGTCTACATAAATAAGACTGGGGAGGGGACAATAAACCCCAGGGAGGATATGATAAATGTGTGTTTTTAAGGACATTTTTTTTGTGTGTGTTTCATCTGTGAGACACTGTTCTCTGTTTTAGCTAACGTGCAGCACGATCCTTTGCAGGTTAATTTGGAAATTAAGTCCCACAGAGTTCAATGAGGCTTACTCTCAGGTGCAAATACACCGGATTGTAGTTCTAAGGATTTCCGTCTACCTTATTTGGACTTCTCTAATGGGAACCTTTTCTTAACCTAAATGTGCCTTTGTGTACCCTATACTTTGTCTTACATCACTTGCATAATTGAGTACCTAACTTCTTTCTGTGTAGTGGGCAGTATTTCATTCTTTATAGTTTGGGAATATGGGGTCTGTATATGGTCTCCCCCTTTTTTAAGGCAAGTTTCCCACAGGTACAACTAAGTGTGTGCAGATACCTGCCAAGTGCTCCCAAGTACTACCCTGAACTATTTGAGCAATTTGCTCATGGCTCTAGCCTACTATACCCTCCCCACATAGGGCACATCCTACAAAGCCAGGTGTTGCCAAAAAGCAAAACAAAACAGGAAATGGTGCAGAACCACACACTTGGGAAATGACACTGTCTTGGTTTTTGTCCAGTAGGTGAAGGAGAATTGAACAATACGGCTTCCCCTGCTAGCGCTCAGTCCTTTAAGTGGTCAGTAGAGCATAGCTGTACATGTAAGTCATTGCAGATATTGGGGCTAGTTCACATAAACAGCTGATGAGGAGGCAAACCTGTTTCTTGACAACTTCAGACTACATATTGGGGCTCACTTGACTGACGTTTGTCTATTCAAAAACCTCTCTACTGATATAAAGCCAACATGTCAGGGGAAAAGCCTGGCTAGAGAATATCTCCTTGACATGCAGTTTTATTTTGTGGAGGGGTTTTATTGTTGTTGTTGTTTTTACAATGAGGAATGTTCACGGAACAAGTTTGCCACCTCATCTGCTGTTTTAAGAGAATAAGGCCTCAGGGTATAGCTGTACTGCTGCAGCTATAGCAGTCATTCTATTTCCTTAATGAGGAACTTTAATTCTTGGAGCGAGGCTATAGATTTTGACAGCAAATTCACAGAATCCCCACCAACTACAGTTCCCAGGATTCTGCACAGAAAGCCATTACATTAAAATTACCAAGTTACCCTGAGGTTGGGTTTCCCCCTTGTTTTTACTGTCATGGATTCACCCAGGCAGCCATGGAGATTATAGCAGTGTATAATATTTGCAGTTGGTTAATATTTTGTAAAATCACAGGAATATCTCAGAACAACAATTCCTAATTCTCCTTGGGTAAAACTATGGCAGTTAAAATTGGGGTGATGAAGGATAATAGATCATGGTTTAGTCAGCTTGGCTTATAGATTGCAGTCTGGATATGTTAGTGTACTGTTGGACCAGTTTCCCTTTACAAATTACTCACCATGTACTTTTTCAATTAATTCCTTCAACATTTCTTGCCAAACTCCTATGCATTATGAGTCTGAGTCTCTTCTTGAAATCAAAATAAACTCAGTATTCTGTCTGCTAGGATGCATGGCCGCAGTGTTATTAGACACACCCCAAATTATTAGCTATCCTTGTGCAGGGTTTCCTGCATTGAAAGGAGTTGTGTGTAGAGTACTTTGCCTTCTGAAATGCTCCCCTAACAACTCTGTGTTATTGGAGATTGGAAAGAGTTCTGCGCTAATACATGTTACGTGTGCAAGGGGATGTGAGGGTTCCAGGTAATCTTTCTTCCAGTTTTAATTAGTAGAAACGGTTTCACACCAAAAAGAAAATATGTTGGATGTCTCCATTGAAATGCCATTACCATACAAGCACATGTACTGAAAACCAGGAGGACAATTCTATCAAATTGCTTTTAGATTTCTTCTCAAGGAGACTCTGGCTGTCTAGTTCTTGGTACATCATTGGTTAGATTTTGCCAGACTCACATTTAGATCGATTCCAGCCAGGCAAGCAAGATCAGCCTTCTGTTTATTCAGGGTGATAGCTCTGAATTCATGACCCTTGTTTTCACTTTGGGTGGAGGCAGGAGCCATTTAAGAACCCTGGAAAATATGAGAACAGGTGCATTAGAGTTAGAATGGCGCAATACAGAATATGAACTTTGGAAAACACTAAATGAAGGTAAGGAACTCTTCAGTGTTAGGGGAACTTTTTATTGTAATGTGTGTGCATTAATGAGAAGTGCAATGTGCTTCATTCAAAATAGCAGCTTTTTTTTTTTCCTACAGTGTTTGCTAGCATAAATGTGCTTATTGTACATGCTTTCATATATGTCTATATATGTGTGACTTCTACAAGCCCCAGCTGGTATTGCAAGCCGCATTTGTTACTGTGTGTGATGGGATTACTGAACCACTGCTCTTCGTCACCAGTAAACTCTTGGTAATCTATCCTTGTTCCCAGTTACATGTGAGTTACCATGCTTAATTTTAAAGCACACAAATTAACTTTGGAACGATGGACTCTGATGTAATTAACTTCAAATCAAAGGTATGCAAGGTATTACCCCTTTTGTCCTAATTTTACTTTTACCAGCGTTTGGTTTCTTTGGTCAATTTGTATGCTTCAAAATATTGGATAGGAGATTATGCAATAAGTGAACTCAAGTCAGGAAATGAGAACTGTGTGTGGAAGCAGAATTCTACACGTGCAGCTGGTGCACAGCACAATCCTATATGTATCTTACTCAGAAGCATCAGCCCCATTGAGTTCAACCTGTTGCAGTACTAGGTGCTCATCCACACTGCAATGCACATCTGAGCCTCATTGGGTGGGATGTGTGTTCTTGGTACAGGGAGGGATCGAATGAATGAGCAAGTATAAATTTAGCTTGTTGTTGTTACAGTTTAATTATCCAAATACAGTACAGAAGTCTTGTAAGGCTCCCTTTCTTTAGAAGGGAGCTTGGTAGCCGGCAGATTGTGTTCTTGGTTCTAAGGTTAACAGTGATAAATTAATTGTGGCCATATGGTTTGTTTGTTTAATTATTTTAAAAGGCAATGGAAACTAGATGTCTAGTCTGGCCTTTTCCTTGGCATGTTAGTTTTCTATGCACAGAGATCTTCTTTTTTGTTGGGGGGGGGGAGTTTCCAGTCCTGTAAGCCTTCCTCTGCAGTCTGAAGTGTCACAGCACAGACATAGAAATACTAGAAGCTGTTTTAGACTGAGACAGATGCATTGGTCAATCTGGCTTAGTACTGTCCACACTGACTGGCAGCAGCTCTCCAGGGTTTCAGGTAGTGGACATTGCCAACCCTATCCGAAGATGGTAGGGATTGAGACAGGAACTTTCTGCATGCAAAGCAGCTGGTCTACTTGTGAGCTACGGTCCTTTGGTTTATCCCCTCAGTGAGAACTGGGTTATGAGGAAACCATGAGATACACAGTTCAGAAGAGATCAGACTTCTGTGCTGTTTTAGATAAAGAAACACAATACTAGGCTTCTCAGGTGTAAATTAAATGCAAGCTGTTCCTAAACTAAAGGCTGTGTTTGAAAGCTACAGGAATTTAGGATATGGAGGGTTCAGACGCCACATGGTGAAATGTAAGCAAATGGAATCATTCTCAGCAGAAATCCTGAGGTTTCCACAGAATGAGATAGTGAGAAGAAGGGATTAAAATAAATTGAAAATTCCAGATCAGTTAAAAATGTTTTTTTTTTATGGTAGATAGAAACTGATTTCCATAGATGAACATAACATGTTTCTGAGAAGACTGTAAGGCATTAATGAGTTTCAGTGTGAATTGATTGTAAGAATGTTCCAAGTACAAATTATCAAAGATAGTTTCATCATGCTGACCAAAGAATTTGAGACTTCGTTTTTAGCAAACATGTTCGCCTTTTGTCTCAATGTACCCTTCCAAATGGAATAATTAGACAAAACAGAGCAAGACAATGCAACAGTGATGTGTAAGCAACAGCTAATCGCTTTCATTAAATACTCATTACTGCCAAGTAATTTCATTTGGAAACAAGCTATTCAGAACTTCACGAATGAACTTAAATAAGAGTAAAAGGATGAGAAGGGGCTTGAGATATATGCTGAATCAGGTTTATACTCCAATGCTAGCTGTGGGGCCTTTAAATGTATATAAGTGTTGCTGGCCAGGACAGCAGCTAATTCCCCAGAAAAGACCCTGGTTTGCCTACAGAGTTTTGCTGGCAAAGATGTACCGTACCTACTTCCTGACAGTGTTCCACTGGTGGGAGTGAGGGTGGTGAGTGGATCACAAGACCCCTCATCCCCCAGGACACCTTTAAAAACAGCCAAGAGATACAGTTGCTATAGAATGGGAAAAACAACAATACTTTTCACTTTCATTGGTGTCAATGGGAGAGAAGTGGAGAGCAGGGCAACTTCCATGCGGGGTGGAGTGGGGAGAAAATTCTAGGCCGCAATTAAAGCCTAAATTGATTAATCTGCCAGTTTGATCAGTTCAAGCTTGCAGCTCTCACACAGATATATAGACATACGCTTCGGTGTGCCTTTTTACATGTCAGCTGAGTGCACATTTTTGTTGTTGTCCATTTTGTGTTTATAATGACTTCCTGTGAAATATATTAATTACAAAGGGGATGCAGTGGTGTTTGCTGAAAGAAGAGGAAGTCCTTCCTCGTATCAGAGCTATGGAAGGACGTAGAGGGCGGCCACCGAATCCAGAGAGACAGCGCGCGAAAGAGGAATCGAAAATGAGGCGTCGCAAAGGTCGACCTCCAAATGTTGGTAGCACTGAGTTTCTTGACAACACAGATGCTAAGCTGTTAAGAAAGTTACAAGCCCAAGGTAAGGACTTTATTATAACTTCTCCCAACGCGTAGTAAAAGGTACCTGCAGACAATTTATATTCAATAAGCAAAGAAGCCTTTTGGTTTATGTATTGTGTTAAGGACTTTCCATGTTCACTCAAGCTCCAAAATACTCCTTTGAAATGTCCCAATTTTGGGGCTCTCTACTGGCCTGTGTTAGTCTGCCCATTTGGTGGCCAGCAGGAGGTCAGGAGAACTGGGAGAGCTGGGCAGAGGGATACCTCCACCTAATCCAGCCCCCTACTCCCCTACAGGCTGTCAAAAGAAGTTTTAGGATTCCCTTCCCGACAATTTTCCTGCCTGTGTTATCAGTAACACATCCACAAAAGGTTTTATCTGTTTGTTTAAGAGTTTGTCATTTTCATACTATCAGCAAATAAGAACAGAATATATTACTACTTCCAAAACAAGGGAGAATTCTGATTAGTCAAAATTATAAAATATTTGGCTTCATCAGAAACAAATTATATACAAAGGGTGGTATTAAACTGAGGTTTACTCAGAGTAGGACCATTAAAACTAGTGGAGCTAACTTTATTAATCTTAGTGGGTCTATTCTGAGGGAAGCATGGTTAAATGCCACCCAAGGTCAAAGGAGGATAGGATACAAATAATTGTTCCTTCAGTCCTATTTCTTGGCAAGTACTTGGCATATGTCCCTGGTAATATGTATGGATTTTAATAAATACCTGTGGAGGTTTTGTTTTCGTTTGCTATTACGGTATGTATTTTTGTGTGATCTTTTGATGAAGGGTAGTATAGAATTTTAATTTATTATCATTTTAAAAAAAATATTATTAGTAGTAGTAGTAATATGTAAATGCAATTCACACATACTTTCCTGATTTAGGGTGGCCATGATGTAAAAATCAATTCAAATGTTGGCCTTGGGGAAAACAATTATCTTTTTTATAGATGAAGTGTGTCTCTGTGTGTGTCACCTGATAAAGGCCCTATGCTGTCATTTAATCAAGAGTCATGTTTTTATCTCTGTGACAAAATTGCTATTATAAATTATTCTAGCATTATGACTGTTTCCTACACTGTTATTGGTTCAGACATTTTTATTATTATTTTTCTGGTACACATTCCGATCCTAAATAAATTCCCATTTGCAGTATTCCTATGGTGAATACATGATTCAGTAAACATGCTTAAAATTCCTCCCTACCTATGCTTCTGTTTATATTTTTAAAACAATGTGAGCTGTAGGCTCCTGTCTTTTCTTCCACATTCCACTTCCTTTTTTAAAAAAAATAATATTTTTTTGTTTGTTTTACAGTTTCAGTTAAACATGCTACAAACTTTAAAATATCCATTGACTTCCCTTCTCCTCTTTCCATGGTCCATTTTGCATATCTTACATCCCTGCATATTTTACAATAACCATTCCAATCATTTTCCCACTATTACATCCATCAGCCACTTCCTTGTAACTTGGCTTACACACACATACACACATTTTGGATTGTGTGTATATCCAATTTACCTAATTATAAAGCATTTAGTTCTACAGTCTGGAAGGCTTTGTCATGTATGACACTGTTTGAGCTTGCAAAACTCCAGGTTACCAATACATTATTTCCCAAAAGACTTCCCAGTCTTGTTTCATCTAGTGTCATAAAGAGTAACTCCCTAAATGTTCAGGGATGCCAGAAACTGGTCATCCAATAATTTACTTGGGGAAATTGATGACACACACACACACACACACACACACATAGGTATTGCATATGACCAAGGTGTAAATGCACCTCTTTCACAGTGTGCACATCTATTCAGCAGAATCTTCTTGAAAGCTTGCTATCCCTGGCACAAAACCTTACTTAGGACAATGATAATGAAAAACTAACCCTTTAGAGATAATTGACTCCTCAGGGGAGAGGGTCAGTAGCAAGCAGAATATTTTGCAGTCTAGAAGACTACAAAACTACTCACTTCCCAATATAATGCTCTCTACTGCCTTGTCATTACCTCAAATGAGAGAATTTCTGTGGATAGGGTCCAAAGAATGGAAAGAACTCTACCTTCATCCTGGGGGTGGGGGCAGAAAATGGTTGTTATCAGTATTTGTGCTGCTTGTATATTTACATAAGTACCTCGGAATGTGGTGAACACCACAAAGCTGAGTTCAAGCTCATAACACTTACGGAAGGAGGATAATTATCCCAGTCTTTGGCACATGCTTTAGAGGACATGCCAACCTTCTGAATAGTCTCGTTTCAATGGCTCCTGATTCCATAAACTGGCACATTTGTATAGATTCCAAAGGAGGTGCCTCTGTGACATAACTATTTTGCCAGTAATTCTAGTCTTGTTTTTTGTAAGATAACTTGTTGTGTAGATTGTGCTGTGCTGTGTATAAATATTTCATGTGTAATTGTAGTTTTTGCAACTCTCCCTTCACAATTGTTGCTTTTATTCCCCCCACTCCAAGCCCAGCAGTTCTAGTAGGAGCAACAGGGCAGAAACCTCTAGTGTGGGTGAAGGGGAAAGGTTAATTCCTGTTGCTACTAGAAAACCTTGTGAGATGTCCATGGAGGCAAGGGACATATCTCTGCTTGCAGCAATATGCTATTCAGTTACTGACTGAATAGCTGACCTTCCTTGTAGCATAGGCAGCTGGCTAATGCACAGTTGCATACTTGCATGGTGTTGGTTGAGGTTCCCACTGCCTTCGCTACCATTTCTGTATGTAAAAGGTAAAGGGACCCCTGACCGTTAGGTCCAGCCGCAGACGGCTCTGGGGTTGCAGCACTCATCTCGCTTTACTGACCGAGAGAGCCGGCATACAGCTTCTGGGTCATATGGCCAGCATGACTAAGCCAGAGCAGCGTACAGAAACGCTGTTTACCTTCCCACCGGAGCGGTACCTATTTATCTACTTGCACTTTGACGTGCTTTCGAACTGCTAGGTTGGCAGGAGCAGGGACCGGGCAATGGGAGCTCACCCCGTCACGGGGATTCGAACCGCCGACCTTCTGATCGGCAAGCCCTAGGCTCTGTGGTTTAGACCACAGTGCCACCCGTGTATGTAGTTTCTGGTAAATACAGGAATTTGGCTGTCCCTGTTGTGTCCCTGAAGTGGCAGCTAGTGGTTGCTAGCAATGAACTGCTCTACCAGCCTCTGCTGGGTGGAAAGGCTCCTATCAAGTACAGCACATGCTGTGGTTGCCATCCTTCTGAGAATTCCCCAACACGTCCTCTTTTGGGGGTCCTACATGCCCACTCGGGAGGAATTTTGCATTTTAGGTACATTTCTAATAGCAGTGATGGGGAAACCTGTGTTGATGTTGCTGAACTGCAACTGCCATCATCCTGCCTGTTGGCCACGCTGGCTGAAGCAGCTAAGGCTGCTAGAAATTGGAAGCCAACGAAATCTAGAGGGCCATAAGGTCCCTGCTGCTATTTCAGAATCATTTTTTTTAATGTGGTGATTAAGAATCCACTGTATATGCAAGTTGAATTTCAGCCTCTGCATTCTGATAAATTCCCTCATTGAGCTTTAAATGGGAAGGAGGCACTTCCACATAAAAAGAATCCCCTCATTGATCTTTTAGCATCTGAGATGACAGTCATTATTATTGTAATACTTTTTCATTTGCCCACCCTGCTCCCTAAAAAGGGAATTATGCCTTGAGGTGTGTGTGTATACGCATATATACCCACAGAGACACACACACTTTTATACCTGATCCTCTTCCTTCAAGATACACTGAAGTATTAACAACACAAAAGTTCTTTGAATGAAATCATGGGGTAAGGAAATCCTCAAATCAGACACTTCTAGGCTAAATGCACACAAAGCAAACACAGACTTCTTCCTTATTTTCTTTGATCCATGTAAGATTGACCTTGTGTTAATAAGAAATATTTATTGTACCCTTAGTATATTTTTTATTATTTTTTTTCTCTTTGTGTTTCAGAAATTGCTAGGCAAGCAGCGCAAATCAAGCTTTTGAGAAAACTTCAGAAGCAAGAACAGGCCCGAGCTGCCAAAGAAGCAAAAAAACAGCAAGGTAAGTACTAAACTTCTAAGAACCTTGCAGACTCTCGCAGATGAATTTTTGAATCCATAGATATTAGTTTTCCATTATTCTGCACTTATTTACTGCTGACATTTTTTTCTTTCTTTCTCACTCACAGCTATTATGGCTGCAGAAGAAAAAAGAAAGCAAAAAGAGCAGATAAAAATAATGAAACAGCAGGTAATTTATGCCTTTCAGGTTTCAACCGTAAGCATTACCAGATACGTTAAACTGATGGCTTGTATGTGTTTAAGCAGGACTGTGAGTTGAAAACCTAGCCTGTTCTGCTTCTCTGTCCTTTGGTAGCTTGATGAACTATAAATTTTAAAAAGACTCACACACAGCTTAATATGAAGAAACCTGCTGGTTCTGCTTTTCAAACATGGATATACATCACCTGCTGATGGATGTTTACAGATCAAGTTGATGTTAAACGGCAAGGGGAGCAGAAATGGTCAAAAATGTTGGCAGCCATGTTTAAAGGCTTTTCTTGCTAAATATATTCGGTAATGGATCATATGACAAACTCATTAGAATTTGAAGGTCTGGTCTGGGATTTCTGCCAAAACAGAGTCTTCTTTAACTGTAAGTTAGCTGTGACAAAAGACTGAATCACTCTGGTTTTATCTGACAGAAGGCACGAGCAAGCTAAGAAACCATTAAGCAAACTGCAATGTCAGACAAAGCATGAATGATACTTTTACCGTGTTTGTTCCATCGAGTTTTATCTGAGAGACCTTTCCAGTTTCACTCTGATCTTAAACGCATTATGTTAAATTTATTTTTTTTGTAAGTAGTAGTAGTATTAGATTCTGATCTTCATTTATGTCGCTGTTATTAACAGCAATTTACAGTTAGCACCTTAAGGTTGTGAAATAGGTTGTACAGTTTTTAACAGGAATCCTCACACTGGACCTGGGCAGTATGAAGGCACAATATACCATGAATGTGAAATGAGGAAATTTACAGCCCAGTTCTGTGCATGCCAACTCAGAAGTTAGTCTTGTGGAAGTCAATAGGCTGTATTGTCCATAAATGAACATATATACACTTACCTGGGAATACGCCTCACTGAACTCAGTGGGATTTTTTCTGAGTAGGCATACACAGGATTGAATTATATATTTGTCCTTTATAAGATGCTTGCTATAAATGCATAATATATTTCAACAATTCTCTCAGGTAGTTGATTTCCATTTGCATGCAACAGATTGGGAAGTGCAGTTGAAAGAAAACTACGGGAAATGTTACGATAAATTTCAGTAATCCATGCTAGGATAATTAAACAAAATGGGGCTGCTCATTAAAACAGTATTTCAGACTGCAATAATATATGCAAGTAAGCCCCACTGAGCAGAAACATATAGGATTCAATGGTTAATATGCTATAAAATAAAACATAAACACAACAACAACAAATTATTTAAATACATTAGTAGCAGGTGACCAGCTAGGGAGGCAGTTGGACCTTCATATGACAAGGGATTAAAGGTGTGCTAAAGGAGGATGAGGAGATTGCAGGTAAGCTAAATGAATTGTTTGCATCTGTTATCACAGCAGAAGATATAGGTCAGACCCCACTGCCTGAACTAACTTTTTTCAGGGAGTTTGATGAACTGAGGCAGATAGTGATGACAAGAGATGAAGTTCTAGGCCCCGGGGTTTTCTGGAGGGACAACGACATGACAAGTGGATGTCTGGATGAGCCCTTTGAGATATTTAACACCACATTGTCACCACAAGTGCCTGCAAATCCCTAACCAGCTGGAGCAAAAAGGTCATCCTTTGCACCCTTCATGTCGCAGGTGTATGGCCCTTGCCATTGCATTGCTAGTTCAAAGCACATTAAATCAAGCCTGGCTTATCTAGTGAAGCCTGACAGAATGTGGTATGTTGTCGCATCCTGGAAACAGGATTGGATGGGTGGGCTGTAGAGGATATGATCTGTTATTACTGCTGCTTAAAATAAATGAAAGCTTTTCTTCTCGTAGGAAAAGATTAAGAGAATTCAGCAAATCAGAATTGAAAAAGAACTTCGGGCTCAGCAAATACTAGAGGTATAACCAGTTCTTTTAGTGGAATATGCAAGGAAGAGTCTGTTAGAGGAATTCATCAAGTGTTGTATCAGAGTGTCACACTGTCTGTCATTAAAAAATAATAATAATCCCAATCCTTCCTTAACTATGGCTCTAAACCTGCAAATTCTTAAGTCTGGCACATCAGTAAAACCATTTGATCATGCAAATTTTAAGGAAGTGCATGTGTCCTGGATATCCATGGGAGTAGTAGCTATGTTTGACCCAAAACAGCAAAGCGTTCTGCAGCACATAAAAGACGAACAAGTTCAAGACTTGGGTTCATTTTGTCATGTGCACCAAATTCATTTTACATCTGATGAATTGGACTTCAGTAATAAACACATTAGTGTATAAGTGCTCTTTGGGATTCTTCTGGAGCGTGAGATGTACCTAAAACACTGTGGGTTGAATCCAGAATTTCTGTGAGCAGGACTCTGCAGGTGGGATGCTCCTGCTGGAGAAAGGGTTGGGGGGGGGGGGAGAGAGATTATCAGAGATTCTGCCTTCTCTCTGCAGCTCCTTGTGTCTTCTGAAAAATTTTCTGGAGGTTTGAGGGACTGAACAGAACATGGGAGGTGATGCTAGAGAGTGCAGGAGGAGGGGGAATTGGTGAAAATCATCTTTTTTCCTTGCTCTAGCAGGAGCCTCCACGGGATTGCAGCTCCAGCTGCAAACGGAATAATTCCTTTGCAGAACATAAACTCTGGACCCAACTCTATAGGTGTTCAATAAGTTAAAATGCAAAGACAGAAAAGAGAAATAAAAAGATTTGATTGAATTATCAGAACAAGCAACAAGGATTAAGAAAGCACCTTTGAAGCCGACACTTGAGCAGCATGTTTCTAATCTTAAAAAGTGTGCATGTTTATACTTTCAAAGGATTTGTTAGTCTCTGTTTCGTAAACAGTTGGTTTGTATAATGTATCCATGCCATGTACAAAGTATGTCAGGGAATTTAAATTTAAGATTTCTATTTCAAATCTCAGTTTCTGATCTGTCTGGCAACAGATTTCTTTTTATTCTTAGTTGTCATACTAGTTCTTTAATACATTAAGCAGGGAGTAATGTTCTGATAATGTGCCAGTAAGCAGTTCCTTACCCCTGGCTTTAATTAAGCTCTCAAAATTATGTCTACAGATTAGGTATATTCAATCACTAGAAAGCTTTAAATTATCAACCAATGATTTCCGCCCCCTAAAACCCTGCTATTTTAGAAGAAAAGTAATGAAAGTTCAGTCCTCACCAGTAATGCTTTCATTTTGATATATAAATTGTTCCTTAATTGTACATTTCCACTCCCTCTACCACCAAAACCCATGAGTTTTTCACAATGCAGAACGTACTGAGGAGGAAATCTGTTATGATGTACACATTATGTGTGGTATTGTTTCGCACCTTGTGAGGCATGAAGCTTTTGTTCTAGTCTGAGATTACTTTCAAGTTGTAGTGGTGCCATTGCATGACCTTGGGACCCTGTTTTGCATGCACAGGCAAAAAAGAAAAAGAAGG